>NC_090922.1:1310906354-1311215149 GCF_040938575.1 Ambystoma mexicanum
TTCCTCAAAGAGAATAATGTGTGGATAAACCCTGATTGCCGCTGTTCCTCTCGGACGGCCTGGCCCATTTTCCTGGAAAAGCCACGCAGCATCGTGAGTGGGCATGTACTCATGCTGTAAGATAGCCAGCGTAGAAACGAGACCTTGACAGCAGATGTTGGGAACGCTGTACAGAGTGGTGCTGCGTCAGAGGGGCATGGATCGCATAGGGCTCAGTGCACCCGATAGCAGCGAAGCTTCGGCTTGGTGACACACAGGCAAGTGAGTGGGTGACGTGACCCGAGTATAGCAGAGGGCCTGGTCGCGAATAGCAAGCAGCACTATGGGACCGTATGGACGGGCACACTGATTGATGTGAGGAAGAGCATTCCGCAATGGTCTCTGTTGATATCACTATAGAGTTCTTTATGAAGTGCCAGGGGCAAGGCATTTAGAGAGCCGTCATGGGGAGCCACAAGTCAGTCATTGGAGGAACTTACTTTCCCTAGATTACTTGAGCGGGTAACGTACAGACAAGAATGACCCTGATCATTGAGCAATCAGCAGAAGCGTTGGGGCGTTGTTGCTCATAGTACCTTAGAGGTGGGGTGACCTAATGCTGGTGCCATAGGAGCCTTTAACACAGCCCTCCCATCTCTTTGTTTTGTCGAGGGCAGTGAGACCCTGGGCCTAATGGAGACTGAAACGTGAGTCACAAGACGTGGTTCAAATTAAATAGGTCACGCTCACAGAAACAGCAGAGCCTATTGGAGGCCTTAAGTGCACTTCAGAATGATTAGAATCTGACCCACTTTGCCAATGAATAGCACAAGAGTCTTTCAAAGTGACACTGGCACAGTGCTAGCTACATCCATAAATTCTGGCCTCCCTTCATAACTTTCATATACAAACGACAAGGAGGGAATGAATCGGAGGAAGAATCCTAAAATTACTACTAGAATCATGCAGGAAACTGCCACCAAGGCAGACATATTTCTTTTATATGAAGAAATCAAACTGATGAGGAGCGATAGTCATACCTCAATGGCAGAATTGTACAGGAGAATGGATAAGATTGAGGACAAAATGGAAGCAATGGATAGCCACCACTTATGGGACCTAATCAAGAGGAAACCTGATGCTAGAATGCAAGACCTTGAAACAAGTGAAGTGCATTTGACCCTGAAAGTTGATGATTTGGAAAACAGAGAGCAGAGATGTAATATTCGCATTATGGGTCTGAAGGAAAAACAAGGGGAATCGGCTGATTCCCTTCAAAGGTTAGTTAAAGGCTTAATTGCTACTCTCTTGGAAAGTTCTGGAGATGTCAAAATATCATTCAACAGGATACATAGGGGCGGTGGCCCCTTTAGGAGGTCCAAGGTCAGTTCTGGCTAAATGTCATTATTTTAAACAGAAGATTGACATTCTGGTGAAGGTGAGAGAAAAAGACTCAATAGAGTATGAGGGTTCCCAGGTCCACATTTATCAAGACTTGTCAGCACTGACCAATACTAAATGCGAAGTGTCGACCGTTGACTCAATGGCTCCACGATCAAGACATACGTTATAGGTGGGAATATCCCTTTTTGCTATGCTTCGAATATCAGCGAGACGGCTATAGAATAACATCAGCTGAGGAGGCAGAGGGCGTTTTGAAACATCTGAGAGAGGACGGTCGGTAGCCAAGGTCAGCAGAGATGAACAGCATAATGCGATCCATCAGTAGAGGCTCGAAACATCAGATGAGGAGAGGCCGACAAAATGGTTCTATAAAATTCAACAAACTAAATACCCCGTAGGGATTTAGTCTATCTCTACAAAGCCAATTTGGTTATTGAATGGCGAGGAAATGAGTGGCTTGATTGTTAATGAGGCGATATGAAGAGAGCATATAATAAGAGCTTTGCCACAGTGTATCCTGATTTAAAATTGGATTAAATGAAAAACCTGGAGGGTTCCTTCCCTATATGTTGAGTTGTAAAAATGTGGGCGGGGGCTCTATGTTGGTGGCCCTAGTTTGAAAGGGCGTCTCCTAAGCAGCAGAAAGCACTCCTGGCAATGGAATAGTGGACTGCAGGAAGGGGTAGGGGAAAGGGGTTTGAGGTGAGGAACAACATATAAATCTGGCTCTGATTGGGTGTAACGGGGAGAGGGATTGGCTGAAATGGGGGGACTAAGTGTGGATCCCCCATTGGTCCCAAGAAGAAAACAGACTACTGTATATTACAATTGAATGTGGTTCTTTTACCCCTGATGAATTTCCGATGAAATTATTATCAATGCTAAAGGAAAGAAACATGTTGGGAGCATGGTTGAATGCAGTGTGAATGATTTGAATGAGTGGAGTGAGCACTGATAGGTTAACGTGGTATGGACTAAGGTGGACCGTCTCATTTGGAGAGGGTTTCTAATTATTGATCCATGGTGTGAATTCATTGAATAAGAAAATTATAAATACTGAGAAATGAAGTGATCACAGAATATTGTTATAATATAGTGTTTATGATGTGAAAATGTATTGGGCCTCATTAGGACCCAGGCGGTAAGGGGTTTACGGCGGCGTAAACAGCGCCGACCCTTACCGCCTGATTCCGAGGTCCCTTAGCGCCATGGAGGTTTTAACACCTGCTTTTAGCAGGTGTTAAAATCCATGGCGCTAAGGGACCTTGTTGTTAATTACGCCACCGTAATTTACGGTGGCGTAATTAACGCCTTCCCCACTCCCATTATGCCCTATGGGGCAAAAATGGGAATGGGGAAGGGTAAATGGGTTAATGGGGACTTACCGCCCCACTCACCTCGGAATGGGGCGGTAAGTCCGCCAACCACCATGGCGTAAACATAGTTTACGCCATGGTGGTAAAGGTACGACCCAGGCGGTAACTTACCGCCTGGGTCGTAATGAGGCCCATTGTCTGTTTTAGATTGATGTATATATAGTTCAGATAGAATAAGAGTGTATACACCGTTTTTTAAGATTCTATGTTTTAGAGCGAAATTAATAAAAATATATTTTTGATATATAATAAAGAGTATGTGATGATTCTATGTAAAATAAACATATACAAGTGAATAGACACAAATGGCACAAGGGAAACAGGTGACCCTGTGAATATATTGTATTGTACCATGGTGTAGAAGGCTGTTCACACGTGGTCTAGAGAAATATTTCCGCTAGTCTTTCGGATGTTAAAAGGGCTATGGAGTTCACACAATCTGGCTCTGATTGGGTGTAACGGGGAGAGGGATTGGCTGAAATGACAACTGCAATTAATATTGCAAGAATGGATCATAGCAGAAATGGAAATTGTGGGACATTCAAACGAAAGGTATATAATGGCAAAAGCCTAACGTGATGCATATAGGGACCCTGAATGTAAAAGGTCTCAACTCAATGCAGAAAAGATCTATGGTGGCAGTCTATGGTGCTATGGAGTTCACACAATCTGACCTAGATGGCCTTTTTATCCAGGAAACCAAATTCAGGAGAGAGGAAGAGTATGGGGAAAGACATAGGTATGGTGTTATGGTCTTGGGAGAAGAGCTGGTGTAGGATTAAGGGTATGGAAGTCATTTGACTTGGTAGTGTAGCAGATTAAGAGGGGAATGGAGGGACGACTCCTGGCAGTAAAAAGGGAGGAAAGGGGCCTCTGATGTGACCTTATGCTCAATATATATACCAAACCAGCATCAGGGACAGTTTTGTAATGACATGTTGAAGTTCTTCGAAGGTTGGAAGGCGGGGTCTCTGAAATGAGGAGGAGATTTCAAAATGTTAGCAGATCCTCGGAAGGACTGGCACTCCCTTAGAGAGGGGGCTATAAGACCAACAAATGGAACAGACGATAACCTAGCCATGATTATGCAGAAATATTATGTTATTGACTCACTCTACTTCCAGATCAGAGGTCATACACGTTTTACACCCCACCACATAAAACCTACACATGATTAGACTATATTCTGGTAGATGCAGTGAAAGGACATGATATTGTAGGGGCAGATAAACAGTTTGTTTCGTGGTCAGATCATGATATGCGTAGAATATTAATGGATCTGGACTATCAGCAGGTGTTGGACAAACACTGGATATGCAATGATAGCCTACTTACGGACTCGCTCTTTAGGGAAGCCGTCAAAACGGAAATGTGTGAATTTCTCAAGACAAATGCCACAGCAGAGGTCCCAATACACACAGTGTGTGTAGTGGCGCCCACAGACATTTTTCATAGAGGTGGCCTATTGAGGTCACTTAGGGTGGCACATGAAGTTGCATTTGTAAGAGGGAGACAGGCCGGTGGGGGGGCCAGTGTTTTCATAAAGGTGGCCGGGACCCCCCTTGGCCATCTCTTGGTGGCACCCCCGAGTGTGGGAGGCAGGAAAGGGCTACTTCTAGGGCCTTTTAATCTCCAAAGGTGCAGCAAAGAAAAGGGTGAGTGTTTTGAGGGAAACTGAACTCAGACAAAACATGAGGAAAAGAATAGAGGAACTGAGAAGGGGGTCAATGTTTTTCAGAGGACAAGCTGCAGGAAGTGACCGATCTGAGACAAGAGCTCAGAGACCTGTGTAGGGGCAAGTCCTTTTCACAGCTTGGGCAGTGCTTAATTTGTAAGAAAATATATGCCAGGGGCCAAATATTTTCTAGCACGCTTGTGACACTGTGGGTGGGCAGTTCTCCAACATTGCTGCCACCACCCACAGCTGCACCCCACAGTGTCAACACATTTGTGGTTACACTACAGCTCGCACGTGCTCATTGGGGGTGATGGATGCTCTGGCTGTCATTACTTCATAATCAATCCGAGTCTGAGACAATAAGGCTCAGAAATACGTGCCAGGGCTGAGCTCTGGCAAACACCCCCACAAATGAGGCACGGACTACGCTGACAGGAACATCTGTGGATGGCCAGACGCTTATCATGAAGGTCCTCTATAGTAATAATGGAGAGTATGCATGAATACTGCTGGTGAAAGGTCCTGCAAGCCACAGTGTGTGGGACATAACAGTGTGAACTGAACTTTTAATGGTTTCAGCATGTTAAAGAGCAAAGATTTTGGGAGATCTGGTCTCACCTTTATCATCTCGGCTGTTAGTAGGGGACTGTCTTCTGTAGTCCAACAATCGACCTTTTGGGAGATCAACATAATATTGTTGCTGTAAACCACCCAGACGATGACAAACGGATTCACAAGCAAATGTAGAAATTAAAATAATTCTAAATCCAGTTGTCACAACTTTTTTTAAAATAAATATGCAGGCTTTTGAGGTGATGTGAGTAACCAGTGATAACATGGAGTTTAAAATAAGTCCCATATTCCTGGATGCTATCTCATTCATCTGGCGGGAGCCGAATGGCGGACACCAAAAAGCCGGCAATCAGTGGTCTTCCCGATGGTGAAAATCAAGATTCCTGTCCTGCTGGGATTCGATTTGCATTTATAGTGTCACTCAGTCATTTGTCTCCTCCAGAAAGCTCTAAATGGCCAATGCCAGATCCTGGTAGCATGCAGTTGTCCACTGTTTTATGCTGTATAAATGCCAACAATATTCTGCCACAACATAAAGGTAGTAGCAAGTGGATGCTGTCCGAGTAGGTGTGGAGCCTGGAGAACCTAAGGGGTGTCAGCAGCACGTCTATTAGAAGATTACTGCCTCTATCTGGCTTGTTTCATTTTATGCTATGGTTTTCATGCTAGATATTCGTAGGCAAGCTCAAGCTCTGCAACTCCTTTGCTTAGATATCCCAGTTAGCCATTCTTTCGCTCATCCTGGCAAAGCTGTGCACATAATTGTGATTGCTGTCATCGCCCAAATCAAGAAAACAGTCCATTGATCAACGGCTGGATACAGTTGAGTCTGTCTCGGAACGCGGTATAAATGATCAAAATCAAAATCAAAGGTTTACCTCCTAGGGGCCTAGGCCTTGCAGTTCCACAATGAGGTTCAGAAATTGCTTTACGCAAGAAAGTGAATGCACTAAACTTGTTTTGCAAGCGTGCCTGAATTTCTGTGCTGCCTTTCATGCAAAGTTCCCATTGTCCCAAAAAATCAAGGTGTGCTCTTTTTTTCTGTGCAACTCACTCTTTTGTTTAGGTAGCACAGTTCGAAATGTGAAGTCTGGAAGCCCCTCTAGCTAAGCTCAAACTGAGAGGCAGACAGCGTCTTCTAAAACTCTGTACACAAACAGAATGATGCATTTGAAAGGCCGAGCCTGTTCCATTGCACCGAAGGGGTTCCAGGCTTTAATGAAAGGAAAATTGTTCGACAAGAGGAGAAACGCAGCATCTGCCCGCAGTGCACAGAACCAACCTCAGCTGTTGAGGCAAAACCCCTCGGATTGATTGAAGAATGGCGCACCCCGGCATCAAGAAGAAAAAAATAGGCAGGTGTGTGGTGGTGCGAACGGCGGGTCTGGGCCAGGCCCAGGCAGCAATTACTTACTTAAACTAAAAATATGTATTAAGTAACTGTTGCGCCCAGATACCTCTGGGTTTGGTGTGCTTTATAAATAAAATAAACAAACAAACAAGAGGGATGGGGTCACCATCCTCCAGGCCAGTTTACTAACTTTGTGTCGAGTTAGTGAACTGGCGTTGAGGACAGTGGTGGTGAGTTTTGTCACCTGACCAGTGTTTAATGAATACAAATATATACATACTGTAGATAAGTGGTGTTGGTTGCTGCTAAGTATGTGTATATTTGTATGCGTTAAAGACGGGTCGGGTGTGGGTCCTGCAGCTGCTCCAGGCCAGTTCACTAACTTGTGAAGTTAGTGAACTGGCCTGGAGCAGGTCTCGCACCCGACCCGCCGCAGCAGCATCCAGACGCCCGGGCGGCCCCAGCAACAGCAATTATGCTACATATATTGCAGGACCTGGCATCGGCGATGGCAATTAGCATTTCATTTCTGTGCCGCTGCCTGGCCCATGCGTTGTGCCGCTGCTGCAGTGCTCAGTAGCAGATGGAGTGTGCCCGCCTCTCTCCCCCAAAAATGCCAACACGGTGGCTTCACAGACACAGAGCGCCAGTCGTTGTTGGCATTTTTTTGTTTTTTTTTTAAAGATCTCTCTGCTCCACAGCAGAGCACTGCTTGGCGGAGTCAGATGTTAAAAAAAAAAAAACAATGCCAGTGCCGAGAAAAGAGTGCCAGTTTTGCCACAAATTAATCACTGAGGTACTTAAAACAAAAGTTCTATGAAAAAGGAGACAAGACCCACACATTATTGGTGACCCACCTTAGGGGACAGAGGGCTGATAGAGAGGTGCATAATATTAGGAAGGAATCAGGTCTTATTCTGACCCAACCTGGAGATATAGTTAAAAAAACGTGGGTCATTTTATGCCAGGTTGTACACCAAGAAGGGAGGGTCGAGTGAACAGGAGGCACGATCATACCTAGATGAGGTACCGCTACCTAAGCTGTTGAATTAAGACATTACACAGCTGGGTGCCTCAGTGGAGATGGAAGCAGTGCTCTGTGCAGGCTCAAAGTTAAAGGCAGGATCAGCCCAGGTCCAGATGGGTTTACCACAACCTTCTATTGCAGGCATGGAGTAGAGCTAGCACCATTCTTGAGTACATTATTCAATAGTATCCTAGATGGAGGTGGGGCACCATAATCCTTTACACAGGCAAGAATTGTGATCATACCAACACTGGGGGAGGATGACTTAGAATGTGCGTCTTGCCATCCAATATCATTGCTGAATGTGGATGCAAAAATATACACAAATGTATTAGCAGAAATACTGTTAAGATTTTGACCCAAATTAATACATACCGAGAAAGTGGGTTTTATTAGAGGCAGGCAGGGTGCAGATAATATATGTAAAACTCTAGATCTTGTGACAGGCCTAGTGGTGTCACGGGACTCTGAGAAGGCCTTTGACTGGGTTGAGTGGCCCTTTCTGAAAAGGGTCCTGCAAAATGTAGGTTTAAAGTCAAGATGGTTCCTGGGCGTTAAAAAGGTTTAAAATAAACTACAACCAGTAGCAGTAGCTTCCAATGCAGGAGTATTGAACTTAAATATCTTGACACCTTCATTAGAGGTGAGAATAAAAACCTCTACACTGCAAATTACCCAGCCTTATGGGAAAGGATTAAGAAGGATTTAAAATGATGGGCCGGGATAGTGTTGTGTTGGCCATGCCACAAGAAGATTCAAGTGTTATTTCTATTCCAAGCTCTACCAATAGAGGTACCAATCTCATTCTTAGATGAATCAAAGAAAGCATTTATACATTTCTTTGTGGGAAGGAAAAAATCGTGGATAGCATATGCAGCGCCAATTCTACCCAAAGAGAAAGGCGGAGTGTGGCTCCCAGACCTAAAAGAGTACTATAGAGTGGCGCAACTCAGTATTCTGGTGGATCATTTGAGGGAAAATAAAGATAAACAATGGGTGGATATGGCTTGTTCTCTCCAGTAACTTTAGGTGAATAGCTTTGAGTGAATGGCTTTGGGTACCTTATAGACAGTAACCAGTGAGAATACAGACACATATTTGTCAAGTTATGGAAATTATGGAAGAAATCGAAGGATATTGGTCTCTCCTCTCTGGGCCCCTCCTATCATAGATAAAATAGTTGAACCATTTGAATATCAACAATATGGCACATTTTTTGAGTAAACCGGAATTAGATGAGGCACTACATATAAGGCCTATGCCTCATTTATGTTGTTTTCAATTAAAGGGTGTTTCAACAGATTGACGTTGGAAGGGCATCTAAGCCAGCCGTTGACACCTTTTGAACAGGTCCTAGACAAACTGGTTCTAGTGACCTCATCTCGAAAATATATAATTCCTTGTTAACCAAAGGACACACTAATTCTTCCTGTGCTAAACTGCTGTTGGACAGAGACCTGGATATACAGGATGGCAAAGTTATATGGCTGGCCATCTATAGAACGGTGTGGCCATCGACAATTGTGATGATATATAAACTGCATAACTATAGGCTACTTCAAAGTTGGCAATTGACCCCATATAGACTAGCTAAGATGTACCCGGGAGTATGCCCGTTGCGTTGGAAAGGGTGTGGAAACATAGGGATCTACTGGCATATCTGGTGGGCCTGCCCGTTAGTCCAATTGATCTGGAAGGTGGTCTTGGCATGGGTGAACGAGCTAAATGGAGTCATGCACCACCACCGATCCTATTTGGTTTAGAGGAATCGGGAGAGAGCTACACTGGAGTATCCCATATGGTAAGGAACTTATTGTTATCAGCGAGGATGTGTATAACAATTCATTGGAAGAGACAGAACCTCCCGACATAAAAGGAATGGGTCAGCAAGGCCTATGAAATATACGAGATGGAGAGCATGACGGCGATGTTGTCAGAAACGCACAAGCATATAGACGTCGAATGGCTGCCATTTATATTATATTATATTAGAATACCATCATAAGATGGGAAGATGACATCCAGGGTATATATTGGGTCAGAAGGATGCATAATGGAATTATATAACCAATGCCATTGTTGTGGAGAGCTTGATTTCCCCAAACACCAGGGATGGCCCATGTTCACTACCATCTCACATAGAGGATTAGCTAACATTGGTTAAATTGGATGCAGGTTGTACCATGGAAAGATGGAGGATGGGTGGAGGGAAGGAAAAGGGGTTTGTGGGGTGAAAAGTGGAGCATACCTAATACGACTGGTTTGATGAACATTGTAAGAAGGTTGATATGTTTTTGTAAAAGCATTCTGTTGCTGATTTCGTTGTACTTTGTGAGTCACGATTATGTCCATTTTTTCATTGATTTTGTTGCTCCTGAAAATTTCAATAGTGAATTTCAATTGTGTGTTTAATATAATGAATAGACATGTAAAGACATATTTCAGTACCAAGGATTCTGTGAAATGAAATCAAGTGAAATGTATTTTGAAAAAACCTCAGGAGCACTTGTAGAAGTAGTAGGCACATGAGATGAATCAAGACACAGGAGTGTGATTAGTAAAGTCCCCTAATGAGGCATTGCACTGTAGGTCACATGCAAATCAGTGCACCATGCTGCTAAATCTGATTCTGTGTGGCATCAGCATAATGCCGATAGATCAGCACCGTTCATTCTCACGTTAATCTGTAAATGTATCCAATGAACCACAGTTAGACTGATAGTCTAGTATGAGGGACAAGATGACATTACCCCAAGTAACACTAAGTAAGTGTATGCACATGGACCAAGAGTAACAATTATTATTTTGTATGCATTATTTGTTGAGGGCACAATGTGCTTCTACTAGAAGTACCTACAGATATAGTAATGAAGGCATTAAGAAGATGTGTTGGAAACATGACCAGCAGGTGGAGGGGTGTACAGTAGTACAACCAGTAGCATAAAGGCCAGGGATAGGGCATGACCTACGACACTAATGCAAAGGGACAGGATGTTCCCAAGTTGAAATTTACAGTGTGGAAAGGAGTAAGGGCATGAAGGAGGGGAATGTGGTTGTAAGTTTCTGGTTGCCTTTAGCTCCTCATGGGACAATGAACAAAAAAAAAACAACCTTCATTTACGATTCATAGTAGCAGAGTTTCTGACATGGGGTAGGGAGTTCCAGTGGTGTGGGGCGTGGAGGGAGAAGAGGCAGAAAATGTGCAGGGTGATGAGGGAAAAGTGAACTTGGGGAGGGTGCTACATCTCGGGGTGCGTGGCGAGAAGTGGTGGGGGTTGGTGTCATTCAGGTGGGGGAGTGCAAGCTCATAATCCAATTCATACATGAGTAAAATGAATGTCAATAGGGCCTGATTGTGCTTAGGGAGCCAGGTGGCGTGGAGTCAGTGAAGTAGGAGGTGACCGGTGTAAATTGTAGGGGTTGCAGGTGGTGAAGTTGAGCATTTATACAGCAGGGAGAATTGGCGTCAGAGGCTCAGGAGTGGACTGTAGCAGTAGTCCCGGTGGATCAGTCCAGGAGCATGTTTAAGGGTTTTGGCAAAGTGGAAGGAGAGGAGAGGGTGGATTTTTCTAATGTAAGGTGTGTAGTCACAGTAGAGGTAGTAGTAATGAAATGACAGAGTTTGAGGTTAAAAGAACACCAAGGTTGCAAGCCATAGGGGAGGGGAAGAGAATGTCAGTTGGGTTTGAGATCATTGAGTAAAAATGTGGTGGTACCTTTCTTTGCTCTTCGAAGAGTTAATAACCAGACGCTGAAGTTCCATGTAGGGCCAGATAGGAGAGAGGCAAGCAGTGATGCATGCGCAGGGGGCAGGAGTCAGAGTAGGGAATGAGAAGATCTGAACGTCATACAAAAAAAACTATTAGGAGAACCCAAAGGAAGATAGGAGCCGTCCAATGGAGATGGGGTAAATGGTGAATAGTAAGGGGCAGAGGAAATACTCTTAGGGGACAACAATAAGGAGCAAAGCTGGATCAGATGTTTGTGAATTCCAGGAGATGAAGAAGGAACAATCAGAAAGACAGGAAGCACTCCAGTGAAGAACGTTGACCCCGATGCCAAGGGTGGAGAGAGATTTAGTGAGAGAGAATGTGGTGGTCCAGCGGCATTACCAAGTGTGGTTTAGTTCTTTACAAGTACAAAGTAACAGATACCATTGATCACCCTACATTTGACTGTCATGCCTAAGAGCACACACTCTGGTCAGTTTCTCTCCCACTCCCAACTGATCCGATTCCAGGATAAGCATTCCACCATGGGATTACTCAAACCAGGGTTGCCCTATTATTGGATCAGAATAAAACAGCTCACCCTTCTTCCTCACCACCCCTTTCTTAATTTGCACCCAATGACCCACACACACCCCGGCCATATTTCTCATTCTTCTTCCACACCCACACATCTTTCTTTCTCTCCAGAGTCCTCCTCACCTCCTCCACAACACAACCTGTCTCTCTCGCCCTCCCTAGCCAAGGAGGTGATCACTTGGTACTAGCTTTCTTCCTCCTCATCAACTCAAATGGGATCCTTCCAGTGGCAGCATGGGGATCCATCCGTAATGCATACAGCCTCTCACTCACATTAACCTTTTTATCTTTTCCACAAGCTTCTGCCATCCTCACTGTCTCCATCACACACCTGTTAACTCTCTCCATTGCACTTTTCCCCCCGGGATGATAAGCCGCTGTCTTCTTATGCTTCACACCAATGTGCATCAGTTACTCTACAAAACACCCTCCTACAAATTGTTTGCCATTATCCGTCAATACAGAATTCGGTAAACCCTCTCTCTTGAACACTCACTGTGGAAAGCCAACCACAGCACTCCTTGTAGTCTCACGAACAATCTTAAACTCTGTTCACTGTGACAATAAAAAAACTAAAACCAAAATGAACTTCCCATGACCACCACCAAGGTCAACCAGACCCAAATTATCCAAGACTAAGTCACACCATACTTTCTCAGGGAAATCCTCTTTTACCATTGGCTGCAAATGGGCTGCCACACCCTTACCCGATGTCTCACACTCAACACATTTCCCCCAAACTCTTTCTATCTTGCCATCAAATCTGAGCCTCCTGTACTCACTCCTCAACACAGCTTTGGTTTTGGTAATTCCTATGTGACCCTCATGGGCAGTATCCAACATCCTCCTCTGGAAGCTCTTTGGAAAAACAGCGCGGTCCCACCAATACAAAACACTGTCTTTGGTACCCAATTCTGCAAACACTTCCCCAAAAACCCTCTCTTCATCACCCAGCAATCTCTTTTCTGGCCAACCATGGCCCACAAATCCAATTACTCTTCCCAAAATGCTCTCCTCCCTCACAGCTCTACACCATTCTTCCCATGACACAACTCCATCATGTGTCATGAACATGGTATCTATCACTTCCGAAAACTCATCTTCATTGACACCACCCAACATCGAAAAATAATCTGCTAAGACATTCTCCATCCCTGGTATCACCACCATGACAAATTCGCGTCCTTGCATTCTGGCCACCCATCCAGCAACTCACCTCAACACCTTGTTCAACCATTTGTCTTAAAAAATCACCTTCAAGGGCTTATGATCAGTCTTTATGGTAAATTCTGCCCCCCAAACTAAGTTTTGAAATGTCTCTACTTCCCAATAACAATTAAGGGCCTCCTTTTCTAGAACAGAATAGTTTCTTTCTGCTCCTCTCAACATCCTTGAAGCATGAGTGATCACATGCTCCATACCATCCTCACCAACTTGTACCAAAACGGCACCAATGCCGCTATCACTGGCATCCACATTGATGACACACCCTTTTTTTATATTGAATTGTGCAAGTGGCCTTGCCAAGTCAATTCTGCTCTTAATTTGCACAAACTCCTTCTTACACTCCTCATCCCATACAAAATCTACCCCTTTCTTTAACAGGTTCCTCATCTTAACCACCTTGTCGGCAAAGTTATGAACACATTTCTGATAAAATTCTATCATTCTTAAAACAACCTCAATTCACCCTTATCTTTTGGAGATGGCACTTTTGTTATTGCATCTATCATGTCGCTTTTGGGCCTCACACCCTCAGCAGAGATTTTGCACCCCAAATACTCCCTTCCTGAATACGTACTTATCCGCTCTTAGTGAAATACCTCTTTGTTTCAAAATCCTCAGGGTTTCCTCATGCTTGTCTAGGGTCTCGCCACACACCAAGATATTGTTTTGAAAACAATGTACACCCCGCAGATCCCTCAATAGAATGTTCACCATATTTTGAAAAACAGATGAAGCTAAAACCAACCCAAACGGCATCCTGTGGAAATACCCCTTCATGAGTGATAAAGGCAGTTCATATCTTTGACTGTTTGTCTAAGTCTTTTTGGTGGTAGGCAGACTCTGTGGAAAGCTTAGCCTTCCCCACCATCGTCAGCATCTCGGTCATATTGAGCAGGGAATGTCTCTCCACAACACCACATTTGTTGAGTTCTCGTAAATCTATGCAGAGCATCAACTCACCACTCAACTTCTTTGCCACCACCAAAGGAGACATCCACTCCATACTTCTTGCTGTCTCTATCATACCAGACACCCTCAGTTTCTCAAGTTCTGTTCTCACTCCTTCTCTCATCACCAAGGGAACGGAATGCAACTTTGCTGCAACTGGGACACTTCCCTCCTTAGGCACCGTGTTGTGCCTCATATCTTTCTCGCATCCAATACTTTTTAAAATACACTGGGATAGGATTCAACTACACTAACACTCTCTACCATGTGCAGCACTTCTTCAACCATGTTGGGATCCAGTCTTATGCCTAGTCCTTTCTGCTCCCACCACCCCTGTAGTGTCTCGCCACTCTTTGTGAGGCGAATCTTGCCATATGCTTTTCTGCCCTTAAAATTCAATCTTTCAACAAAGTACCCAATAACATCAATTTTACCCAAATTATATCCACCTGTTTTGATATTGGGAGGCAATATGTCTTTTAACTGTCCACCCACCTCCTTCAGGAACACTTCGTGTGACATCAATGAAAACATTGCTCTGCAATCCGCTGTCATCCTCACACACTTGCATGGTCTAATCTCGCAAATGGACTCTCACATTCCTCATGACCAGTACACCTTACCATATTGGCTGAAATCGCTTCTATTTGATCCTCATCTTCATCACCTGAGGATTGTTGCCCATCTCCTGTCACATACAAAACACTCTCCGCCCTGATCAAGTACAAAGTTTTATCAGTAATTTGCATAATAACCCAATTTTTTTACATTTAGAACAGGTAACCTTCCTTCCTGGACATGCAGGGGACCTGGCAAAATGATTTTCACTAGCACATCTAAAGCACAATTGTTCCTCTGTTTTCTGTCCCTTAATCCTATCACTTTTGGAGTCAAGAGTTTCTCTGACACGGTGACTACTCCTCTTCTGTGGCTTTGTCTTACCTCTTCCTGCTTTACTCCCCCTCAGAACTTTGCTGGCAGGCACTTTAGTCTCCTTCTTTGCCAATTTAGCGACACACGCCATTGAATGCTCAACCCTTTTTGCAATACTTATAACCTCATCCAAACTTGGCTCGTCCCTGAGCCACAATTCCTCCCTTAATTTGCCATTGCTACAGTGAATCATCAATTGATCCCTTATATATTCGTCTAATTTGTCACCAGGTTTGCAGGATAAGGACAAATGGCAAAGAGCGATATGGTACTCTTCTAATGATTCCTGCACTCTAACTCCAAAATTATATCTCTCTAGAATCGTGCTGGTTTTGGGATTAAAATGCACATCTGACTTTTGCAAAGCAGTGTCAAATTAATTTGAAAGAGACCCCTCATTTGACTGATCCAATTCCGGCAATGTCTCATGAATGCGCTATCCCTCATATCCTAGGAAATGCATTCAAAGGGAAACCTTGCGTTCTGTGGAAATAGTGCACAATACAACAGTTAATATTCCAAAAAAGATATGGCTGGTGTGCACGTCACACTGTTACTATTCTGCCAAGACCACTTTAATAGGATGTAAAGTATGCCACTCAAAAAGTTACAGTAACTAGCTCCATCTAGCAGAACACTAGCCAATGAGGCATTGAGAGATCAGAAGCTAGAGCTGCAACATTAACAGCACCACTGTCTTTGTTTACGTATGCGTATTCATGTATGGGATTTATACAGCGTGAACCTAACTGAGAATTAATGGAATGTTCCAAAATGCTGTCAGAGTTCGTAGATGATCCAGATAATGCCATGAGTAGAGACTACATGGTGCGGATTCTTTACCAAAAGATGTTTCCCTCATTTAACTCTTCAAGTAGCTACATCCCTTTTCATGTGGCTTCGATGGCCATTCCCTAACAACTCCACCAGCTCTGTTACCCAGACAGTCCATCCCTACCGCTATCACCAACAACCCTATCACCTGCATAATCTACACTGTCCCCGTGGCCAATATTATTCTTAAAGGACATTTGTATTTGAGGTGTGGGTACATTTGCACACACGAGGTGCAGGATGTGAAGCTCTTAGACCTGACTGAAGCCTCCTTCAATGGGGAACAGTATCGGGGACGGACAGTACAGGGGGGAGATCTGTCCCTTCCTTGGTAGGATGATAGGATGCAGAGGGACTGGTCTTTCTTTGCAGAATCCGAGTCGTGGTCGCATGTGACTTGCTGGGGACACGTTCACGTGGACCATCTGTACACTGACAGGGAGTCTGGATGCATCCACACCATGTGCCCTTACTGAGGGCTACCTTGCAGGCGTTGGCCTGCTTTCAGTCCATGTTGGCTTGCCTGTGTGCCTGCTGATGAGCAGCAACTTCCACCGACAGGGCAGCACTTACATCAGAATGATCCCCTGTATGACCATCAATCCCCTCAGCTTGCATAGCTGCCATCTCTGCCAGGGCAGCCACAGCTTTTTTCCTCACCGTAGCCACCTCCTTTCTTTCCTCATGCCTCTCTGCCAGCATAGCCTCCTTGTCGGTTTAGCTGCGTGCATGCACTGCTTCAAAACCTGGATCAATTGTTTCACAACTATCATGCCGTCCCTCTCATTCTGTGTGTACCCTGCTGTGGCAACCCTCAGCTGACATGTACTGGACCTAATATGATAGCAACCTCGTCTGTTTCCTCCACCCTCCCATTACTGTTTTTTTTTCCTCCCCACCACCACTCCAGCACTATCTGAAATGTCGTCAGGCCTAGTATGATAGTCGCTTGTTTTGTTCCTCCCCTCCCTTTCTGCACCCTTCTCCCTCACCTTTTGTTTTTCTCCGGCTCTACCAGAAATGTTGTCAGGCCTAGTACGGTAGTCGCCTGTCTGTTCCCATTTCCTTCCCACTCTCCCCCTCCCTTCCTCCTCCCTTCATTATCTATGTCCGAGTACGATAGTTAATTTCACATCCTTAATGTTCCTGGCCTGTAAGAATGTGGTTGTATTTTCCCTTGTTCCCTCCCTTGCCTTGAAGCGCTTTGAAACACATTGTGTATAGGCGCTATATAAATAAATGATCATATCATATCATATCATACACTGGCAGTTACACATGCAAGGCTTTCCTTGCATGTGTAGCTGGCATGAGAGGAAGTGTGCACATGGGCTGGATTCTCTGGGCGCTCAGGATGGGTTAAGGGGCTGTCATGGTATGTTGGGATCGTCTGTGTCAATAACCTGCAGTATGTCCCCGTACTCAGTTATTCATGGGGCACTGCAGTCGCAATGGTTGTGGCAATACCGTGACATTTTGGGGGCTGTGGAAACTGTGAGTGGGTTGATGGTAAAATGGGGACCTAGGTCCTCTTCAGAGTGGGTCTGATCCTTCATCAGCCTCCCCTGGTGTCTCGCATCCACTGCGTTCTGCGTAGCACCTGTAAGGTGGAACAGGGTGTCTATGGGGCTAGACTGTGGGGAGGAAGGATAGCTCAGGGAAAACGTGTTTGACTTGTACGCAAGACAACGCAGCCTAACACAGGTTAGAAACCACTCCTGGTATTAAGCATGTTATAAATGAACAATTATTATTATTATAAATTGTACATAAATACATATGTAACATTTGCATATGCATAATGTATGGTGTAGATGTGCTAATACCCCCCATCACCTCACTTCAGGTCTCCATCTACCTTAAGGTCACCACGCTCCACGATGCTCATGGCCTTATAAAGCCTTCATCAGCTTCAAAGCTTCATAGCCGGTGAGATAGCTCAGCGGGTGGAGCGCTCGCTTCTGTGATCTGAGCTTGATCTGCAGGTCGCAGGTTGGAATCCCGGCAAGACCAACTCAGCCTTTCATCCTTCCGAGGTCGATAAATGAGTGCCAATTTCGGTTGGGTGATATTGTATGTAAATATATGGTCTGTAAAGCGCTTTGGATTAAGGCGCTATATAAATAACACATCATTATCAGATATCCAGGCATGGTTTTGAGCCACCACCTTTGGCGAGCGACTCTCGATGATGCTTCAGAAGTTTGCCAAAAACATGTTTCTTTTTGTCATTGAACCACTTGTTGAGGCCATTCGCACATGAAGTGGTAACATCCCATGCATTGATATTAGTGTGGATGGCCTCCCGCAGCATGCTCCGTGCTAGTGGGGAAGTCCTCATTAGGATGGGTCCAATATATGGGCCTCTTCTTTCGCTATTCTACGCACCATCCTTGTCTTACGTTTGCAGTCGTTGGCCAACATGAACATGGTGTGTCCCATGCCTGTGGAGTAGTGAACGGTAGTGACAAAACATTCCAGGATTCAGTCACAGGAATTCACTCACAGAGGCAGATAGCTGCTGATGGAAGTGATACCAAGCGTGAGGGGTAACAGTTAAAAAGGCAGTTCAAAGATGGGCTTGCAGGAGGGCAGTTCAGGTTAGGGAGCAATTATCTATTGCAGAGCAGGACAGGGCTCCTTGCAGCACGGTGTGATGCAGACCATGTATTGTGGCCTGCATAACACCGTGCTGCAAGGAGCCCTGTCCCTGCCACAATGCATGGTCTTAGAAACAGAAGTGGGAAGCAGGTTGAAAGGGCATAAAATGGTGGGTCTCCCAGGTGGTTCTTGAGTGCTCTGGGAAGGTTGCTGAGAGAAAATCATTCAATAAAACATTGCAATCATGTTTTGCATGTGGCAAGACATGGGTGAATGTGCATGGAATGCACAGGATCCTGCAGAGGGTTCATGGTTTTGCTCCACAGATACTCTACAGTACAGTGGCGTAACCATTTATTTATTTATTTATTATGTGCCGAAGCCTGCAGGCATCAGGGTGCACACCAGCACAGAAAAGACAGGACACAAAAGAAGTCTAGGGAGGGGGGACTCAGTTATTCAAATAAATGAGTTTTTAGGCGTTTCTGAAAGGAGGACAGATTCCTTTCCTGCCTAAGTCAATATTCAAGGAGTTCCAAGCATGGGCAGCCTGGGCCAGAAAAGACTGGCCATTCCCTATCACACGCTTAGCTTCAGGACATACCAGAATATCGTTGGTACTAGATCTCAGAACTCTTGTTGCACTATGCTTTATTTAAGGTAAGAAGGAGCCGCACCACAAATGCACTTTTGTGTCAAGGTGTTTATCTTAAACTGCACTCTGGCAGCTGCAGGCAGCCAGTGTAGATTTTTTCTGAAATTAGAAGTATGAGCTACGCAATGGACATTTTTGACGATCCGGACTGCTTCGTTCTGTACCACCTGAAGCTTGTGAATCCCCGCCCCGTACTGGTACCACTCCTGGGCATGATCGTAGCTCTAGCCAAAGTTTCACAATTTTTATTAGAGACAAAAGGTTTGATTTGTCTCAAAAGTCTCCGAAGGCATTGCGAGTTTTTGGCAATGCTGTCAGTATGCGTCTCCGCACTATGAGACGGCTCAAAATAAACACCCAGTGTCTTCACTTTATTCAAAACTGAGATACTACTATGCTGAATTCTAAAGATGGAATATCTTGCTTAGCTCCAAGCTCTGTTTTTGAACTGTTCAGACACATCCAGTGTGTAGCAATCCAGTGTTTAACAGATCTGTAGCTGGAAGTTAACCTATCGGAGTCATTGGGATAATTACCACTCAGCTCTATCAATTACAGGTGTGTCCAGTGATGAGGCCAATTCCCCTGTTATCCCTGGTATAGGTAATGACTCCAGGAATCTAGGTATGTGCGATCCAATTCCCCCCCACCCCATATTCAGACTTGTACAGGGGTTCACAGTGCTTCCTGAATTCCACAACTATGTTTTCAGTGTCATAGTGCATTGAGCCTACAGCAGGTCTGATAGCCACCACTGTCTTACTTTTCTGATTCTCTCTCAACCTCCAGGCTAGGATCTTATCTGCCTTGTCGCCGTCCAAGCTACCCGTTGTCGTTAAATTCAAAGTATTCTTTAATTTCATTAAGAGGACATTGAGAAATCACTTTATCCTTTTGAAGGGCGTCATTACACTTCCACCTACTTTTCCTCATTGGGTCCCAACAATCTTCCACCTCTAGCCACACTCAGTCGTGATCTGACCATGGCACTGAATTCACCCCGGCCCCAGATACATGGCTTATCAGGCTAACATCCACTAGCATATGGTCTTTCCTCAAAAATGAATCGTGTGTGTGGGAGTAATATGTGAAAGGGGGGTCCCTGGAAACAGGTCTGGTCAGGGATTCCATAATGCCCAGGCCCTGATTTATTTACTTAAATCTCTTTTAGTCCCTTTTTTTTGGCTGAGCCGTCCCATATGCCCCCATTCGCTTCCTGACGCTGATTTGTTCGAGATCCATGTAAAAATTATCTCCCACTACGAGGGGGACCTCTACAAACAGATTGACCTTCTCCTTAACCACACCCCAAAAGGCTATCTGTCCCCCATTTGGGCTATACACTGTTCCCAAGGTCAGTTTACTCCGCTGTATCTTCCCTTTAAGAAACAGATAACAACCCTCTGGATCCCTGAGAACATTCTCCACCACCATGTCCAGGCAGTTTGACACTACTATTGTCACCTCTTTCTTTTTTGTTCAAAATGAGGCCTGGAACACTTCCCACATACCTTTCTGCTTCCTTTCCCCTCAATCAGTGGGTCTACTGGAGGAAAATCAAACTCATCTCAAACTTCCCCAACCTCCATACCCAATGTGGGAAATGTGCCCCCTTTGCTCTCTCCTAGTGTCCCGTCACAAACCACTGCCATGTATGGCACTTGACTGGCCCACCAGTAGACCTTTGGCCAATGGGCTAAGCACTCTGCCCCACATCTTGAAACTGCTGCCCCCTCCCTCCTTTGCCCCTAAACAAATGCCCCATTAGTTCTTCTCTGGTCCCCCATTGAGTCCAGAAAGACCACCTGTCACGCCCTCATTAAGTCACAGGAGCACGAATCCTCTGTAAAATCTCAGACATTGTAACCCTTCACCAGACGAATCGGTTAACTTGAAAAATGCTATCAAGGTAATGGATACTTTGTTCTGCCTACTAGGTAGCGTTTTCAAAGCTTCCCGGGGGAAGGGGTCTTCAGTTTCTTGAATGTCCTCATTCCTTGGATGTGTCTACTATCTCTCATTTTCCCCCTCTTTGATTCCTCTCTGAAACCTCCCTCAAGACCGTGGTCATACTCACTTGCTAGTTCCATCAATTCACCCATGACCTTTTGATATCTTACTCCGTCATCAGCTTGTACTTATGTGATATGATATTTATAACACGCTTAATACCCAGAGGTTTCTAAGTGCGGACCCGGCGATCGTACCTGTGTTGCTCCGTGTCGTCTTGCTTCCAAGGCGAGCACGTTGCTGCTGAGCTATCCTCCCTTCAAAAGCGACTGAAAAGGGAAATCCCCATCAGTATCTCACTACTTTCCCCTTGAGCCACTGTGTGAGGGGAACACACAATCAATTTCTTGCCGTTGTGAACGAGGAGAGGTCCTGAAATATTGAGATTGTAGCATTGTTGTTAGGGACCGGACCTCCTTCCTGGCTTTCTCCAAGATTTTTGCCTTCTCTGCATAATAGTGAAAGCGGGCAAGGATCGATCATGGACCCATGGATCCCCTACCGGCTCTGTGCACCCTGTCAATGATTGGTTCGTTAGTGGCGACATCTCCAAACAATAACCTGACTATGTTGTGATTCGTGCTAACAAATGTCTATTCCGGTTTCATTGTCTTTCTCAGGGAAGCCAAACAATCTAGGATTGTTTCTCCTCTCCCTGTTTCGAAATGGTCCATTTTGGGGGCCATTTCCTCTTCCCGTCTTTCAAGATCAGACAGTCTCATGTCTATTTGTGTTTCCAATGCATCCACTGATGTCTGATTAGCCTTCTGCCCCTGTATTCTGTCATCCATCGTATCCACCCTGCTGTCAATTTGTCTAATCTGCGCCCAATGTTGGATTGGATTCCCCTGATTTCTTCAAGCAGCACCGCAATGTATTTCTGCGTGGACAGTGTCCCCTGTCATCTCCACCATTATGGGTAAGTTATCTCTGCTCTTCTGGGGGGCACCTCTGAATATCGAAATCTCTAGAGAAATCCCTTCCAGCTCATCAAGAGAGGCTCAGAATCTGTGTGACCCCTTTACATCCAGTCCATTACCCACTATACCTGGGGGTAAACCTGATAAACAGAAGACACTGAAGCATTGAGTGAAGGATGGCTCAGATTAAGTCTGCTGGGCTGTAGAACCGCAACTACTTGCAAGTGTTGGGGGAGGTAATCAGTAAAACCGAGTCAGGGGAATCCCAGGTGCGCCCAGAACTGCTAGGTCCCTAATCCTTGCGAGGGGTTAACACACTTGCGGTGGGCTTATGGCCATGTGGCGACTCTCTCTTTCAGCTGTCTGTCTGAGGCAGGCTCTGTATTTTTCCAGCAATTTGCTTATAGGCTGTATCTCTACGTACCATAGCCCTGAATTCACATGGCAGTTGCCACAATGCTGTTTAATATCTCAGAGCACCGTTGCGGATCTTGTTGTCTCCAGGGATTTTCTCCAGTGTGTGAACGCCTACGGTCTGGTTACACCCTCAATGCTCTGTGAACACCCTCCTTTTGATGCACATAGATTTACCCTACTCCATGAGGGTAGGGGTGCCAGGATTTCCCTACCCAGTGCTGGGAGGAGTCCGGTAAAGGAGGCAGCCGCCAACTTGTAATGGCAGGCCTGCCCCCCATCCTGTGTTCTACATCCTCTTTCTGCTCAATCCACCTTCTTTTCCTTCCACAATCGGGGAAAGTAGTCAAGGCCTCACAAGTGCTCTGCCTCTCGGTCCGCCACCCCAATGTCTCTATCCAGCTCTCTACAATGGAGGCTGGGGCTCCTGAAGATATTTACTCCCACCTCAGGGCAAACCGCTCCTCACATCCGTCGGACCCTATTTGTGTGCCCTGGTCCAGAGCAGGAACCAGTGGCAGCTCCTGTCCTTATTCAACTATGTTGTATCTACAAACGTTGAGGTGGTGGTTGGTGTTCAAGGCCCCTCTCCAACGTTGGAGTCTACCAGGGCCTATTCACTTACATCGGGTCTATGGCATCTTCCTACCTCCTTGGCACTCTCCCTCTGTTCCTTGCAGGGGAGTTTTCTCTAATCTGTGTAGGTCTTCTCTCACCAGAGCCGCTCGGCCATGGTTCTGCTCCTCTGCCTTCAAATCAGGGTTACAGGCCTCACCGGTGTGGGAGCCGGACTGACTTTCCCAGATTGTGCAGGCAGTGGAAAGCTCCCTGATCACAGAGGACCTGGCTGCCCCCCCCGTCTGTGCTAACTGGAGCACCCCACTCTTGCCTTACTGTGACGTGGACCCTCTCCCTGGCTCAGAATGTTCAGCTGTACCGCTGCGAAGGTACTCGACCGGAACTTCCATGATTATGAGTCGATTGCTTCCAAATTTCACACTGCCATGCAGAGGGTCACTCCAGATAATTTGACGTCTTTTCTGTCTCTTAAACGGGGGCTCAGGACCCTCAAACGCCCGGCGTGACAAGAGCGACACGACTATGCTACAAGCATTCATGCGCCCCCAGGTGGCCACTCATGGGTTACATTTTAACACTGTCTCTGATTCCCGAGCCACAGCTTTTCATGCTTCTCGCACCTCTTGGAGGACTTTATCCACATGCCTGATCTGCCTTTCCTGAGGCAATCGGTGAGGCTTGTAGCGTCACACTAGCCCCAGTGCAGGTGTCTAGCTGTGAGTGGAGTGCATATGAGTGCAGGAGAGTGGTTAATAACGTGTGGACCCTTTACAAAGGTGAAAGACACCGTTTTTGAGTGTGGTGGAAAGGAGTGCAGAGTTGTTAGGAGTTTGTGGTTTGCATGAATTGTGTGTGGTTAGGCCTGTGTAAATGAGGAACATGAAGGTAGCCGAGCAGAGTGTGTTACAGATGTTTTGTTTGTACTTGCCTACGAAATAGGATTTTTTATTGTGTGAGTGTGCTGTTTGCATTTGCAATGTGTATGTTAACAACCACCTGGCGAAGCCGCATTATGCACTAGTTCCATTTTCCACAGTCAGCAAAAAATATAAGCTCTAGTATTCACCTGGAAACACACACCCCCTGGAAGGGCTATGCAGCGGGATGACCAATGTTCAGAAAAAAACATATATCACTACCTGCATTTGCTTCGTGTAGTATTCTATGCACACTTCAAGCTGCCCATCTTGTCCTTTAAAGCTTTACAGGGGGCCCGTCCACTCTACCTGCAGGCGTGATTAGTACGCAGGGGAGGACAATACACACTCACATCACCAGGGGCGTTCAACCGATGATTGGGGTCACGCTTTCTAGAGTGCAGCTCCAAGGGTATGGAATACCTTCACCTGTCAATCAGAGCCAAACCATGGCTGCCCCTACCCGGAAGCAATTATTCTGCTTGGCCTTCCCTGATTCATGCGGATGAAGGTGTTTGTGTATGTTTACTTTAAAAGTTTTAACGTGTTTAGTGTTTTGTTGGTCCCATAAGTGTGTTTTTTTGTGAGGGTTTGATTAACGTATATTTAAAACTTCTAAATAAAAAAAAAGGTTCTTGAAATTTTTGATAAATTATATTTTCGAGGCAAGGATATTAACAAGTATCTCAATCGGTCATTACTAAACACGTGGTAGCCATCAAAACCATTTGCAGCTTATGTACTTGATGACCGCATTTCAATGACTCCACCAATCCTTTCCCAATTTGGCCTGCACAATAGTTTGAGCTGCTTCACGTCCTGTGATGAATTGCCACCTTGCAACGGTGTGAAAGCCCTGGCCTTTTTGATTTGTTTTGTATTTAATACAAACATTACACGGGTAGCTCCAGCTCTGAAAGGGCAATCAGATTGCTTTCATAGGCTCCATGTCAAACAAATAGGAGTATTTGTGACCTGCTGCTTCCGTAGCCTGATTTACAGCATCTGCTCTACCAGTGTGCAGAGGTTATAGCCACCCATTTGACAGCTGCAGTGACAGCCAAGTCCCTGCAGTGCAAGGGCTGCATTTAAGATATGCACCCCTGTTTCAAAAACTGCAAAACTCCTGCCGATCCTGTCCTGGTGGCACACTAAAATGTACATATAAGCCATACCTAAATTTGGGTATGGTGACCCACATCTCTCACAGTTATCCCAGCCACACTAAATTCTTATGTTACGTTATGTTAAAGGTTTTTATACCGTGCACTGTCAACACCTGCGTGATCCCTTGTCGCTCTCGCGGATCTGTAAAGCAAGAGGGTAAGGGGAGGTGTAAGTTAGTAGGACTGAGCAGGAGAAAGACGCAAGGGAGCCGTCATATGCTGTTGTGCGAGGCTATGTGTGGTTTGTTTCGTGGTTGTGGTGTGAATTGATATTGCACATGTGTCAGCTGTGTGGGCCCAGCACAGCTGTTTAAGGATTATGTGTATTCCTCCCAAACAAGGTCCACCGCTGCCCACTGGCAGGACAGTGGCCTTATGAGATCGCTTCTCTTTGTTCCTTGGCAAGTGCAGGTAACACCCTTTCCCCAGGGACAGCCACTCCAAATGGAGCTGGCCTGGGAATATAAACCAAGGGGCACACCCATACACAGAGAGCCAGGCCTCACACCAGGGAGCTGCATTTCCAAAAGCCTTAGAGAGAAAGGAAGGGGGCTGAGCTAAATTAGTCATGGGAACTTTGTTCAAGGGAAGGTGACTTCCACTATTTTGAATCTTTCTTCCTCTCTTTCTCTTTCCTGTACCACCCACTTCCTCTGGAGCAAAGCACGTTGGGTGTGACATCTTTTTTTATTTATTTTTTTATTTGTTTTGATCAAATTAGATCTTTACAAAATATTAAAAACCAACTTATTGCCCATTTTTAGATCAACATTGAATTTTCAGTTCTTTTATACAATTCTACCAAACAGAAGACATGCCTTTAAAGAAAAAAGGAAAAAAGCAAACAAATGGACGAAAAAAAAGAAAAAAAGGAAAACTTAAATTTCCCCGAAAAAAACCTGCACCTCCTCCTCAGTTTTTGAATTCTACAATTAAATTGCACCGCTTTTCTTTAACAAACATTTGTCCCAATCTGCCAAACACATGTTTGAGTCAAGCCAAGTTTTAAAAGAACCTGACCCACTGCAATCGTCAAGGCAGTGTTGTGCTCCGAGATCAAGCGATTCCAAAAGTTCTCTGAGTGCAAACATTCCAAACAATGGACAAATTTCCCAAAGTACAGAATTCTGGTTTCCCAAGTTCCTTCACATTCTAAGAGCAAATGGTGCAGGTTTTGCTTATTTTGGTTTGCACAGATTTTACAAAACAATATTAAATTCTGGCTTTGTCTTCTGATGTTTAAAATCTCGCCTGTATGAATTAGATTTAGTTGCGCCCTTAGAAAAACAGATCTTGATTCGCTGCTTGGATGTTTTAGCAGATATTTAGGCAGTTCTCCCAGTTTTTTTTCCACTACTAGTAAGCCATTCTTTGTTTTACAAGCCTCATTTCCGACCCTGTTTTGATCCAGTCCGTTATTTCCAGTTCGTTCTTTACTTTCATGGGATTCTCTTTCAGGGTTGCTACCGATGAGTCTGCTCCTGCCAAGTTGTTTTTAGCTTTCATATCCAACTGCTGGAGAATCTTAGAATTGTCCATTTCGAGATGACACTTGAAGTCTTCTTAGAGGGAATTTTTTTGCGGGATTATCATTAGCCTGTATAAAGATATCAATCTCCAGGCTACTTGTTGCTGCAATAATTTCAGTCCAAGTTCGAACCTTAGGACCTGCATAGGAAGACAACTAGGCAGTCCCAGGGACCTCTTCCAAATCTGACCTTCCACTTTTAGCCAGTCTATGTCCCAAAGCTTTGGTTGAGCCTCCAGTCCGTACAATATCACTGGTACTACTTTGTCGCTATAGTACTTTATTAATGGTTTGATTGAGAATTTGCACAACTCAAGAAAGATCTTTTTCATCTGGGGTATTGTTTTCTCAACCTTAGATCTTATTTCTCATTCCACCTTGCTAACTGAGGGTGAAGCAAACCACGTGTAGCCCAAGTAGACTAGTTCATCTACCCTTGTAATCGCTTCACCTTCGAAAAAGCATTTGCCAAAGTTGATTTGCTTTTTCAGATGTTTCAGCACCAAAATTTTGGACTTCCTCAGATTTTCTTGCAGACCGTTAAGTTTGGTGTATTCACATAGGCCATTCAGTAAGTGCTGCAAACCTATTGCTGTCCTGTCAATCAGGATGATGTCATCTGCATAGGCGAGCCAATGAACCTTAGTGGAGTTGAATTTGGGATGTGCCATGGTACAATTGTGAAGAAAATCACCCAGATCTGACAGAAAAAGATTGAAGAAAAATGGGGCTCTCATGCACCCCTGTCGCATTCCTTGCTCCACGCTGATTTTATTTGAGAGATGACCAACCTCATCTAGTCTATCCATAAGCGAGGTGTTTTTGTGAAGCTCGATTAATATGGCCAGGAGCTTGCTTGGGAGACCACACCTCCTCAATTTAGCCCATAATTTCTCCCTATTTACCAGGTCAAAAGCTCTGAAGAGGTCTACCCAAGCTCCATATATCGGGCCATCTCCATATTTTTTGGAGTGTTCTGCTAAGAGACTCAGGGTGATGCCGTTTAATGTTGTTGACATCCCTTGTCTGAATCCTGTTAGAAATTCAGAAACAATGTTGTTTGATTTGGCCCAGTCCTCTAGCTCTAACAAGAGGATCCACATACAAATCTTGCTTTCAATGTCAAACAACGCAATTGGCCTATATTTTTCAGGCTGGGATCTGTCCTCCCCCCTTAAAAAATTGCATTATTGTCATGATGCCTACCCCCGGGCATCTGGATCAAGCCCATCAGCCCCGGGAGCAGGCATCCAGACATTTACAAAAACCCCAGCAGCCCCAGCTAGGGGCTGTCTGGGTTCAGTCCTGGCTCCGTAGGCACCAGGCTCATAATAAAATTCAGTCCTGGCGCCATAGGCGCCAGGCTCATAGACATTACTTACCTCATGCAGACCATGCTGCAAATAAATCCAAGCCAACGTGAGGCCTGGATGGGACTATTTTACTACAGGGCCTATTTTTTACTCGGGTGTGGACCTGGGGAACTTCTTTCCTGGGACTACTTTGGAGGCTATTTAAACCACGCCCAAACAGCAGCACATGCTTTGTGTTATTCTGCATCCAGCAGCGTGACTCTCACCGTGCCTGCAGCCAGCATCCAGTCTTCTGCCACGCCCGCGTGCCTGCAGCCAGCATCCAGTCTTCTGCCAAGCCCGCCTCGAATCCGGAGCTCCTACAATAAAGAGAAAGAAAGGACAAGGTTAGAAAACAAACTTATTTCAAATGCCTCACCTGATTCCGGATCCATTTCATCTCCCGATCTGGAAAGTACATCAGTCCTGCACGCGTCGCTTCGCCAGCTCCAGCACGGCCCAATACTCACCAGTTCTCACAGCATATTTCGATCCGGCACTGTCACAATCATTTCTTCGCCGTACTCCAGCAGCTAGAGTCACAAGAATAACAAGGTGAGCCAAGGGAATCAACAAATACCTCTTACCACCATAGACGTACCTGATTTACCACCGGCGGTATTATTCTCCATATCTTCATATGCCGCATCTGTAAAGAGGGAGAAAAACAACACGTTAACGCATGCAATAGTTACCTGACAGCGTTGGGTAACACAGACTCTTACCTGAACGCCAGCAGCAGCTACGAGACCTTCTTCTCACGAACTCAGTTGCAACTTAAGGAAGGAAGGGGACAAGAGTGAACATTGTGCACATTGAACTCTTTGAACTTGATACTTACCAATCCCGCCTGGGACTTCAGAGTCAATGCTTACCGGAACTCTCCCAACGCCTTCAAACCAGTGAAGTAACTGGTATCTACGTGCCCCTGCAAGACACGCAGGATGGAGAGCTCATCTTTTACAAACATAAGGTGAGGTTACTAAGGGGATATCGGAGGTGATTAGTGGGGGAGAGCGAGAACAGTTGGGAGGCCATCACTAAAACCCATAGGTGGCTAATCCCTGTCTCCACTTGCAGGAAAATACTTCGTCGGGTCCAGCAGACAAGACTAGGGGGGCCAGTCCAGACAGTCATCTCTGCACTATGCATCACGTTGACGGAGACCGCAGCTGTCCGGGTCCGATCGACACCCCTGCGGGGTCCAGGTGAGCGTAACAGAACACAAAGCCTTTCTAAAAATACCCACCTGGGTGTTATGGAAACCTCGGAAACCGACCAACTGGACCAATTATTGGGGGAATTTAGGGCGGAAGTACATGCCGCTCACCAAGAGGCTAATGCCCTCAGGAGAGAACTGATTGTCTCAAAGGAGTGCACTGATGATCTGGCTAGGCAACTACTCCAAAACGAAGCTGGGCAAACGCCCCTACCTGGATATGGGGGAAAACCAACCCCCGTTTCATCAAGCAATCCTGTGCAAGTGGTTTTACCAGGAAACATTCTGTTAGCTCCACCCGAACGCTTTGCTGGGGACCCCAAAAGGTTCGCCGTGTTTATGAACCAATGCCGCTTGCACTTTTATGCAGACCAGGAGCCTTTCCAAATGACCAAGCCAAAGTAGCCTTTGTATTGTCATATCTTAGTGGCAGCGCAGCGGATTGGTCCATTCCGTTAGTTAACCAGGATGATCCTCTTCTCCGGGATTTTCAGGGTTTTCAAAGGAGCATGGAAAAACTATTCACCAGACACTCACAGGGTCAAGCCCTGGACAACGAACTTTTATCCTTACGACAGGGTAAGCAGGATCTGCTAACCTATATTGCAACCTTCAATAGGTTGGTGGTGGAAACCGGGTGGCCGGAGGAAAAACGAATTACATTGTTTCATCGTGGACTTCGGGGAGAACTCAAAGACGTCTTGGCTCAAGTTGTGAACCCACCTCAGGATTGCACAGAATTTATAGACTTAGTGGTCCAGCTAGACCACCGACTTCAGAACCGAAAGACTGATCCAGCTAAGTTTGAGAATCGGTTTAAACCCAATGTTGCCCCCAAAGGAACAGATGCATCTGAACCTATGCAGATCGGGTGGTTAAAGGACCCTTAACTCAAAAGGAAAGAGAAAGAAGACGACAGATGCAGTTGTATCTGTACTGTGGAACCTCAGGACATTTTCTACGGGATTGCCCTACAAACCCACCCAAGAAGGTGGTAGGAATTGCTGATAAAAGCCACATAGAGCCTGATTCGGGAAATGACCACGCCTGACAAGGGTAGAGGTCCGCTTGCCGAGATTAAAGGAGGACACTCAGACCTCGCATCTGATCATCCCAATGGTCCTAATTGATCCCAGGCAGCCATTACATATGCACGCAGTAAGGGCATACATAGATAGCGGGGCCGTAGGAAACTATATGGACCATGAATTGGTGTCAAGGATGAATCTACCTCTTTGCAAAAAGACCACTTCGGATGTCATCACCACAGTTGATGGAACTGAGATTGCCTCGGGGCCTGTAACTCATTCCACTACAGAGATGACACTGTTGAGTCAAGATGGGCATCGAGAGACTATTGTGTTTGATCTAATCAAAGCCCCACAGTTCCAGATAATACTGGGGATGCCATGGTTGGAAACACATAATCCTTGTATAGAATGGCGAGAGAAGAGAATAACCTTCCCGGATTGTGCACACACCTGTTACCCGGAGAAAACTTTGAACAAAGGCCTGGCTATAGTCGTTAACCCAATCGTGCAGTTACCTCATGAATACCAAGAATTTCAGGATGTTTTTCAAAAAGAACAGGCCAATACATTACCTCCTCACAGATCATACGATTGTCAAATCGACCTCCTACTCGGTGCACAACCCCCATGCAGTAGAATTTATGCCCTCACGGAACCTGAAAATCTTCACCTACGGCAATACTTGGACCAATACCTTGCTAATGGCTTTATTCGTCCTTCCAAGTCTCCTGCATCCTCAGCTTTATTCTTCGTGCCAAAAAAGGAAGGCGACCTTAGAACGTGCATAGATTACCGCGCATTAAATCAGATCACGTTAAAAAAACGATACCCATTGCCTCTGATTCCCGAATTACTAGACCAAGTAAAGGATGCTTGTATCTACACTAAGTTAGATCTCCGAGGGGCCTATCATCTGGTACGTGTCAAGAAAGGCGATGAATGGAAGACTGCCTTTCGCACCAAGTACGGATTATTCGAATATCAGGTGATGCCCTTCGGGTTGTGCAATGCACCAGCAGCCTTCCAGTATTTTATGAACGATGTCTTTCGTGAACTCATTGACGTCTGTGTCGTCGTATACATAGATGATATTCTAGTGTACTCCTCCTCGGAATCAGACCATGTTAAGCACGTGCGTGCAGTCCTTGAGAAACTATGCCAGCACAAGTTATATGCAAAATTGGAAAAATGTGTTTTTCATGCTACGGAAGTTGAATTTCTTGGATTTATCCTGACTCCAAAGGGAGTCCGAATGGACTCTCGAAAGGTGGACGCAATTCTCAAGTGGCCATCACCCAGTTCAGTCAAAGGGGTACAAAGAATGCTCGGATTTGCTAATTTCTACCGCAGATTCATTCCGGACTTCTCCCATGTTGTACACCCCATCACAGCACTTTTGCGAAAAAACAAACGCTTCTTGTAGACCGAAGAGGCTGAAAAGGCCTTCCAAGAGCTGAAAGCGAAATTCACATCAGCACCTGTCTTAAAGCATCCACGCCCTGAGCTTCCATACATAGAGAAACTGATGCATCCAGTTTAGCCATGGGAGCTGTCCTGTCCCAGAAGGATCCTGAAACCGGTCAACTTCACCCAGTAGCGTTTTGGTCCAGAAAGTTCTCAGCACCTGAGTTAAACTATGCAATTACTGATAAAGAGCTATTAGCTATCAAATCCGCCTTTAAGGCTTGGCGGCACTACCTTCTTGGTGACAGGCATACCATTACCGTAATCACTGATCACCGGAACCTGCAGTATTTAAAAACAGCCAAAGCCCAATCATCGCGACAACTTCGATGGGCATTGTTCTTTGCCGAATTCGATTTCGTGATCACTTATCGACCAGGCTGCAAAAATGGCAAAGCAGATGCCTTATCCCGAATAGGGATGGGAGAAGCATATGCAAACCCGGAACCGGTGCCAATAATTCCCGAGCAAATAATTCTTGGCATAACTACTCAACAGACACTAGAAGATATTCATTCAAAAATCCAACAACTCTTCGATCCAGCAACCCTGCAGGACTGGGTAAAGAAAGGCCCGGACTACTCAGTCGTCAATGACCTACCTTACTATCAAGGATTACTATTTCTACCACACAAGGAAATACAACAACTAGTCATCTCCAATTACCATGACACCCTGATGGAAGGGCACCCAGGTATCGCAAAAACTGAAGCGAAAATTAAGAGACAGTTCTGGTGGCCCACTTGGCGAAAAGACGTAAAGTCATTTGTGATGTCTTGTGGCATTTGCGCCCAAAACAAAAGCCAGAAGAAAAAACCTGCTGGCCTTTTACAACCTTTGGATGTTCCACCTACACCATGGCACACCTTGTCTTTGACTTTATTACAGATCTACTTCCATGTAATGGATTTAACACCATCCTAGTTATTGTGGATCTTTTTTCCAAGATGGCCCACTTTATTCCTTTAAAAGGCTTACCTTCCGCTTCAATTTTAGCCAAGAAGTTCCTCGAAAACATTGTTCGAATACACGGATTTCCTTCCGTATTGGTCTCCGACTGAGGCAGTCAATTCATTTCACAATTTTGGAAGAAATGTTGTCAATTGGCGCAAATCGGCATGAGGTTATCAACCAGTCACCATACCCAGACCGATGGTCAGACGGAGAGGACCAACCAGACCCTTGAACAGTACCTACGTTGCATGCTGCACCAGACCGAAAGCAATTGGAAGGCTATTTTATGGATTCCCGAATATGCATACAATAACTCAGTACATTCTGGAACCGGACAAATCCCCTTCTATACCATATACAGACATCACCCTCGAACCTCAGAACTCGATTCGCCTCAGCACTTAGAAATGCCTGCAGTTAGTCATTTACACTCTACTATTACACAAGCCTTTAAGGAGGCAACAGAACATTTGAAACAAGCGAAAGAGAAATATAAGAAAAATGCTGTTCAACATAGAAGCAATGCTCCACGATATCAGATTGGGGATCAAGTTTGGCTGGCTACAAAACACATACCTCTAAAAGGAACTCAGACTTTTGAATCCTAGGTATTTGGGACCTTACACTATTAAGGCCATTATCAACCCGGTGGCCATCAAGTTGGAATTACCCTCTAATATGCAGATCCATCCTGTCTTTCATGTTTCACTTCTGAAACCAGTTCAACTCTGGACAAGACTTGCCAAACCACCTGACCCCATCCTAATAGATGGAGAACCTGAATTCGAGGTAAAGAATATCATGGACTCTAAGTTGGTTCAATCAAGACTTTTTTATTTAATCGACTGGAAAGGTTACGAACCACAGGAAAGGTCATGGGAGCCTAGTGACCACGTTCATGCACCTCGGTTGGTGAAGAAATTTCATCGGAACTTCCCAGACAAACCAGGGCCAAGGGGAAGAACAACATTAGCAGGGGCCTTGGGGGGGAGTGCTGTCATGATGCCTACCCCCGGGCATCCGGATCAAGCCCATCAGCCCCAGGAGCAGGCATCCAGACATTTACAAAAACCCCAGCAGCCCCAGCTAGGGGCTGTCTGGGTTCATTCCTGGCTCCGTAGGCACCAGGCTCATAATAAAAATCAGTCCTGGCGCATTAGGCGCCAGGCTCATAGACATTACTTACCTCATGCAGACCATGCTGCAAAGAAATCCAAGCCAACGTGAGGCCTGGATGGGACTATTTTACTTCAGGGACTATTTTTTACTCGGGTGTGGTCCTGGGGAACTTCTTTCCTGGGACTACTTTGGAGGCTATTTAAACCACGCCCGAACAGCAGCCCATGCTTTGTGTTATTCTGCATCCAGCAGCGTGACTCTCGCCGTGCCTGCAGCCAGCATCCAGTCTTCTGCCACGCCCGCGTGCCTGCAGCCAGCATCCAGTCTTCTGCAATGCCCGCCGCAAATCCAGAGCTTCTAGAATAAAGAGGAAGAAAAGGACAAGGTTAGAAAACAAACTTATTTCAAATGCCTCACCTCATTCCGGATCCATTTCATCTCCCGACCTGGAAAGTACATCAGTCCTGCAAGCGTTGCTTCGCCAGCTCCAGCACGGCGCCATACTCACCAGTTCTCACAGCATCTTTGGTTTCGGCACTGTCTCCATCATTTCTTCGCTGTACTCCGGCACCTAGGGGCACAAGAAAAACAAGGTGAGCCAAGGGAATCAACAAATACCTCTTACCACCATAGACTTACCTGATTTACCACCGGCGGTATTATTCTCCATATCTTCATATGCCGCATCTGTAAAGAGGGAGAAAAACAACACGTTAACGCATGCAATAGTTACCTGACAGCGTTGGGTAACACAGACTCTTACCTGAACGCCAGCAGCAGCTACGAGACCTTCTTCTCACGAACTCAGTTGCAATTTAAGGAAGGAAGGGGACAAGAGTGAACATTGGGCACATTGAACTCTTTGAACTTGATACTTACCAATCCCGCCTGGGACTTCAGAGTCAATGCTTACCGGAACTCTCCCAACGCCTTCAAACCAGTGAAGTAACTGGTATCTACGTGCCCCTGCAAGACACGCAGGATGGAGAGCTCATCTTTTACAAACATAAGGTGAGGTTACTAAGGGGATATCGGAGGTGATTAGTGGGGGAGAGCGAGAACAATTGGGAGGCCATCACTAAAACCCACAGGTGACTAATCCCTGTCTCCACTTGCAGGAAAATACTTCTTCGGGTCCAGCAGACAAGACTAGGGGGGCCAGTCCAGACAGTCATCTCTGCACTACGCATCACGTTGACGGAGACAGCAACTGTCCGGGTCCGATCGACACCCCTGTGGGGTCCAGGCGAGCGTAACAATTATAACTGCTTGTTTCCAGGAAGGAGGAAAGCTTTTTGACTCTAGTATTTCCCTATAGCGGGTATCAAGAAGTATCGCCCAAGTATTAACATTGTTCTTGAAAACCTGATAAGTTAACCCATTTGGGCACGCTGCCTTTCATGATGAGGCGCTCTTGATAAGTTTTTCTATTACTTTTATGTCAAGATCGAGTTCCCACTTGCCATCATCCCGATGTTCTTCCAAGGTGGTAGACATAGTTTTAAAAATGTTTGTGGGTTTGACATCAGAAGGGCTAAATCCACTTATTTCAAGGGCAGAGATTGGATCCCTAATGCTGGCTAGCGTTAGTCCAATCACCTAAAGACTTTTGCCGATAAATGAAGGGGTCTCCCACCACTTCTTCGAATCATCTTGAAGCATCTTTGGATCATCACTTGAGGCGATTTTGTTGGACCCTGCTGGGAGAGCAGTCTTTTCCAGAGTCGTCCACTTGTAAGGTAAAGGCATGTGTTCTAAGGCAGAAGAGATCTCTGTCCCCTAACAATCCCCATGGACCATTGGGAATGATCTGCTTGCAGAACAGGTCCTGCCTCTCTGCCAGACACAGAGGTACCCAGGACTCACTGTGTTTAAGGACCCCTGCCATTCTGTGCTAGCCTCCCCCATCTTTTGGAGCACAAGAAAAGGATTCATCTTGTCCCCGAGCTCTTGGATTGGGGCTCACAGCACCCTGAGAGCCAAGGCAGCCGGGATCCTAGTGTTTTCTGCTGTTGAACTGCTACAAGCAGGTTTCAATAACTGTTCAACACATTTGAACCAGCAGGGTCCTCTGTTGCTGCCATTTGCTGTCTCTCGATCTTTGCACAGCGCTAAGAACTCTGGTTCGGTGCCGCTGAACCACCAAGAACTGTAAAGAAAGTTCCATTGATTGCTAACTGCCCCCTTGGTACATTTGTGGGCCCTAGAGACTGATTATGTCACTTTGAACCCTTTTTGCTCACAAGTGCATAGCCTTTTTCTAGAACATTGTTGCTTTTGCTTGCCTTTCACCCCTGATTCATTACCCAGAGTGTTGTATCTACTATTTTTGCTTATTCTGTGTTGGGTTTATTGGGGTGCTGTTCTAGTTAGTCATTTTTGCACATAGTGTGCTTAATTAAAGTGTATATATTTTTATAGAACCTTGATTGGACATTCCCTTATTTTAGACTGTAATGCTTTGCTGGTTGGGTTACTACTGAGCCACATGCACATCCCTCTAAAAAGTATAGCCGTCCCTCAGCCCGCGTTACTGCAAAAGGTGAAGGAGGTATATCTATTCACTGTGCCGGTTTAGCCTTTATGATTGTGTTGGCTCTTGGCTTGTAGAGGTGTGAGGGCTGAGTGGACATAGCCTCCACTCATCATTGGACACATGCAGAGCAGAAGTCACTTTGTCACACTTCCAGCTTCAGTGAGAATTAGCACACGCTTTCGTCAGTCTATTAATTGGATACTTTATAAATGTTTTGTTTTAACATCTATATATTTCCTACTGTAGCAATCAGTTATCAAATCCAACAAGCCATCACCAAATCAACTCTCAATTTTAATTTCTTTAACAAAAAACGGATTGAGCCACCTTTCATGAACAGTGGTAATAATATCAGGGTTGTTTTAGGCAGTGCTTTATTCTAAGTTCTGTAGTAATGGGTGTTGTTAATAGCCATTTAAATGGTACTAAATGTTTCGACCACAAAATTAAAGGCCCTGATAGGATTTGAACTGGAGAACTGCAGACTGAGGCAAGTGCTTCACTCACTGAGTTATCCTTGCAGTGCATTCCTTCTTTTATTTAACTTGTTCATCCAGAAACATCGTACCACAAGCCTCAACAGGTACAAAATAACTCCCATAGCTTTCAGTGAGGTTACCCTCCCAAATCTTAACTACCCTCCAACAATGTTTTCAGCCTCATTTACAGACTATGGTCCCCCTAATACATCTGCCATAACTCTCCTTAGAGACTCAACAGGTTGAAAAATATGAGTGAGTGAACTGAGAAACTGAACTGGCAATGTTATCATAGCAGAAGCACAAGTCTTCCACAACACGTGCACACTGGCTTATTCATGTTTCATCTATGTGCAAAGCAATTTAGAGGTGGAGCCCAGTACCCCCAGCCAAAGCTCCTCCCCCACGCTGCCTATATGTTCTTAGCCAGAATGTGAAACATGTGCATTGCCAGTGAGAATACCTACACCAAAGAGAATCCTGGAAGTAAGATTTCCATTGATAAAGTCGTACATGCATACATGACAATATGATGGCCATTTGAATGAAATCCCGGAGGAAATGGGATAAGCAAGCGAGAAAGCAAACTGGTGAGGCCATGAAGAGCAGAATCAACGCATCCAGAAGAGATGCAGAGACAAGAGAACATACATATTCTGTAAACCTTAAATTCAAGGTGTTAAAGATGAGAAACATTTCGGGCTCGAGATGAAGCTACTCATGCTACAGAATAAATAAAGAAGATATTAAGTCATTTCACAATTGTACAGAAGCAGCAATGCAAGTAGACAAAGTATTCTTTAATTCTGGCTAAGTAGTGAATAGATTGCAGCGATGCGCCAACGTATATACATAGGAAATGTAAGGACTATGGATAATTCCACAATGTGGTTTAGCAGAGCTGGAACCCGAAAGCAGAAAGACGTTTTTAGTATGTCGCAGTTAGAAATCGAAAACTCAACCATGAAGGTGGATCAAAGAAAGGTTTGGTTGGAGCAACACCAAGAAGTCAAGGATTCATTGGGGTTGGATGTGCGTACAAACAATTAGAGATTGTGTGAAAGAACAGAGCTATAGTCTCTAGTGAGGGGCGAGAACATTGAAGACATCAGATGTTCTTCAAATTGTAGTATTTTAAATGTAGTAAGACTCAAAATCATGGTCTACAGTCACGTGGTCAGATGAAAATAGACACTATGATGAGCTGTACCGAAACAGAGAAGACAGAGCATGCTATACTCCCTCATATTCTCCAGTACACAGAACATTTCCAAGGCCGAGTTCAAAGCCTTAATTGACTAGTAGGCTGCAAGTGTGATGCCAGGGCTAATTGATGGGAAGTGACCAGCCCACTTGCACATGGATGCCAGCCTGCGTGCTTCTTACGCATGTGGAATATTACAGAGGGGTACAAGGGTGCCAACCAGTTATGGACGGACACGTAATAGAGAGCCCTATAGTTTGTGTAACCAATGGGACGTTGTGTATTTGATGGCGTTCGTAGTGACATGCACTACGGGAAGGCATAGTTTCCCCTCCTGATGTTAGAGACCCAATCACTTTCCCTGACCAGTATGGAACGTATACCTAGATGTTCCTTGTAAGCCTATCACCATTCCAAATAGGTTTTTTCTAGTTTGCAACGTAGATTGACGTCAATAGTGACAAGTTTTCAGGATATGATGTGCTTTTTTTATATATTGAATTGAGTGTGAAGACCGAGCAAACGCGTTGCTGTTCGTTATTATTCCCTGTTTTAGATAATTGATAATAAAACAGTTGCACTTAGCCAACTTCCAGAGTCAGCTTTGATTATTGATGTTTGAGTAATATTCTGCATCTCCAACTGTCTATAAGTATTGCTACCTCATCTTAAAGGGCTGGGTTGGATGCCCCAGTTCACGTGGTAGCAGAGCTGATGGTTAAAAACAATTCGATCTAGTAAGCTTTGGGGTCCCCGGTAATATCGGACGTCCTCTGCCATTTAACTGGAAGAAAGAAAGACCTCTTGTAGATAGCGGCAGTTAGTTTAAAAATCTTGCAAGTATAGGTGGGATGGGTCCCTCGTTTTCAGGCGGAATCCCCTCCCGACATCTACAGGAAGCTGAGCGGACTGAAGGCTGAAGCAGCTGGTTTGAGGAGGAGATGATCCCGAGGGTCGGAAATCGAAGACACGAATGGTGAGTAGGCTGAGTGAGATGGCAAACTGAATGAGTATCAAGAGGGGAAGATTGATAACGGGGATAGAGTAACGGAGGGTTGGTTGGGGTATTTTATTATTTATTTATTTGAGAGAATGAGCGTCATAAGTGTGAGACGATGAGCGTCACAGTCTAAGGTATATAGACAAAGAGTGATCTATATAGGAAGCCCGTTAACCTACGTCAAGGACTTTTAGAAGGATCTTGTCCTAAAATCCAAGTGGATTTCTAGGCTACATACCACCAAGGTGTCGTTAAGGGGTACAGCTCATACTCACTAGGAGTCATTTTTAGGGGCAGAAGTAGTTACGAGGAGCGTGGACTAAAGTACATTTGGACCGGCCAGTTTGTCAGTATTGTCTGTCTGTTTATATGTTGCATGAGATATATGTGGTAATGAAATGAAAAATTGAGAAATAAGGAAAAAATAGACTGGGTGGATACAATGAGATTTGAAGAAGCCTGATTATTTTTCTATTAGTTAAACAGATACCGTTCAATGAATATGTAGATTGAAGTAAAACGTGATACAGAGGCTTGGAGCTGCAATGATGTGTGCACGCTCATATTGTATTATTTTTCTGGAAAGTATTTCTTTTTGTGACATAACGGAAAGTAGTGATAGTCAATGGTGACTAAGTCATGATGGAGGATATAAGCCTGGTCATACATTTGTGCAGACAGCTGCCAAAACACGCTCACAAGCTAAAGCAGAATGGGGTAAGGGTATGGCAGATAAAATGTTCATGCCATAGCCACAAGGGGGATCGTTGTCTGAAACGGTCGTACAACATATGATGACATACTTGCATGCAGCATATACAGGAAAGAAGTTGGAAAAAAGGTTAGCGAGCTTAGAGCTCTGGAAGATGTACCAGGAAGAACGGGAAGACCCACTTCCTGAGGACTGGATGCTTAACCAGTGTTAAGAGGGGGTGAAGAGCCTTCTACTCCCCCTTCTGCGCCTGAAGTAAATGGCAAAAGTGTGAAAGATGAAGGATTATATCCCTTAAGAGAGCTCAAGGCAGTGACAGGGTATAGTAATCCAACGTATAAGTCACCTGCATGTAGCAGCAACGAGAGTCCCGAAAAGACTCTAGAAAGAGATGTAATTCCTAATATCCCACACGACAAGGAAAGAAGTGACCGACCAGGCATGCCTCTAGAGATAGAGAGAGAAATAAAAAGATGGAAGGGAGAGAAAGACAAAGCTGACGAGATAGCGCTCATACAGAAGAATGGATGGGCTGTCAGATATTGCTCAAACTTGATGGAAGGAGCATTGGGGAAGTAAGGCAAGAAGATCAGGATGAACAAGACAAAAAAGACAAGGAATGAGTTAAAAAAACATGAAAGAGCAGAAGGACAAAGAAAGTATGGTAAAAGACAAAGCGCAATCGAAGAACGAGATAAGCTAGAAAAGAAGTGAGAGGAAGAGGAAGAACAGAAATTAAGGATACAAAGACGAAGAGATGAAGAAATGCGTAGAGCAAACATGAGAAGAGAGGTGAAAAGACAGGAAGAGGAAAGGGTTAGAGAAGAATCTAAGAAATGAAGGGAAGTCAATAAAGAAATGGAACAGCAGAGAAGGCAAATGGCACGTGACATTGATCGGATAGAGAAAGAATTAACGGAACCTAATCCAGTAGTGGCATGGGAAGACATAGAAGAATTCTTCCTGAAACATGAGCCAATACCTGGTCCATCTAGAGGAAATCCAGAAGATGATTTTGATATCAGAAGCATTGGGGATAAAATTGATAAGGTTTATCATGACATGAGGACCAAGAAAGAATCAAAAGACAAGGGAAAACATTATTGATTTGAAAGTGCGCAGTAGCAAGGCAAAGAGGGACGTTTGTTTGGCCTCAAGCATAGAACTTTGTCTTTGGACAGGCTTACTCTGAATAAAGACGAGAAAGAAGAGAGTCACACAAGTTGGGGACAGGATATGTCAGACGAAGATAAAGAAACCGTCAGTGGGGAGGAAGGCGCCAATGCATATGGTTCTGGCGGTTGTTCTACGGGCAGAGAAGTACGATGGACAGATCTAGACCTACTTAAATCTAAGGCGTCAAAGTCTCTGACGCGGCTAAATCGGCCTAAAGGATGATCCCATAGTGTGAGAGGGGACTCGCCACCTTATGTGAGTAGACTACGGTCATTATCGGGAAGAAGACGGTGTGGAACCATTTACCTTGCTATGGACAGGCAAATGATGGGGGATGAATGCGAGTTTGGGATTTTGCAATTCCCATTGTAAGAGAAAGGAGGGGTCAGACCACAGTATATACCATGGCCCCAGATGTCTAAGGATAATCTAAGGTCCAAGCTCCCGAGTTTAACGATAGGTGCCGGAAAATTGATTTATGAATTATAGAAAATAACAGGAGGAAAGATGTTAGCTATAGGGAACATTAAGGGTCTTCTAGCAGCTATACTTGGGGAAAGAGTGTTTGACATTTGGTCAAGATCACGATACGCAGGCGTCACTGCTCAGAATACTGCTCATGATGGAGCACCGTTCAATAATGTAGAGCGGAGGCCTGGAAAGTGCTTCAAGTACAGTATCTAGACACGTCAGATATGGGAGCTATAATGGCACGAAAGATGCAGGAAGGAGAGGATCCGTTACTTTATATTCAGAATCTCCAAGAGCAATGGAGCTTGGAAACGCGCGAGCCGTGGGGAAAATCTATACCTGTATTCTATCATATATTATCTCAAGGGCTACCAGACAAGGTACTGAGACAGCTCAAGAAGCAGTGGGTATGGAGGCAAAACCTTGGCCAGTGATACAGTTGACAATAGCGCATCATTGCCGGTTCTTACAATAGAAAAGCCAAAAGAAAGAAGAAGGTAGGAAGCATGAGGAGGCTAAGTTTGTGCAGAAAAAGCTATCAAAGTATGCTATAGAAGGGGCAATGTTAACTAGTGGAGAAGGGCAGGGAGCACAGCAGACTATGGGTATGCCACAGTTGAATAACCAAAGGCAGGTCGATCAAGAAGGGAATGGATTTGCATCACGAGGAAGGGGAAACTTCTGCGGAAGAGGAGGCTTTCAGAATAATCAAAGGAACTTTCAGAATAACTATGGTGGGTTTCAGCCTATACAGAGTGATAATCAGGGCATGCAGGGAGGGCAGATTCTAAGACTTCCTCCTATATGTTGGACATGTGGAATGACAGGAAATATATCGCAAGCAAGTGGGAGTCAAGGGTATGTCCAGAATGGGCAGTTCTTAAGAGGGGGGACCGCTTTTCCCCGTGCATATGGCACACAAAATAGGGATGGGTTTGCCCAAGATCAAGCAGTGTATCAAGCACGAGTGCTGAGAACACAACAGGTTTCGGAAAGACAGCAAGCACCATTGAGTCTGCCACAAGGACAGTCACAGCATGCCCCCAGGCAAATACCGCAGAGTGCAAACACAGGACAGTTACTGACTCCTAAATTAGGGGGTGTCACCATCGAGGGAGGAAATCCTTTCACAGGCACAGGAATAAGTACGTACCCACAATAGGACAGCTCACTGGGTGACTTGATGTGTACAGTACTATCCGAAATGCCAAATCCTCAAGAGGAACCAAGGGTTGACGTCACAATAGGAGACAAATCCATTTCTTTTCTAGTAGTCACGGGAGCGACACGCTCATGTATATGGGAGGGAACATTTTTACTCTCGGGTAATGCCATGAATGCTCAAGGTTTCACAGGAGCTACAAGTAGAGTTACTTTTACTGAAGAATGACCAGTCTCTATAGGAGAATGTGATATATCTGTGCCATTGCTGTATTCAAGGCAGACACCAGTTAATATACTGGGTCGAGTTTTGATGACGAAGTTGAATATGACGATTTCTTTTACTGATGAAGGCATATAGTGTGTTGAACACCAGTGTTATGGCCACAGGCCCCAGAACACAAAAAACACACCATCTAGTGATGGGGGCAATGGGTCACTTGACTCACGTATGTCCCTTTGGGACCCATAAACACAGGGGCTGGACTCAGTCCTGGTGCCTTTGGTGCCAGGCTCATATAGAAATGTGAGCAGGAACACTTTATTTCAGTGCAGGAGTGCTTTTACTTTATTTCAGTGCAGGAGTTCTTTTATTTTACAAGAAGTTTCCAGGAGCTGAAAGCCTTTATTCCAGAGAACATCCTCATGTGCTGACTCATCGGGTGTAGCTCCATAGCGCTGGTGTTCATGTGCTGTCTTATCGGGTGTGGCAGGGTGTGACAGGCAGGCTGAACCTGGTGGGCGTGGTTTCAGAAGCTCAGCTATATAAGCTGCTCCATCCTTAAGGCCTGTGCTTCGCGTTACTGTGCACTTGCGTGCAGCGTGATGCTCACCACCGTTTGGACCAGTTTACTTACCTTTGAAACCAGGCGTTCTCCGGCATATTCACTGTCAGGAAACCAGTGCTTCATCGCTTTATCTGCAGACTCATCTCCTGACATCCAGTGATCTATATCCCGATGCCGCAGCACCGCAATCCGCATCCACGAACTCGGACCCTGTGTAGAAGAAGAAAGACAAGGTTAGAACATCCGTCCTAGGGCCGTGCCGCATTTGAACCCTGCGCGCCCCCTAGTTAACAACTTACCAGCTACTGTACTGCTGCAGCTTCGTTCCTCATTCCCTCCGGCTGCCGCCTCGAGCTCCGCAGCTTTTGCCAGGCCGGCAACATCACCTGCAAGGCAAGAAAGCAAAAGAGCAAACATCAAAAGTGGAACGGACAGCAGCACAAGACAACAAACTTTACAATACAACAAAAACAGACGAGGAAAGACAAAGGCAAACAGGAACACTTACCTGAAGTATAGTGGCTTAGTCACAGCAGGACTGGACTACCATGTGCAAGGGACCAGTGAAGGAACTTGGTCCAGATCATACAAGCGCCCCTGCCAGAAGCAGCAGGACGGAGTGCTCGCCAAAACTAATCAACAAGTGAGCTTTCCAGGGACAGCGCATCTCACGGGTACCACGGTTTGGGAGAAGGGGCCTGAAAGGGGATCAGGCGCACAAGCTGGCATTTTCACGCGCCCTATTCTACACGCAGGAGCAGTCCCGAGCAGTATAACCTATTACCACCAGTCACCACAAAGGCGCAGAGGGCGAAGTCGACCTGAGCGACCTCACCCCCGGGATGGCTGCAACCATGCCCCAATGCCTCTGCAGAGACCAGGTGATACATTACTTAAATGTTAGTGAATTCTTTATGGCATTTAGAGGGCAAATAGCCATTCGAGTAGTACCGTTAGAACCAGAGGTGTTTCATTATGGGGTACGCATTTTGTTAACATGGGTGCCTGGTTTAGTAGGTAATATTATGAGAATACCTGGTGAGTTTCTCTTTTGACCGGAGATTTGCATGGACGAAGAGGGGGGACAGATTTGTACCTTAGAGCTGGAAGTTGCTGTAGTACAAGTTGTCTTGGCTATGCTCGTAGGATTTGATGACAAGGACAGATCATGGAGCACAGTAATCGCTATCGGAGAAGGTTACAGATTGACTGACGTCACTGATGAGGACATGTTTAAGGATGACCCATCTAATGACGAAGTAGTGTTCGAGATGAGCATTACATATTGGGTTAGAGCAGAAAAACGTGAGATTCCACAAAGGATGATGATAGTGACACAGTGGGCCCCATTCCGAGTTTGGAGGTAAGTACCGGTCAGTACCGGCATGGTGCAAATACCTTGTCAGAGCTGGCAATAGACCGCTAAAAGCGGCCTATTACGACTTCGCGGACACAAGCTTTGCGCCATGCCGGTAAGGTACCTAGTGCCATGCCGCAAAAGGGCCCCAAAAAGCCCTTACCGGCATGAAGCGCACCGTACATAACACTACCGTCATAGAGTAAAGAAGCACGTAAATAGCGGTGACCGTAATTAGCGGTCACTGCTATTTACAGTCACCGTTAAATAGCGGAACCGCAAATAGTGTCATCACACAGGAACTGGAAGGAGCACGGTGGCCTCTTTAAAAACACAATCCATTGCCATCCTCACCAGACAGGACCCCTGGCAAACTTTGAACACTGTGGATACATCCCATCATCAAGGAAGAATTCCAAAAGCACCAAAAAAGGGAGCTGTCCGCCTCAGGATGGAGTGCTTCAGCCCGGCTGAGCTCCAGATGATGGCGGGTACTCTCCACGAGCATTCAGACACCATTTTCAGCGTTGACATGCGGAGGGTGGCGGTAATAAAAAAAAAGAGATCTGGGCCGTGGTAGCACAGAAGGTGAGCACTGTGGGCAACACCCCCCGCACCACCAAGGATTGCCGAAAACGGTGGGACAACCTGCGGCTGAGGGTGCGGAGCTTCCTCTCAGCCAACAGAAGCCAGGCCCTGGAGACAGGAGGAGGGCCAGGTCCCCCCATAAAATTGATGCTGTGGGAGGAGACGTGTGCAGCCATGATAGGCCCAGAAGCCATTGAAGTGGTTGGAGAGATGGACTGCGGGGCAACGTCATCTGTCGATGGAGGTGAGTGTCCAAAGTCAATACTGCCAATGCATTTGTTATGAAAGTCACTGCTAAGGGCTGGGCAAGGTGTCACATCATGGTTGGCCAAACCACCCCCCTTTAAATCATGCCGAAACAAGTGAGACCCATGCTAGTGCCAGGTGCAAGGCTGTAACCTATATAGCACATACCACACAAAGAGGCACATTCCGTGAGGCACACAGGGCAGTTGATGTAAACAGTGTGCATGTGAACCAGCACAGTAACCGGCCAACATGAGTGACACAGACATATGCATGCATTTACCATCCAAGCATTGATCAATTTGCTGTTCACCACCCAAATGCCGACAACCCACTAGAATCTGATTCTGATATCGTAGGCATGTCCAAATGCTGACTCTGAAATCATCACTCATGCCGTCCCTCTCTTCCACCCCCACAGGCAGCGAGCATGACAGCGAGGACCAGGCAAGCAACCAGCCCAGCACCTCCAGGGGCCAAGTCAGGGCCCGCCGTCTACCTGCGAGCAGGAAAAGACCTCAAGCCACACCACCGGCTCCAGCAAGGACTGTGGAGGGTGCACAACCCCCACTCGCACCCCTCCCCCACCCAGCACTGGCGGCAGACACCTGCCCTACGCCGCACTCTGAGGAGTCCAGTGTGGCTGAGGAGATTGCAGCCACGTGCCCCCTCGATGTTGCCGACAGCCCCTCATCCATATGCGGAGCAACTGAGGAGGACACTTATGAGATTGTCCACACCCCTGACGGCCAAACAAACCCCCAGGTCTCATATAGTGACTCTGGAGACAGTGAAACACCTGGGTTTACGGGGCAAGGAGCACCACTGGAACATGCCAGTCCTGTGGCCAGTTCCCTCAGTGAAGCACCAGAAAGACATGTGAGCCCGATTCCCAGTGGGCCAACCACATCAGCCATTGATGCAGAGCGGGCTCAGCAGCTCACAGGCCTCATAAATGACTTCCTGCAAGACAATCGGCAGGCCAGGGAGGAGTGGCGGAATGAACTGCGGGCACTGGGCGAGGTCATCACAGCCAGCACAAACCTGCTCTGCGAGGTCCTTGGCCGGATAGCAGATGCCCTGGAGGCTGCACGTCCTGCACGACAGCCCCAGCAGGAGGATACACCTTCTCAATGCTCCTCCACCCAGACCAGCCCGCTCCGTCGATCACAACGTACATTGCGCCGCCAAGACATGGATCCCCCTGGCTCTGGGAGAGCACATTGACAATGCTGACATACACATGTGGCCTATGTAGTCCTTATGGGACTAGTGTGGGGTTGTTGTGGTGGGAGGGTGAGGGGGTGAGGGTGTGTTTGGGAGTTGTGGGGGGAGAGGGAGGGGGTGAGGGTGTGTTTGGGAGTTGTGGGGGGAGTCAGAGGGAGGAGGGTGGTGGAGGGTTTGTTTTTCACGTTTGAACCTTCTAATTCAATACACTGGTTGTTCATCAAAAAAACAACAGAGTGGACATTCATCATTGTGCATGTGTCATTCAAGGTTTCACAGTGCATAGTGTACATGTATCCCCATACCCAGTGCCCGATGTCCTGACATCCTCACACCCTCTGCTGACTTGTTTGTCAGAAATATTGTCCAATCAATGAGTGCCGCACGGCACGTCCCTTCTGTGCATCGGCACCATGATGCTGTCCTGCCACTTCTTCCTCCTCCTCCCCTTCATCATCATCAGGTGGTAGCAGTTCCATGTCAGGGGGCAGGGGTACGTTCCGACGGATGCACATATTGTGCAGCATTACACATGCCATGGTGATCTTGCCCACCTTCTCATGGCTGTAGATAAGTCCCCACCTCACCGGCTGAGGCAACGAAATGGTGCCTTCAACAGGCCAAAGGTCTGCTCAATCACCACACGTGTACGGGTATGGGAACAATTGTAGTCCTCCTCGTGCCTGTTCTGTGGGTTTCTGACAGGGGTCATGAGCCACGGCTTCAAGGGATAGCCACCATCACCTGCATGAGAGAGGAATGAAGGTAAGTACTCGTACATTCATGGTGGACAACTGTACTAGTCTTACATGGCAGCAGGTAATTTCTGCCCATACACACATGTCCCTGGATGCATTGCCCCAATTTCTGAGCCTGCTATGTGTCCTGTGCAATGGGATGATGGAGGGGGTAGCATCCTCAGGATGGGTTATGGTGTGCACTCACAACTTGTTGCACGTGAATCGTACATGCATGCAGCAGTGTTGGAGTGAAATCATTGATGTGTTGTGTTCTGTGAGATTTGGTAGTAGGGAGTGTTGGCTGTTGTCAGTAGCATACCCGTAATTCTGCACTGATCAGTTCCATGGTGACTAGCAGCACTCCTATGGGTGTGCGGAACCAGTGACACACTGTGTTATCCCTGTTAGGCTCAGTTCAATGCACTCTTAGGGATGACTGTCTGGTGTAGTGATATGCTGGAGGCAGCGACATAGTGCAAATGCAGTGCATAGTGCTAGATGCCCTTACGGTGTGTGAGGGCCGCCGATGAGTGGTGCATGTGTTGTGGGATGTGGCCTGGTCACCTGTTAGTCATGTAGTGTTGGGTATCGGCCTTACTTCATCACTGTGGGATTTGGTAGTCATGTGCCGGTTCACTGGCTCTGGGACACAGTGTTCGGTGAGGTGCACATTGTGCACTGGTGTCAACATTTCCACCCAGGTGTAGTGTGCATCTCCCCCCTCACGTCTCACCCGGGTGGAGTATGCAGGCACCCGCCTCACAACCCTGATGCACTGCCATGGCCCAGTCAGGCAACTCACCAAGCAGCCAGGCACGTTGTCCAGCATGTCGCTCCATATAGCGTGGTAGCGTGGAGTTCCGCAGGACCAAAGAGTCATGAGTTGATCCTGGATATCGGGCACAGCATAATCTTGCTGGCGTTGCATACATCTGAAAGTTGATGGAGTGGTATTGCATGCGGTTGTGATACGCCACCTCCATGGCATGCGGGACCACCAACTCCACATGGGTGCAGTCAAGGGCACGTATACAATTTGGCATGCCTGCCAGTGCATGGAAGGCAACTTTTGTATCGAATATCTCCTGGGGAGTCCGTGGTAGGGATATGTAGTCCCTTCTGTGCTTGAGGAGGGCATCCAGCACTTGGTTCAGTATCCGGGAAAATAAGGGTTGTGATATGCCATGCATGTGCCCCACTGTGTGCTGGTAGGTGCCTGTGGAAAGGAAGTGAATTATAGACACCACCTTCAGTAGAGGGGGGATGGCGGTGCGTATTTCATTGAGGCTCACTATGTCGTCATGTATCAGGTCCACTATGGTGGTGATGGTGTCACGGTCAAGCCGGTATCGCATGCTGGTAAGGTACTTTCCGGGCTTCAGGAGGCCGTTTATTGCATGTCCGCATTACTTGGGATCAGCTCGGGTTTACGGCATGCCGCTGATATCGGCATGGTGTGTCGAGCACGCGACCCTAGACCACTATTTACGGGTTCGTACTTTATGGTGCCGTAATTACCGGTCTGGTGGGTCAGAATAGCCGTAGCGGTAAGCGATGCCGGTAATCCTTTACCGGCATCATTTTTCCCTTACCTCCAACCTTGGAATGACCCCCAGTGTCCGGCATTTGTTGATGAAGACGTGGTGAAAGTGCCAGTTTCTTTATGGACTACAGGCCCTTATGACGTAGGGCTATTAAAGGGGGTTGGAGAAGTTAAGATTAAACTGAAGCCAGGAGCAATTTTACCTCGAGCACGACAGTATCCTATGTCTAGAGAGGCAGACAAAGGTATTTTAAAAACGATATCCGCCATGATAGATCAAGGCATTCTAGTGACGTCAGAGTCACCTTGCAATACTGCAGTGTATCCTGTGAAAGAATCGAATGGGGGGTCATGGCGTTTAGTGCAAAACATGCGCCCAATTAACCAGATTGTAGAGGCCGAGTTTCCTATAGTTCCTAACCCGGTGACGATCTTATGTAGTATCCCTGTTGAGGTGCAGTATTGATTGATTTGAAAAATGTGTTTTTCTCAATCTTGTTGTATAAAGATTCTTAGGATCTGACGTCATTTACGTTGAGACGGTCTAAGTTAAAAAGCACGAAATTACCTCATGGGTACTGTGAGTCTCCATCGATTTTTAATAGAGTCCTGCAGATGGATTTAAGCAATATTACTTTGCCAAATGTTGTCTTGCAGTACGTAGATGATATTTTGGTCTGCAGCACATCAGAAGAAGACTGCAGACGTGACTCAGTTCATTATTTTAGCCGAGAAGGGATATAAGGTAGACAAAGAGAAACTACAGTATTGTCACAAAGAGGTGTTATAAATAGGACTGTTCATTTCACATGAAGGAAAGAAAATTACACCTGATTTTGAAAACAGCGAATCAATAAAGCACATGCAGCAATTTTGGGGACTGTGCAATTATGTGAGGGCATGGGTATTTGATTATAGTTAGTACACAAAGCCATTGTTGCAAGCCCTGAAAAAGGCTCAAGCAAGTCAGGAAAAGATTGTATGGACTGAGGAACTGGAGGAAGGGTTTGACGAATTGAAAAAGGCAATTTGCACAGCTCCAGTTTTAGGGATTCCTAATTATTCTGAGGAATTCTATTTATTTTCACACACAAATGAAACAGTTATGACGGCAGTACTCACGCAGAGAACTATGTTGGGGTATAAGCCTTTGTATTATGTGTAAAGTTTGAATTTCTTTTCATTCTATATCACATGAAAGAATTATTATTATAAGCCTTTAGCATATTACATTGGGATTTTGGATCCAATAATGAGGGGTCACTTGCCCTGCAAACAATCTTTGGCGCAACCACGTTCACAATTGAAAAAGCTGCTAGTATAGTGATGGGTGTTCCATGATGATGTTTGTTTAACATGCATTATTTGCTGTTTTGGAAAAGCCTAGGGGTGCGTTGAAGTCTCAAAGAGCTTCTGCTTATGAGGTGGTCATATCGAATCCGGTGATTAAAATAGTCAGATGTAAAACAGTGAATCCTGCCACGTTTGTAGCCGAACCACTGGCAGATGACGAACAGGCACATGATTGCTCCAACTATGAGGAGTTCTATGACGAGATTCCGAGGGTGAAAGAAAATGCTCTAGCAGCTGGGGAGATTGTCTTTATTGATGGCTCTTTGGAAATCGATGAAACTGATGGGCAAAGATATACAGGTGCCATTGTGGTAAGGCACATGGCTAATTGGGAATTTGAAGTATTGATAAGTGCATGACTACCGTCCCACTTTTCAGCAGAGGCTGCAGAGTTAGTGCCGCTGATTGTCACGCTTGAAAGTAACACAGACCAGGAAGTAACCATGTACAGTGACTCAGCCTATGTTACGTCAAGAGTGCACACAGGGTCAGCACGTTGGAAAAGGAGGGGCTACCTCTGAGCGGACGGCACTTCGGTGCAACATGCCGACTTATTCGACAGACTTATTAAAGCACTACAGCTCACAGTAGCCATCGCGCAAGGCACACTAAGAGAACAGACTTTATTTCACGTGGAAACCAAGCCCCAGACGAAGAAGCAAAACAAGTTGCATATTCAGAGGATATCATGAGCTTTGATACGCCTGATGTGAATGAGAGAATGGTGGTGATGATGATTGTAAATTAAAGTTTTAGTAACTTGTCGAAGACACAGTTAATGGAAGTTCAAGGTAAAGCACCACAGGATGAGAAAGATCTGTGGACGCGGAGGGGTTATTCTCTATCCCCATCCGAGGCATTGTGGTAATAGGAAACCACTGGTAAACCAGTGATTCCTGTAGCCTTATTAAGGGTGGCATTGGAAAAGCTACACTACCCTGCGCATGTCACTAGAGAAATCCTTTCAGCAACCATTGCGAAGCAGTGGTTCATACCAGATTTGTTGGAACACGTTGCATTTTATGTAGTAAATTGCATTGTATGTCAAAAGTTTACTGCTGGGCACACGCTGCAAACAGTCAGAGGTGTTATTCCTCGACCAAATGATCCTTTCAGCATTTGACTATGTTGACATGCTGCAGATCTGTCATTGTTACAGATATATTAAAGTGGTAGTGTGCCCCTTCTCCAGCTGGATCAAAGCTGGCCCGTGCATACATCCAGATGCCACTTACACTGCGAAGTTCCTAGTTCGAGAAGTATTTCCTAGATGGGGAATATGTGAGTTATTAAGATCAGATAATGGCCTGCATTTTGTGAATGAAGTGTTTGAGCAGATTAGCTTATTGCCTAGTATAAAGCATAGGTCTTCTTTGGCTTATCACCCGCAAGCCAACAGACTCTCTGAGAGACTCAATGGCCTGCTTAAAGAAAGGATAGCCAAGCTTAAATTAACGTTGAAAAAAGGATGGATGCATTGCCTGCCTCTTGCATTATATGCATTGAGGAATCAGCCAGGCTCTGACCATCATCTTACGCCCCATGAACTAGTAACGGGGAGACGAATCAGAACGCCTCTCACTCCTCCAGCAAGGATTAGAAGTGATGCCCAGACAACAGCAGTAACAATTCTGAGATGAGCTATGTGTTTACTTAGCATGTATGACTACAAGTATCTCTGTCATTTCAGAACAAATCAAGCGAACGGGGTGTAGGTCTCAGAACACAGATGAAGACCATACAGCAACAGGATCAAAAGAAATTTTATTGCCAAGACTTTTCCCTGGAGACCAGGTGCTAATCCACAATTTTGTCCGCAAATGGCACCAACTCAGGTTTAATGTCCCGTTCAACCCCATTCAGAAGCAAGTCAAGGAGAAGTAGTTCAGCATGTGCAGACGAGATCGATGACGAGGAAGAAGGCCACAGAGACTGTCCAGTAGACAGATAAAGAGTTCATTGGACTGTGGGTCATTCGAGACACTCTTTGTTGCTGCCAAACAAACAGTGAAAGGAAAAAGCTATTGTTCTTGAGCAACAGGAATTTGTTGACATTGAACTGGGACATATTGAAGTCTTGAAAAACAATGCCAGACCTAGAGTTCATCTTTGACAATTGGAAAGGGAACAGTCCCCCGATTCCTTTCTCACTGAATTTCTCTTTGGAAGTGTCCATGTTGGTGCCTAATGGCAACGTTCAGTGGATCATTCTTGCTGTTTTTCTCTTCATTCTTTGTGCATATCCATCATTGGTTGGGAGAACTACTGATGTTCATGTATTCTTGCAAGATCCTAAAAATGATCCAGTTGTGAGAAGATTGCTCACAGCTATAATAGAGCAGATCCTCCAACTACCTGAGTACTGTATGGAAAACACAAATGCCTCTGTCTGATGATGACGCGAATAGACTAGTTGAAATGGTCTTTTATTTCTTGATTGAAGAATGCCTGCATCTTGTTGGACGACAAACCAACACTTGAATATTTCTGAGAGATCCTAGAAATCAATTGGCAATCAATCAATTGCTATGTGAGATAGTTGAACGTGTGCGTTTATTTTCTGAGACAACATGGCAAGCATCTTAATGGGGTTGACGAATGAAGACATCCAAAACATACTTGCCCTAGTCTTCTATTATCTGCTGGAAGCACATCATCACTTGTTTTGGAAAAAGGACAATTCTTTTGTATTCATCAGGGACCCTATCAACAGTCCTGCCAACAGCCAGTTGCTTGTGGAGCTCGTGGGACAGATCCAGTTATTACCAGAATATTTTATGAGGTTACCTGATTAAAGTTTGGTTTTTCATTCCTTAAAAGTAAGAGTAGAAAATGGGTAACATTGATAGTAACAACAATGTGGCAAACAACGAGAGTCCATATTCCAGACACTAACCCGGACTAGTCCTATTTTTACTTCCATTTTTTAATCAAATAACATTGTTGCCAATTCAAACCAGGTTCAGTATTGCTTATTTTGTACTAACGGCCGATTTGCTATATTTTCTTTCATTTAACATTATACAATTCATTCAGGTCTCTCAGCAGGGGCTTGAGATTTGGTGCTATTAACTATTTGACAGTCTGCGTTATCTTGTGTTCAGTATTATGGCCATTTGTCGACTCAGTTTTCTGATTCCTATTTCTATGTCCGTTACCCGAATGCGAGTCACTCACCACACAGAATCAGGGATCTCTATGATTTTCATGAAACTTTTTGTTCGAGCCGCGTTTACTTCAGCATTTGTGACAATGCGCGTTCGCATTATGGGTTGCCTCCTGGATTTGGCTGTCTTCATGCTACAGGTATGCGATTATACTGACACGGCTTAAATCTTGCATGTGCGCACGGAAGGGGCATTGTCAGCTACAGGTTCTCTGCATTCTTGGTATTGCCGCTGCTAGTATGCCGTGTTGTTCCAGTCTAGCCTGCAGATGACTCTAAAAGGATTCATCATTACTCATTTTCTAAGCTTTCGTCGCTGGTGTGGTTTAGCTATTTAAGCATACAACTTCTTTTCACCAGAAGACATATTTTTGCACCTTCGCATCAGAAACGTTGGCTTTAAATACATTTTTCTATCAGCTGTATTTGCTTGTGACATTATGTTCTCATTATGTCCGTACATTCTGGATTGCACATTAATATTTGCTGCAGACACGCTAAGGTTGTTTTTCGGCCCTGCATGCGTTAGATGGGCTTCTACATCATTATTGCACTTTTGAAAAGATCTAGGGATACCAGGATTGATCCTTTATGAGTCAGTCTGATTAAATATTTTTTTCTATATATTTTTGTCAAAACATTTGTTTTTGTTTTTATTTTCCTCCGACATCTATTTCATCTTGTCCTTTCTTTAATGGAGGTTTGACTCTGGCCTCCATATACCGTATGGCCATTAGAATTCGATGGATACTTACATCATGATTGAATATGCCCTCCACTTAACCTATGGAGGTATGTAGGGACTTGCTTTGGTTTTTCACTGTGTGTCATTGCCTTGTAGGTTTTCAACCCAGTTGGGGGAACTAGGGATGTTTCTAATACCAGCCCCCGTGTTATGTCTCTGCAGATGAATCACTTCAGTGTCTGCCCCATTACCATAGCAGTTAGATTGAGTATTCATTCTTCAAAACTCCACTGGATGCTTTAAGGTTATTTCATTTGACATCTGTGATTTTGAATCAATGCTCTGTTTATATTAATAACAATTATCTCTCAAACGTTATTCTGCTACATGGGGCTGCTAGGCTTGGTCAGTTTTTTAATATATTTGTCTTTTGTATCTCTTGAATGTTTTACTGAAATGAATGGACTGAAAAATCACCTGAGATGAAGATTACCTCATCATTAATCAGAAAAGATCAAGCCAAGAAATTAATTAAGTCTTGTTCATGTTGATGCACATTAATTGTCTAAAAATCAGCTTGATATGTGTATGTCAGCTTGATGTGCGTATGTCCTGATGAAGACGAATGTCAGTTTACTCCTCTCCTGTTTTGATTGGCTTGAACTGGACATAAGCATGTGTCGAAACTACATAATAATCTGATACCTTGGGACAGGAATATTACAGTACTATACAAGCACTGGCGTAACAGGGGCCTCCTCAGCCCTGCGGTGCGTGGGGCCCTTCTAGCACATGTCCTGGCGGGGGCCCCACTTTGTAAAAAAAAATATATTTTTGAATTCACTCTGCATTCATAAAGAAATTATTTCTGCAACAGAAATAATGTCTTTATGAATGCAGAGTGAATTCTGAAAGGAACTATCTTTTTGAAGTATGAGGGCCGCCTCCACCCCCATTATGGTTCGGTCCTTAACGGAAATAATTTCTTTATGAAGTCATAGTGACTTCAAAAAGAAACAATGGGCTTCATTTTAAGTATGGCGGTCTGGAAACAACGATTCCGGTAAGCTTACAGGCACTGTTGTTTCCAGAACGGCATACTACAGGTCTGCCTGCCGCAACCGCTTACCCGACAGGTCGGACCCTGCCGGGCACAGCGGCCACGGTAGGCAGACCATCACAGAAGCACTGGCACCGCAACCAGTGCTTCCGTGTTCCCCATTCCCATAGATTCCTATGGGATTCTATGGGAATGCGGAACGACAATTTACCAACGCCTGACTTTCCGGGGCACCAGGAAGTCAGGTGCGGGTAAATGATTCAGAGTCCGGCGGCAACCCGCCGGTAGCACCAGCAGGGTTACCGCCGGGCTCGTGATGCGACCCAATTTCTTTTTGAAGTAATAGGGCCCCACTCAACCTCATGACGTGTGCATGTGTGAGTGTATTTTGAAAGGGTGTACACCTAAATGTGTCGGTGGCTGGCTGGGTGTGTGTGCCTCTATGGTGAAAGGGTGCACACTTAAATGTACGGGTGGCTGCTTGGGAGCGCCTATAAGGAAAAAAGGGTGCCCACCTAAATTTGTGGATGGCTGCATGGGTGTGTGTGTATTGTGAAAGAGTATACACTTAAATATATGGATGGCTGGGTGTGCATGTGTGTATATGGTGAATGGTGTGTGTGCTTGTGTTCAGGGGCACAACAAAACCTACATTTTGGGGGGCTAATCCTTCAACTGTTGGGAGAGGCGCTAACTACATGGGCAGTGGGGGGGCAAACTGATTTGTGTGGTGGCATCTACCTTTTTTACGCATTTTAATGAGACTATTCTAGTGCAGCTTCAGTGTTACAAGCAGTTAACTCTCTCCTTTAAGTCTGAAAGCACCCACTTATGGACTGCTGTGAGAATGAGCAGTCTCCTGTTCCCTCTCTACCCTTCCAATCACTCCCCTGGCATGCTAGTAGTAAACCCACAATACAATTTAAATTGCCTAAAAAATTTGGCATTTGAATGCAGGTACTAACATTGAAATGCTTTACGTTAGTAAATGTTGGGCCCTTGTTAACAGCGAAACCCAGGTGCCGTTTAACATCTGTGTCCTGTTCTGTCCGGCAGCTCTCTGAAGGTCAGCCAGGTTGAGTCAACATAGCCCAAAATTTCAGGGGGGAACTTGGGGGAGTGCTGAAGCCCTGTCAACTCAATGGTGTTATGCCACTACTTGTGTTTAATACCTTGATTACTTAATGGTAACCATCGTTACTCCTAGCCCTATTCCTCATCGTCCCTGTACTTGTGTATGAGGCAGAACTTGTGTATGAGGCACTCTGCTTCATACACAAGTACTGGGATGAGGTAGAGGTACATGGAGGTAATGCCTGACTTAGCTACCTGTAATCTTCATTACTCCTTTTCCCACTGTTCCTCATCCCAGTACTTAACTATGAGGCAAGGAGCCTCATGGACCGTTGGTTTTCCCAGTGAAGCCCCGCTGCTGTGCTGAAGCTCCTAATTTACCTCAACTAGAGAAGACCTGCAAAGAACAACTCCTCCCATTGGGTTGGTAGGACCAATCAACCTCAAGACAAGCTCATCTGCACATCCTCTCGGAGCTGGCTAAACTTCCATTGCTGCTGCAGGAACCGAGTGCCAGGAGAGGAACACCAGAATCGAGTGAGTGTCTTCAAGTTGGACCCGAGCTCCAGGAAGATCCTCCAGACTCCCAGGAAGCAGGACTGACCAAGCCTGAGCCACCTCAACAGAGTGCTGGGCCCCAGATGCGAGGAAAGTCCAGAGTGGTATCCGAGAACCGCAGTGGTGCTATTTGCGAGAGAAGCGAGGAGCTGAAACTGCGAAGTGCCACTTATCTGAAGTTTGCCCATTGCTGCCGCTGACCTTCCATTTGTAGTGCAGGAGCCCCCAAACGTCTTCCCTCTTGTCCACATGACTGAGGCCCAGGAACACCAGGATCTGCAGACCTACACAGGAACAGAAGCCAGCTGGAACCACTTTCTTCTAACCAAAGGTAGTTTAAACTAAGGGGTTGCTTACCTCGTGTTGTGTAGCCATGTAGGAGTCTCAGGAGGATAGCTCAGGGGAAACATGCTCGCCTTGGAAGCAAGATGACACAGAGCAACACAGGTTCGATCCCCGGGTCTGTGCTTAGAAACGTCTGGGTATGAAGCGCGTTATAAATAACCTATCATATCACATCATATCATACGTAAACTCTGGGACAAGGAAGAGGGACGTGAAGGTAATTCTGGGCCAAAGAGCTGATTCTGGAATTTGGGTAGGTGGTAGGAGGGAGAGGGGGGGGTGATTGTGCGATAAACCATACTGGTTGTCCATGTCCAGGCTAAGCAGGCATGATATGTGGTATTAGTGGCTAGAGCGGCATTTTGGTGGAGCCAGTCTAGTCATTCCACAGTTTAGTAGGACTTTTTTTTAACTGCGCATTTCTGATACAGCCGTCCTGCTAAGTGTAATTACCTGGCTAGACTGGCATTTGGGTGCTGCCAGTCTAGTCGTTTCTTACTGCTGTATTGTATATTTTTCTGGGCATCTGTGATAAAATGATATGATATGATATAAGTCATTTATAAAATGTGTGTACACAAGTGTTTCTAGGCGCGAAAAGACAAGGGAGGGTAGAGAGGTAGGACAAGACAAACAATCTTACTACGCCTTGTGTCATTCAGATCGTGTAAGTGCGAGAACGAGAAATGCAAGGGCAAATGGAGGGGGAAGTGCAAGGAAGAGGGGAGGGGAAAACAGGGCAGTAATGCTCTGAGTAAGTGCAGCCAGTACAGCGCGGCTCTGGGTAGTGCAAGGAGAACAAGGGACTGTAGGGTTACAGTTACAGTCCCTAAGTGCATGGTAGGCCTGGAGGCAGAGCAAGGGTGACTGATCAAGAGAAAGCCTGGATTCAGTGACACTCTGAGGGTAGCCAAGCAACCAGTCAGTACAACAGACAGGTAGGTCAGGTAGGTCAGCAGGGGATGGAGAGAGAGAAAGCAGAGGAGAAGAAGAAAGTTTTGAGCTGCTTCTGAAACTTCAGGTGGTCCGCTCAAGTTTGAGAAGGGCAGGCAGGCCAGAAGCAATGCTGGAATCAAGGTAAGAGAGCAGATCTTCACGGGTATTCAGGAGAGCAGTGTTTTCCATGCCTCTGGCAGCTCTGGATCCAGACTGATGGTAATGAGGACAACAGATTCAGTGTGCAGATTAAGCTGGGAGATGGCAGCTTTTCCAGAGTTTGCCCAGGAAAGGGGTGATGGAGATTGGGAGATATATTCCTGGGCAGGTAGGATCGGCAGACGGCTTCTTGAAGAGTGGATTCACAAGGGAGTGCTTAAGGAGAGAGGGGAACATTCCAATGGTGAAAGAGTGATTACAGAAATAGGCCAAGGCTGGAGCGAGGGTGTCAACATGGTCCTTGATGGTTCTGGAGGACCAGGGGAGCATCTGTTTGGACGACACTTTCATAGATCAGAGTTGTCTAGAAACCTTGTCAGGTATAGGAGAGAAAGAGGAGAAAGGGGAGGAGAGGTAGAGCTGGTCAAAGGGGGGTCGAGAGAGGAAGAGGGAGAGGAAGAGGAATAGGGAGAGGATGAGGAGATAGAGGACAGGATGTCCTGTGTTTTAGCAGAAAAGTGAGTGACAGAGCCATACAGAGGGCCTGGGAGCGCACAGGAGAGATAGAGACTGCATCAGGATTGAAAAGTTCCTTGCAGATTTTAAAGTGTTTGGCCATGTTGTTAGAGGCTGCAGAGACCCGGGCTTGAATGTGTGCTCTCTTCTTGATGAGTGTTACTACTCTGACTGGTATGGTATTTTGGTGCAACCAGTCTAGGTATGTCTAAATGTGACCTGGCATGCTTCACTGTAATATTATTACGTGTCTACACTAGTCTACATTGTGCAGCAAGTGGGACATATTTTCAATATGGTATGGCATTTTTTATAACAAAGCATTAATGTTCATGTGCAGTGTTGGTGACGTGCATGTATTGGATTGGTGTTACCCTACAAAACAATTGCAAACACTCTGGCTTTTTAGCCAATTATTCTCAGAAAGTGTGCTGTATATTGCATGAAAGCACTTATTTATATCTTTCTCTTTGTACAGTGCACGGCTTACCCCTTCAGCAGCATGTTCATGTGTATTGTGCAAGCGTGATAATCTAGACTGGCCCAGAGTGTGGCATGACCCATGATTTGTTGCCTAGTTGGAGGGGGGCCTCAGCATGGCTCGCAGGGAGGGCCCCCACATTTAGTGTTACGCCTCTGCATACAAGGTACTAATAGTCGACATTTAACATTAAGTGTCGTGTGCTTGTTAGCACTCACATAGAACTTTATGACGATTTGCACATTAAAATCTATTGGTTCTCTTTATTCCTATTTAGATAGCTAAATAACTATAATTTGAGAGGAACACAGTTACCCTGACTTTAGCAGGGCATATACAATTAGGCAGAGTTAGAAATGTATGCTATTTGCCCTTTGTATTTTCTCTTCTAATAGACTAATTATTTGAGCTTTACGTAGTACCAAAATTGTATGAGTTTTAACAATATATTTCCAGTAGTTTTATGATCTATTTTGTGTCATTATGATTTTTTATATTGTGTATATTTGATGAATAAAAATATGAATATATGATTGTATACTGACCGAGTCTAACCCCCATTTGTTTGCAAACCGGAGTTGGATTGATTTTGAAGAATTTATAATGCGCACCAGACAGAGTGAACCATATTCAGGTGCAGATGACAACTAAGTCCAGGACCAGGAAACAAAAAAGGAAGCGCAAAAGGTCGAGTTCTAATTCTACCACTTTGCTCCTTTATTTAAATAAGAAGGTTTTCAATTTCTTTCTAAAGATGTCCAAAGTTTCACACGTTCTGATTTCCAGTGGAACTTAATTCCAGACTTTAGGGCCAAAGGCTCCGAAGCTTCTGTCTCCTCTCGATACACATTTAGTTCGAGGAGTACAGATCAGGAGTTTATCCTCTGAACGTAGGTTCCTTTTGGGATGATATGGCGTAATCTTATCTGCCAAATAAGAGGGTGCAAGCCCTTTCAAACATTTTAAAACTAGGCATGTCATCTTAAACTTGATTCTATCCTCCACCATCAGCCAGTGGATGGATCTCTGCATTGATGAAACATGATCGCGTTTTCTAAGGTTCCCAATTACTCTAACTGGTGCGTTCTGCGCTCTTTGGAGTTTATCTATTTGTTTTTGAGGGATCCCCGCTAACAAACTGTTACAGTAGTCCAAGTGGGGGTTAGTCATTGCCCCCACCACAGCTGCCCTGACTTCCATTGGAAAATAAGGTAATATACTCCGTAGTGATCGCAGTGCAAAATTGACTGTTTTTACCTTTGCTCCCACCTGACTCTCACTCCACAAATTCTCCTACCACCAGCAGCCTAAGTTTTTAACTTTTTTGGCATACTGCAATTGTTCACCTAAAATCAGTGGAGGGGAATTTTGTCTTTCCTGTGACATTTTATTCTTTGGACCGAACAATATCATTTCTGTCTTTGCTGCGTTTAACTGTAGATGGTTATCAGTCATCCACTCATTGAGTTCTTCCATGCATTGATTAATTCTTTCAAAGGCATCCTGACTATTCTGGAGTTCCATATATAGCTGTGTATCATCTGCATATGAGTGAAACAACAAGCCATACTTTTTAAATATTTTGAAGACTGGGCGGAAGTACAGATTGAAAATGAGAGGGGATAAGGAGGAACCCTGGGGAACCACACATTCCAGCTCCACCATCTGAGAAATAAATTCATCCAGTATAACCCTCTGCGATCTATCTTTAAGAAATTATTCAAACCATCTCACCACTTCTTTAGATGCTTTTCCCACTTGCCCAATTAGTTGTGCCATTATCTGTTGATTCACAGTATCAAAGACCGCGGACAGGTCCAGCATCAGTAATACTGTTGACCTTCCCCCATCCGCAGCCTTTAGCAAGTCATCATGTACGGCCAAAAGAGCTGTCTCTGTGCCGTGATTCTGGTGAAATCCTGACTGAAGATTGTCCAACAATTCTTCTTTATCTACAAATGCTTGGAATTGGGCACAAGCCACTTTTTCCAAGATTTATGTTGGCCACAACAAGTTTGCCACTGGTTGATAGTTCTTCATTATTTCCACATCTAAGTTGGATTTTTTAACAGTGGCTTTATTACTGCTTTTTTTTAGAGCTTTAGGCACTTGAGAGTCTTGTGAAGACTTATTCGCAAATGTTACTCCTTATTTAGTAATTGCCCGTGTGTCTACGTCTCTTGGTTTTCTTTGGCAACAACGAGAGACCACCACACCTTGCAAGAGGCTATTGTTGCGTCCAGATGACCTATTGGTATATCATATATACATGCATTATATTTATTATCATTCTAGTTTCTCTCACACTATGTTCTGTCTATTATGTAGATCCGAATAAGGCAGTAGTTCCTGTGTATCTTCCTATGCAGCAGGAGGGTACAGAAGTGGCAAGTCTAAGACCACCGAGACCTTATGTGATTGTTCATACTCCAGTAGTTTATGTGGAGGCTCCTGGTTCTGAGGCAATTGCCACTAGACATCCATACATAGGAATGTCTCTTATAGATATTATTACTGAGCACCCGCTACAGAAACCTAGAGAAAAGCAAAGAAAGAGGCATTTTGTGACTGATCTCACACCAGTAACATATGTAAAGACTCCAGTTCTACTGACAAATGTTTCTATGATTCTCCCAGCAAAAAGGAAATATGCAGACATACTACATGATATGATTATGAGAGCTCATGAGGCAAGGGGGAGACTTAAGAGAAGTTTAAGGGAAGATGATCATGATTTGAATGATTATCTAGAGAGTACAACACATTTTTGAAACAACATGTGGTATCAGCACATGAAAGACGAAGGCAAAAGACCTCGAAGGAGGAATGCTACGTATGTGCACTCCTACCTTATAGTATGGGAAAGTCTAAGATATTTGCAGCCATTGAAGTAGATGTTCAGACAGCACACTGTCTATCTGACATTGCACTTTGCCAAACAAGAGGTCAATTAATGGTCCAAACAGCTTATTTAGCATGAGCAATGGAATGGACAGATCGAGATGAAGATGACTATGTGTAAGACACAAAAACAAGAGCAAGAGCCCACACGAAGAATCATGTGATAAGATATGAACAGCCTGGAGTAAAAGGGGGTGGAATTAGATGGGAAGTAAACAAAACACTTGAAAGGCCAGGAAAATCTGTAGAAGACATTCGAAGATGGCAAAACAGAAGCAAGATGCAGATTTGGGGATCAGTGCTTTCTCCAGCAGATGGGAAGAAGGAGTGGTAATCTGCAGAGCATGGGTTGTGATTGGATGCTACAAACCAACCATTGACATTGTAGAAAATGGATGCAAACCTCTGTGGCCAAGACTTGCTAAACTACTGACATGGGTCGAAGATAAAGGAGGTGTAGAGGAGGTCCCAGACATGGCCTGCACCCCTGCCCCTCATTTTGAGGTACCAGGAAAGTACTCGCCGAGGTATGTGATGTATGAGGAGCAGATGAACCAACAAAGAGCTGCACTGGGTCTTTGCCCAGTGTACATTAGAAGAGCGGTACCTGTTGAAGCGCCCGTAACCAGACAGCCCTGGGCAGCACGGTACCCCATCAGACAACCATACCAGCCGTTGATACGAAACAATGAGTATTTACAAACTGTCCATGAGGAGACACAAAGAGCCCTGATGGAAGGCAAATGGTAATGCACCACGAGCCTGAACAGACTTGCACATGGACAAAGGTAACACGCTAGCGCGAGCAGCCATTAACTATCAATACAAGAGATACGAAAGACAAAACGATGCTGAACCATAAAAGAAACATAGCTGTGAAACCAGAGGGAAGAATCGAACCAGCTAGATGTGTGTAAATAGGCTTGGAATGCAAGAAGCAAAGAAATCAATATTGCTTGCAATGCTTAGTAGAAGAATAGAGCGGCATGCGCCAACCATATATCTACCTCAAATAAGGCACGCTATACAAGTGCGACTCCATTTTGTAAAAGCAAAAGTACGCCCAGGCGGCCGAGGCCTAAAAAGGCTGGGTTTCACATCCCAGCCAGCCTGGAGAAAGAGCGGAATCGAAACTCAACAAAGGGCAGCTTATGCCTGGGAAATCGAGGTCAACCTAAGAAAGGGAGGAGAGCTTCAGCGAAGAAGAATTGAAACTTCACAGCATACCAGCCTGCCCCACGAAGGTCAAGATAAGGAGGCCCAGGCAGGTGGTGGGGCCAAAAGGAGAATTAAATACACTAAAAGCTGGAAACTGAAGCAGACTCATGGTGAACTAACACGTGACCAGCCAGGTGCGAAGAAGTACCACCGTCTGATGTCATCCAGAACCCAGGATGCCATAACTTTTCCAGATAAGAGACTACAGTTTCGAGGCCATCCGCAGCCAACTAATTGACACATCGCCCTAAAACACTGATTGATGGAAAGGAGGCAGGGTGAATCCTGGGCCACTAGGCACATGGGGGTCCGTTCTGCATGCTGCTAATTAAAGTGGAGATTTATGTTTAGGGGTGTAACTTGCCCAATCACAATGGACGATGTAATCTAGGGTCCTATAGACACTGTAACCAATAGGATGTTGTAGTTGTAGTGACGTTTTTCATGCGTGATGTAGAGGGATGGGCGTAGACACCCACCTGATAAGAGATACCCAATCTGCATGCTCTGTTGTCATATACAGATATAGCACCTATACTTAAGTTACCTTTCGTAACCAATTATATTGCATGATGATTTTAGTAGAATTATGCGTCAATGATGACGAGTTTTGCCTATAAAATTGGTTGTTTGACTGAAGTTCGAGGAAGTTGGAGCGAGACAGGTGATCGCTATGCTGATTTCCATTTGTTTCCCTGTTTGATGTACTTATCATTAAACGGACTTCCCTTTACCAAACTACTGAGTCCGCATTATTGAGTCGTGTCGGAGTAATTGAATCCTGCACCCCCATTCCTCACATGGTGCAGCTATCTTGTCTTAACAGGTACTAGAGGGTGCTCACTGATCTATGGGCCCGTCAGTGGAAACCCCGCTCCTCAGTACACTTGGTAGCATGAGGATGGTTTTGGCCATTGATTATTGATTATATAATTTTAAGACACCTTTAGACCGATGGCACGAAGTATCTCTAGGCCTTCGGCAATGTCACAAGTCCTTTCGCCATTCCGGCTGAGTAGGCTGAGAAGCTTCCCGTGGACAATGATAGAGTGGGTCTGAAGGAACCTGCTTTCCAAGCATAACCCTTCTCATTCCCACAGGCAGCCAATCGGACGAAAAAACCTTAAAAGGCTGGAAGAGGAAGGGGCAGTGATCCCGAAGTTCCAGAGAGGAAAAGATGCGAGCGGTGAGTGAAACAATAAACTTGTTACTTTGGCAAATGTCTTGTAGGCATTAGAGCAAGTAAGGGAAAGGGTGGCGGAGAAAAAAATAAAATAGTTATTAGTAGAGAAGACTGTATATATATAAGGGGTTAATGACTCGAGTATAAGATAAGAAGTGATTACCGAGGGGACACCCGAGATAAAACAAAGGATTACCGGGGGGGACACCGGTGATAAAAACGAAGGATTACCAGGGAGGGGGGACACCCGAGAGAAAAATGAGAGGATACCAGAGGGGCACCTGAGATAAAAACGTAAGGATTCGCCTTATTCCTGTGCTTTTATTCAGCGGTCAGAAGAAACGTGAACTCAGAGCCCACAGAGGGGGGACAATTAGACTACGGTGACGTTTATAGACGGCACTAAGGGAGTTTGTTTAAACTCCATGACGGGGTATTGATTAGAAGGCAGGTATATGTATGAACAGTTGGTGTCCGTCTAGTCTGTCAAGTGTCTGTCATATGTGTTCTGTTGTATGTCGAATGTAAAATAATTGTATTATTGATTGTTTGAAATTGAATTTGGCTTTACGTGATTCTGTAACTAAGAGGGAATCGCCAACGAATTGATGGTTTTATGAGCAAATTGATAGCATACATTTTGGCGGTAAAAGATTGAATCGGAGCTTGCGTATTTGGTGCTCGCTCATACTATTGGAAGGATAAAAAACTGTATAAATATTGTTGGTGACGAAATTAAGAATGGAGAAAGTTACCCCGCTTGCACATTTGAGCAAGCAGCTACCCAAGCATGCACCAAAACTCAAGAAGTATAGCACAGAGTGGGTTAAGGGTACCGCCCACAAGATGTTTATGCCTTGGCCACAGAATGGGTCCCTTTCTAAGGCTGTTTTACAGCATGCCACATATACCGGCAAGAAGTTAGAGAAGCGCCTCGTCGTCCTCGAACTTGAGCAGATGAAGGAAGAAGAACCACCCGCAGACTGGATATTAAATATATGTATGGAGGGCGGTGCGATGCCTACCACCAGCCCCGTCTGAGCCAGTAATCGAGGGAAGTAAGTCAGAGGGTCTTTACCCGCTAAGAGAACTCAAGGCAGCCAAGGGGTATAGCAACCCTGCATATGAATCATCTACGTGCAGTAGTGACGAGATCAAAGAGAAGGAACACGAAATCAATCTTGCCTCTGCAGTCCCGAGGGACAAGGAGAGACGCGACGATGGAAGAAAGGATCAGGCACAGACTAGTGCACCTCTCGATAAAGAGAGAGAGGGAAAGAATTGGAAAGGAGGTGATGAGATAGCATTCGCAAAAGACGAATGGATGGGAGGACCGATACTATTGAAATTAGATGGAAAGGGAAGTGATGATGTAAGGCCGAGAGAAAGGCAAAGAAGGGAAGAAGAAAGGGAAAAGAAAATGAGGGACGAAAGGATAAGAAGGAAGGATAGGCTGAGGTGAGAACAACTATATCGCGAAGAGCAAGAAAAACAGCTCGAGCACAAAGAGAGTGCAGCCTATGACCAGTATAAACAGGATAAGCAAAGGTTGGAAGAAGAGCAAAGGTTACGTGAGAAGAGAGTGAAGAGAAGAGAAGATGAGGAGATTAGAAGGGCAGAGGAACGTAGGAATGAACGAATGAGGGAAGTAGATAAGGCTAAAGAAGAAGCAAGGAAGTGCAAAGAAACAGACGAAAAAAATAGAACGTAAACGCAGACAAAGGGCACGAGATCTTGCATATTTGGAGCAGGAAGTTATTAAATCCAATCCTACAGTAGAATGGGAAGACATAGAAGAATTCTTTCCTGCAAGCGATGCAGTACCAGGTACAAGCGGGACAAATATTGAAGATCACTTCAACACCAGAAGCATTGGGGAAACGATTGATAAAATATATGATGAGATGGGGCTGGAACAAATTTCCCAAGGGGGAAGGGAAGTCGAGCGCTTAGAGAGTACTCAGCTATATGACACTGAGGATGTCACTCAAATTAGTGGGAGCAGGGGACTGTCCCTAGACAGGCTGGAGATCAGGGAAAACGAAGAAGATGCAAGGAGCTGCGTAAACTGGGATCATTCAGAAACCGACTCCGGTGGGGAAACGGAGGACGAGGCACATGAAGACGGGAGACGGTGCAAAAAGCGGCCCCCAAGGGGCCAGGGGGTACGATGGTCCGATGCTAGCAAATCTGAGCCCAGTACATCGAAGCCTGCCATGGTGCATGGCCAACATGGGGGAACTCCCCACAGTCAGAGGGGGGAGCCAGCATCTACCTAAGCAGATAAATTAAGGGCATTGCCGGGTAGACGGCAAGGCAGGAATGCTGCCCCAGCAGTAGACAGGAGAGCTATGGGAAGAGAAAAGGAAGACTGTGCGTTTCAATTCCCGCTGCTAGAAAAGGGGGGAGCAAGACCACAATATAGTCCATGGCCACACATGGACCGAGAAAACCTGAAAAACAAGCTTCCAATGCTGACATCAGGAGCTGGGAAGTGGATACACGAGTTAGAGAAAATGACGGGGGGAGTCACCTTAGCTATAGGGGATATTAAAGGCCTCCTGATCGCCATACTTGGTGAAAGGGCTGACGATGTATGGAAGCAGGCTGGGTACCCGAGGGTAACAATAACTAACACCACCCACGACGGAGCGCCATTCAATAATTGTAGAGCAGCAGTGTGGAAAGTGCTGTAAATGCTATACCCAGACACAGATATGGGAGCTATAATGACTCGAAAATGAAAGAATACGAGGATCCGATGATTTATATCCAGAATTTTCAAGACGCGTGGGTGCTCGAAACGCATGAATCTTGGTCAATATCTATCCCTGTATTCTACCACATATTGTGCCAAGGGTTGCCTGAACCAGTGCAAAAACAGTTCAAGAAATTGGTGGGAATAGAAGCCAAACCGTGGGCCGAAATCCAATTGACAATTGCACACTACTGCAGATTGTTACAAGAAAAGAACCGAAAAAAGGAGGCAACTCGTAAGGGGGAGGAAGCGAAGCTGGTGCAAAAGAAGCTCTCGAAGTATACACTCAAGGGAGCCATGTTCAACAGCCCAGCTGAACCAAGCGCGCAGCAAGCTAATAATCCATCGCAGAATAACCAGGGTAATACGGGATTTTACCCGAAGGGTAGAGGATTTAGAGGAAGAGGATGGCAGAGTAACCAGGGAGGTTTTCTGAGTAACCAGGGAGGTTTTCAGAGTAACCAGGGAGGTTTTCAGAGTCACCAAGGTGGATTTCAGAACGTACAGATGGGCAGTCCAGCCATGACAGATGGGCGGATGGTCCGACCTCAGCCAGTATGTTGGTTGTTTGGAATGACAGGACATGTGGCACGTATGTGCAGAAATCAAGGCATGTGGCAAAACGGCCAAGGAGTGGGAACAGGTATGGTGAATCAGCCTGCCGCCCCACAACAAGGTGGTGCAAAGAATCACACAGTGCAGCAGCAGGCAACAAGCTTGCAGCAAGGTGCACAGCAAGGGGTTCAACTCTCAAACATGGGGAACCTGCAACAGGGGCAACTCCAGTAAGCACCGCCGCCAATGCCTCAGGGAACGAACACTGGAGGGGGAGTCAACCCTGATAATGGGGGTACTCCACAAGCGTACAGTGGGCCGAACCTATATATAAAATAGGACAGCTCACGGGGAACTTGGATGTGCTCTATCCTATCAGTGACACCAGACCCTAACAGGGAACCTAGGGTGAATGTCGCAATAGTGGGTAAAGAATATTCCTTCTTAGTTGACACGGGTGCGACCCGCTCGTGCATACGAGAAGGCAAGTTTTCCTTGTCCAGCGAGGCAATAGATACTCAGAGTTTCACAGGAGCTCACAGTAGAGTTCCCTTTACAGACACGCTCCCAGTCTCTATAAGAGAGTGCGAAATGAATGTACCCTTATTGTATTCACGTCAGACCCCAGTAAACATCCTGGGTCGGGACTTGATGACAAAATTGAATATGACAATCTCGTTTACCGAGAATGGTATAGTGTGCTTCACTCCAGGAATGCATTATTCGAACGTGTGTGAAATGATCAGAGCATACTCATGACGTATAGCCATGAGAGCTATACCGTTAGAGCCAGAAGTCTTCGCATATAGCATACGAGTGCTCAGGGTGGGATTGCCAGGCCTCGCTGATGGAACTGTGATGACACCTGATGAGTTCCTATTCAGACCAAGAATACCTATGCATGAAGAAGAGGGACGAGTATTTCCCTTAAGGATACAATCTGCCGCAGTGCGAGGAAAAGTGGTATTGGTTGAAGGATACAATGACGATGGTAGACAATGGAGAGCAATTATCGCCATTGAGGAATGGTATCGAGTGACTGACGTCACCAATGACGATCTGTTCGAAGAACACCCTGACTTAGAAGAGACGATGGTGGAAGTAAGTCTCATATCATGGGTGAAAATGATCAAACGAGAAGTGCCACAGAGAATGATGTTGGCTCTGGTACGTCCACAATACTTTGAGGATGACATGGCCCAGGTGTCTGTCACAGTATGGACTACAGGACCTTATGACGTAGGACTCCTGAAAGGGGCAGGAGAATTGAAAATCAAACTAAAACCAGGAGCGATCCTACCAAGAGCGCGACAATATCCCATGTCCAGAGAAGCGGATGAAGGGATTGCGAAGACAATTTCCGCCATGATGGAGCAGGGAATCCTAGTGACGTCAGAATCACCCTGTAACACAGTGATTTACCCTGTCAAGAAATCGAAGGGAGGGTCTTGGATTTTAATCCAAGACTTATGGGCATTAAACGAAATTGTTGAAGCCGAGTTCCCTCTAGTCCCTAACCCATCCACAATTCTTTGCAATATACCCACTGAGGCAAAATATTTCATGGTGATCGACTTGAAAAATGCTTTCTTCTCTATCCCGTTGCACCGTGACTCGCAAGATCTAACATCATTTACCTTCAGGCAAATGCGCCTGAAAAGCACGAGGTTGTCACAGGGGTATTGTGAGTCTCCATCCATCTTTAACAGAGTCCTGCAAATGGACCTAAGCAATATTGCGGTGGACAGTGTTGTGTTGCAGTATGTAGATGACATTCTGATCTGCAGCACCACTGAAGAGCAATGCAGGCGCGACTCTGTCCAGTTACTAACTATACTGGCTAAGAAGGGGTACAAAGTCGATAAGGAAATGTTGCAGTACTTGTCATGCCTGCGCCATGGGCACATCCATTTTTGCTCCATTTGGACTTTGCTACTTAATGATTATTGTCAACTAACTACGCATACCATAATGCACCTGGCCGCAAGCATTGTTTCCTGGCCATTCCTATTGGATTTCTATGGAACTACACCCCCCAGAAGCCTTAGAGTCTGGTCCTGCTTCCACCAGCCCAGGAACAGAAAGGGAGGTGGCCGATTGCCTGCAGGTGTGATTCGCCAGGTGAAACCAATTAGCCTGCCTCTGTGCTGGGCTAGGCTGTATATAAGGCTGCTGTCTGCAGTGGCTCAGCCTCTTGCATTGAGAGTCCTTCCTCCACCTTTCGCGTCGGTCTTCGGATCCTTGTATGCTGTTTACCCTCACTCCTGCTTGGACCCTGCCTTGCAGCTTGTTACACCCTGCTGCCTACAGCCCCGCCTTTTGGGCTCCCTGCCTTGTTGCTTGCTCCACCCTGCTGCCTCCAGCCATAGCCTTCCAGGCTCCCTGCCTCTCAGCACTGCTCCTCTGGGCTTTCCACACTGCAGCTGATCACGCTCTGCTGCCTTCCAGTCTCCGCCCTTGCCCTGCCGGGCTCTCCACATTGCAGCGGATCACGCTCTGCTGCCTTCCAGCCTTCGCCCTTGCCCTGCAGGCTCTCTACATTGCAGCTGATCACGCTCTGCTGCTTTCCAGCCTCAACCCTTGTCTTCTGGGCTCCCTGCTCTGCAGCCTACCTCACACCGGCTGCCTTAGCCCTTGTCTTCTGGGCTCCCTGCTCTGCAGCCTACCTCACACCGGCTGCCTTAGCCCTTGTCCTCAGGGCTCCCTGCTCTGCAGCCTGCCTCTCTCCGGCTGCCTTAGCCCTTGTCCTCAGGGCTCCCTGCTCTGCAGCCTGCCTCTCTCCGGCTGCCTTTGCCCTTGTCCTCTGGGCTCCCTGCTCTGCAGCCTTCCTCACTCCGGCTGCCGTAGCCCTTGTCCTCTGGGCTCCCTGCTCTATAGCCTGCCTCTCTCCGGCTGCCAACAGCCCTTGTCCTCTGGGCTTCCTACTTGCAGCTTATCACGCTCCGCTGCCTACCCCCTACCTTTTTCCCCGCTGGGTCCTCGGCCTAGCAGCCCTCTACAGCCCTCTGCAACCTTCTACATTCGGCGGCCCTGCCCCTCAGGGTTCACTCCTTACTGTCCGGCCCTTCTGGGATCCTTGCCGTGCAGTCTTCTTTACTCTGTTGCCCTAAGCCCTTTTCCTCTGATATTTCTACCTTACCGTCCCACTCTGGTGGGCTTACTCATTGCCTTCCTGCTCCTCTGAGCACTCCACCTACCCTTCTGTCCTCTGTTATCATATCCTGTTACTCGACTTTCCCTTCATATCCTTCTGCTAGTTTGCTATCATCTCCTTTCCTGGATTTGTCTGTTGTATCTTCTCTTGTACTGTTTGTAGACCCTTTGTACAGAGCTTGACTGCTGGTTCCCATCAGTCAACCTCTGCCCCTTCCCTTGTCTCGTTTCTACATCACAGACACCCATAGCTGCTGTTCCAAGTCATGAGCAAACAGCGTGGGACTCTGTTATAGCAAACTGTGCAGAAGGCTAGAGTATTTCCAAGGTTCGTGGAATACTCTTTTCCTATTCTGCATACACCCCAAGAGGGTATTCACTCTGTACCTTTTCCCTTGCTACTCTTCCTTACTCTTCACTCCCTTTCCTTTCCGCTGTGTGTGTTCCTATCTGTCCACTTTATTTCAGCACCCAAACTCTTCTGGGTGTCTTGTGCCACTCTTATTAGAGTGCCATCCTTGACAGAATGCAAGAGCCAAAAATTCCTTATTTCATTGGCCGGAAAGGCACACACAGACCTAAGATGCTTTCCTTTCGAGTTAAGAAACCTTTGCATAAACCTATGGTTTCCCTAAAGACAGCAGACAAGAAACCTAGTCTAAAGGACAGACTCGCCTTAGTAAACAAAGATTTACAAGCACGATACTATACTCTCTGGCTAGCTGACCCTTCTTCCATGTACAATTATTATGACATTTGCGACTATGATCCGCAGTCCTTATCTGTTGCAGAGCTACAGCAAGAAAATGAATTCTTACAGATCTTGTTAGACCAAACTGTGGAAAACTCTCCTGCGTCTTCTGACAAGCCTTCTAACACCGTAACAGCTAAGGACATATCACTCATTGTGAGAGAATCTAAACCAGAATACGCTGTTGCCAGTGTAATATGCGCAAGATCAGCTTGGCAAGCTCCCCAGAATGCTGGAAAACCTTATTCGACAGGACAAGGCAGTCATTATCCTGAGGTTTGTGCATCTGGTTCCGGGGACAAAAGACCTATACTAACCATCGATTGTCTTAATACTTCCACAGTATCTATTAACCACAATAACCCTAAGGTCAGTCTTCCCATTGCTACAACCACATTTTCTGCCACACCCGCTTCTGAAGCTGTAGATCAAATCAATGATACTTACCTGCTACACAAACAACTCCTACGACTTAAAAGAAAGACCGAAGACCTTTATGATGACTTTGTTTATTTGTATCACAAGAATCTTATGAAGGGACACAAGTCACCAGACCTTTTGACACTATGTCCAACACCTGACATCTTATCTTTAGAGATCGACATGATAAGGCCTGGAGTTGCCATACAGAAAAGTATACAGACATTTACCAAGCAGATGGAAGACCTAAATATATCATATGTATCCCTTCTAGAGATTGACACAGCTCTTTCACCTTCCAGCCGCAGAAGCTCAGGTTGTTGTACTGATAGAAAAGAATTAACTCCTCCGGTGGGTCATATCACGCACACAGTCACTACACCGCAAGACAAGGGTGGTCCACTGATTGAAAATCCCTCTGAGTCAAAGGATGATTCCGCCCTCACCCTTGCTTATTATCGTCCAGTACCCACACCTACAACCTCCTCTGCAATGACAATGGCAGCTGAAGAGACTGGCACAGTTCACACCGAGCATGCGGAAGTGGCAAGCGGGGCTTGCCAAAGTGTGGCTGTGCTATCAGACATCACTCTCGAGAAATTAACATCTTCTGTTTCTTCGATACCCCCTGAATCGCCAGTGGTTATGGTACCCGATCTACCAGTAGTTGCAACACCTGATTTGTCTGTAGCTGCTATAGCACTCGAACTTCCAACTGCTATTCATGATCTGCCTACTGATGTTGTTCCTAAACCCCCGGACACATTTGAGACTCCTGAAGTCCCTACTACAGATCTTGAGGTCGCTATAGCTATTATGAATCCTGAAACTACTACTCCAGTTGTTCCTGCTGGTATATCTATAGCACTAAGACTGCCAGACTTTACTCTACCAGTCTCAGGTGTTTTCCAGCCCGCTGGCTCTCTCATGGCTCCCTCACACCTAGTTGTTACAGCTTCGATACCCCCTACAGCCATCCAAGATCTCACCGCTGCTGTATCCTCTGAACTCTCTATGGCTAACCCTAATGTTGTCATTACTACTTCGGATGTCTTGGAAAACCTTCCTAAAGATACCAACTCTGCTGTACCTCTGGCTCCACTTTCCAGCATCATACTGTTGCCCATCAAGGAAAAATCTATCTTGGAGCCTGCAGCAGTTTTTCGCAGTTCCTCTCTTCATGCACACACAGTTGGGGTCTGTGTTCCAAAGACTTCAACTTTTCTGAATTCTACATCCAAGGTTCAGAACATTGGTACCGGCTCCGTCATTCAAGCCTCTCACCTTACAACTCGTTTCTGGTGCCTCATGATGTGTCTTTTTGGAGTAAGACTCTTGTACTGTGGAACAGACACTCTTCCTACAGGTCGGTCTTCAGGGAGCCTGGAGAGGGGCCTGGAGAGGGGCATACTGTCATGCCTGCGCCATGGGCACATCCATTTTTGCTCCATTTGGACTTTGCTACTTAATGATTATTGTCAACTAACTACGCATACCATAATGCACCTGGCCGCAGGCATTGTTTCCTGGCCGTTCCTATTGGATTTCTATGGAACTACACCCCCCAGAAGCCTTAGAGTCTGGTCCTGCTTCCACCAGCCCAGGAACAGAAAGGGAGGTGGCCGATTGCCTGCAGGTGTGATTCGCCAGGTGAAACCAATTAGCCTGCCTCTGTGCTGGGCTAGGCTGTATATAAGGCTGCTGTCTGCAGTGGCTCAGCCTCTTGCATTGAGAGTCCTTCCTCCACCTTTCGCGTCGGTCTTCGGATCCTTGTATGCTGTTTACCCTCACTCCTGCTTGGACCCTGCCTTGCAGCTTGTTACACCCTGCTGCCTACAGCCCCGCCTTTTGGGCTCCCTGCCTTGTTGCTTGCTCCACCCTGCTGCCTCCAGCCATAGCCTTCCAGGCTCCCTGCCTCTCAGCACTGCTCCTCTGGGCTTTCCACACTGCAGCTGATCACGCTCTGCTGCCTTCCAGTCTCCGCCCTTGCCCTGCCGGGCTCTCCACATTGCAGCGGATCACGCTCTGCTGCCTTCCAGCCTTCGCCCTTGCCCTGCAGGCTCTCTACATTGCAGCTGATCACGCTCTGCTGCTTTCCAGCCTCAACCCTTGTCTTCTGGGCTCCCTGCTCTGCAGCCTACCTCACACCGGCTGCCTTAGCCCTTGTCTTCTGGGCTCCCTGCTCTGCAGCCTACCTCACACCGGCTGCCTTAGCCCTTGTCCTCAGGGCTCCCTGCTCTGCAGCCTGCCTCTCTCCGGCTGCCTTAGCCCTTGTCCTCAGGGCTCCCTGCTCTGCAGCCTGCCTCTCTCCGGCTGCCTTTGCCCTTGTCCTCTGGGCTCCCTGCTCTGCAGCCTTCCTCACTCCGGCTGCCGTAGCCCTTGTCCTCTGGGCTCCCTGCTCTATAGCCTGCCTCTCTCCGGCTGCCAACAGCCCTTGTCCTCTGGGCTTCCTACTTGCAGCTTATCACGCTCCGCTGCCTACCCCCTACCTTTTTCCCCGCTGGGTCCTCGGCCTAGCAGCCCTCTACAGCCCTCTGCAACCTTCTACATTCGGCGGCCCTGCCCCTCAGGGTTCACTCCTTACTGTCCGGCCCTTCTGGGATCCTTGCCGTGCAGTCTTCTTTACTCTGTTGCCCTAAGCCCTTTTCCTCTGATATTTCTACCTTACCGTCCCACTCTGGTGGGCTTACTCATTGCCTTCCTGCTCCTCTGAGCACTCCACCTACCCTTCTGTCCTCTGTTATCATATCCTGTTACTCGACTTTCCCTTCATATCCTTCTGCTAGTTTGCTATCATCTCCTTTCCTGGATTTGTCTGTTGTATCTTCTCTTGTACTGTTTGTAGACCCTTTGTACAGAGCTTGACTGCTGGTTCCCATCAGTCAACCTCTGCCCCTTCCCTTGTCTCGTTTCTACATCACAGACACCCATAGCTGCTGTTCCAAGTCATGAGCAAACAGCGTGGGACTCTGTTATAGCAAACTGTGCAGAAGGCTAGAGTATTTCCAAGGTTCGTGGAATACTCTTTTCCTATTCTGCATACACCCCAAGAGGGTATTCACTCTGTACCTTTTCCCTTGCTACTCTTCCTTACTCTTCACTCCCTTTCCTTTCCGCTGTGTGTGTTCCTATCTGTCCACTTTATTTCAGCACCCAAACTCTTCTGGGTGTCTTGTGCCACTCTTATTAGAGTGCCATCCTTGACAGTACTGTCAACAGGAAGTGTTGTACATAGGCAAACTAATCTCTCACGAAGGGAAAAATGTAACCCCAGAAAGGGCTGAAGCTATCATAAACACGGCTAAGCCGCTCACGATAAAACAAATGCAAAGCTTCTTAGGCCTGTGCAATTATGTTAGAGCATGGGTCTTCGATTACAGCTCGTATACCAAGCCCTTGCTCCAGACCTTAAATTGAATGGACTGAAACAATGGGGTTTGCAGAACTCAAAGGGGCGATTTGTAAGACCCCATTTCTCGGTATTCCTAATTACGCAGAGGAAGTCTACCTGTTCTCACATAACAATGGCAATTTTATGACGGCAGTAGTCGCTCAGCCGACCTCGCTGGGGTATAAGCCCCCAGCGTATTACAGCGGGAGTCTGGACCCGGTCATGAGGGGCCACTTTCCATGCGAACAAAATCTAGCTGCTGCCGCGTTTGCCATCGAGAAGGCGTCATCCATTGTGATGGGGTGCTCCATGACATTGTACGTTGAGCACTCGCTATTCGCCATACTAGAGAAGCCAAAGGGCACGCTGACATCACAGAGAGAATCTGCCTATGAGGTGATTATTTCCAACCCATCGATCAAAATAGTTTGATGTAAAACTGTAAACCCTGCTACGTTCATAGCTGAGCCAGTCACAAAAGGAGAACCTATACACGACTGTGCAAATTATGAGGAATTATATGATGAAATCCCCAGCGTAAAGGAAAACGCCCTGGTGGGTGGTGAAATCGTGTTCATTGACGGTTCATCAAGAATCAACCAAGAGGACGGACAAAGATACAGGCGTGGCTGTAGTGAAACACCTGGCGAATGGGGAGTTTCAGGTACTCGTCAGTGCGCGAATACCATCTCACTATTCAGCTCAAGCTGCAGAATTAGTGGCGCAGACACTAGCCATTGAGAATCATGCAGATCAGGAAGTAACGGTGTATAGTGATTCTGCCTATGTGACATCTACCGTGTACGCAGGCTTAGCAAGTTGGAAAAGAAGAGGCTACCTCTGAGCAGACGGCACGCCAGTGCAGCATGCAGCCTTATTGGACAGGTTGATACAAGCACTACAGCTCCCAGTCGGCATAGCGGTCGTGAAATGCGTCGCCCACACCAAAGGGACAGATTTCGTATCACGCGGAAACCATGAAGCGGTCACGGAAGCCAAGCGCATGGCAACCAAGAATGAAACAATCATGGACGTGGAGGTGGCATGTACCCATGAGAGGATGATGGTAGCGCGAGCCACACCTGAGGCCAATAATAACATGGGGAAGACTCAGTTAATGGAACTCCAAGGGGAGGCACCTCAGGAGGAGAAGAATTTGTGGAAGCGTCGAGGGTGTTCTTTAAACCCCTCTGACGGGTTGTGGAGGCAAGACAGCACTGGTAAACCAGTATAGCCTGTCGCCCTGTTAAAAGTAGCATTAGAACAACTACACTACCCCATCCACATGTCAAAAGAAAATCTAGCTGCAACGCTCGCAGAAGACTGATTCACGACGAATTTAGCAGAGCACGTTGCATTTTTCATGGTGAACTGCATAAACTGCCAGCAATTCACCGCTGGGCACACATTAAAAGTAGTGAGAGGAGTTATCCCCAGGCCAAATGGACCATTTCAGCACCTACACAACGATTATGTCGATATGATTCAAGTGTGCAATGGGTACAGGTATTTAATTGTGGTGGTGTGTCCATTCTCTAGATGGATAGAAGCAAGTCCCTGTACACACCCCAACGCTACCTGTGCTGCCAAGTTTCTGGTGAGGGAAGTGTTCCCTAGATGGGGGGTGTGTGAGGTAATGAGATCAGATAATGGGGCCCACTATGTAAATTCAGTTTTTGAACAGATTGGCTTGTTGCTTGGTATAAAGCATAAGTTCTCGTCGGCGTATCATCCTGAGGGGAATGGCATATGTCAAAGGATCAACGGCTTACTAAAGGAGAGGATAGCCAAGTTGGAGCTCACATTAAAACAGGGATGGCTGCACTGTCTACCACTGGAATTGTATGCACTTCGGAACAAACCCGGCTCTGACCTTCATCTCACGCCACACAAGATAGTTACAGGCAGAAGGATAAGGACCCCTCTTACCCCCCACACCCCTGAGATAGAGCTAGATGTGATGCCCAGCCGACTAGGGAGGTCCTGGGAACAGAGATGCAGGAGTACCTTAACTGTATGACATCCAGCGCCTCTGTCATTTCAGGCCAGCTGCAGCGACAGCAAAAAGGAGACAGCGCAGCACAAAACACATCAGGAAGTGCTGAAGCAGACACCGTGCAAAGTCTACATGCGCCCCTCGTCTTCCCTGGTGACAATGTGCTCGTAAAGAACTTTACCAGGAAGAGGTGGGATGAGCCACGATTCAATGGCCCTTTCATCGTAGAGGACTGCACCCCTTCCGCCGTCAAGCTCAAGGGCCGAAGGGCATGGATCTTCATAAATGACATTAAATCTTATATAGGGGAGAGCCCTCCTGCTGCATCCAACTGCGAAGAAACCACAGACAACGGGGAAGATTCTCAGCAGGTGCAGACAAGATCTATGGCGAGGAAAAAGGTTGCATGAGCCGCAAAATCAAGGCAAAGAAACTCTGTTTTAAGATTGTGGCGTTCAAAACTAGACAGGCTCTTGAGAAAAGAAAAGTGAGAAAAGGTGATAAAGGACAAGAAATGGACACTCTCTGCCTCCTAGTTGCAGGGTAAAGAAAAGCACATCCGCAGTCACAATAACATTGATAACATGAACTTTTGGATCAAGTCGCAAGCAGTGTAAAAAAACTAAGACTCTGATAAACTGCAGACGAGACATTGCTTAGAACCCAACACAGTATCCTGAAGCAACCAGTATCGAGGCTGTGTTCACAGAACTTATGGTACATTCCAGCAGAAGTCTCAAGTGGGATGTACTCACCTATTTTCAACTCGTGGTGTTATCTTATCTGTCACTCATAGGGAGAGAAGCCAGTGTCACAGACTTTATTCAAGATCCAGCTAACAAGAAGGTAATCAGGCAACTGCTGACCGTCATCGCAGAGGTTTTCGCCGAGTTACCCGAGCACAGTGAAAAAGACACAAATGCATCCACCACAAACAGACGTTGAAGAAATCACCTTCACATTGTTCTTTTACATAATTGAAAGTTACCCAGGACTCGTTGGAAGGATGACTAATACCCAAACGTTCATCAGAGACCCAAGAAATATCGAACGATTAAACCAACTGTGGACCAAACTACACTATCTAGAGGCAATCCACGCAGCAGGCCAGTGAAGAGACTTTTTGAATCAAAAGAGAAGCTTGTGTTCAGGACCGAGCAAAACAAGACAAATGTCCCTGTCACCCGAGGACACCCAGCTGGCGCATAATGTCTTATTTAAACTAGTCACAGACTATCCAGAAATGGTGGGAAGGCCTGGAGATGTTGATGTCATCACCGTCCTTAGAGATCCAGTCAACCTTGCTCCATTGGGCACACTTATCCATAGTATTAAGCTCCATGTAGAGCTATCTAACTTCCAGTGAGAATACCTAAGGAGGTTTCAGTGAGACTTTCCGCCGTGGGACAGATCGAGGAGACAAAGACACAGTTTTTCAACTTTCCGCCATGGGACAGATCGAGGAGACAAAGACACAGTTCTTCAATTTTCCGCCATGGGAAAGACCGAGAGAAGGAGACACAGTGCTTTATTTTTCGCCGAAGGACATATCGAGAAGAGCAGAAATGAGAACTACACCACCGTATTTTTCTTCTTGTTTTTCCTATTTTTTCTGATTTTTTCTTATTTTTCCATGTTTACTTTTATTTTTATTTTTTATTTTCACAGCATTCTATTTTTGTGTGATTTTTAGCAGTTCCATCTTTTCATTCCTTCGCATTGAACAGATTCCAGCATGTCCTCAGGACCTAAGCAAATTCGAGGAGTGCACTGGGACTTCACCAGCTATAGATATGCATAATGATGTGATGTACTTAAGTTGCTAGCCTAACCTTTTTCCATAGTCTAGCCAAAAGAACTGTACTCCCTTCCCAGAGACTACCCGCATCACCCGCAAGAGGGGGGACACTTGAAATGCAAGCGCCACTTTAAGTATTAATAAACTCTTGAGCTGCGACATCCGAATAAGAAAAGAAATAAACAACTGACTATGGACTTGGTTGAAATGGGAGCCCAAAACAGTAACTTAGTTTTACCACCAGCAGAGGGGCGCCCCCGCTTCCCTGGGAGGAAGTGCTACCATTTATCTTACAAGACTATAATGTGTATATGCATAGTAATTATCGTTGTGTTTTTGTCCTTGACTATCATAACTGCATTTTTTATTGGTACACGAAGTGTCCCAATGTCAGTGCACCCACCAGATAATGAACGCCTGGGTCCCACGAAAGCACCCAGACCTTATATTGTGATTCCAGTTCTGAGAAAAACTGATTGTAAAACAAATGATCTAAAATTAAACGTGATTAGCAGTGATACATACACACTTGAGGTAATGAATGGAGAGAAAAGCTGGAGACAGGGTCAGCACGGAATGAGTGATCATGTGGCACTGACCACGGCACGCACCCACACACTGAGTGCACACGAACAAGGGCAAATGTCAATGGCTACAGGGCCTCAAACCAAAACAACAGTAAAAGAGAGACTGCCTACAGAACGAACAGCTCCAGAAAATAGTGGAAGTAACCAAGAGGAGCCAAGCGAGAAACCAAAAAAAGAGTGCATAGCAAAATCCCTCAAAAGAACGAAAGAAGCCACGAAGGAACTCACCGAGAAAACACACACGCTAGTTGATTATTTGTTCCCACTCATAGTTACAGCGAAGATGCTACATGAGGAAAACCGCACAGACTGTAATAACGAGCACGCCAGCTCCAACGCAAGGAACAAGCACCAGGCCCACGACACAGCCACGCGTTGGGAAGATGGTGAGCCAATGGTGGTTGGAGGAAGTCTACAAAAGATTGTATGAGGGAAGGAAAAGAAACACAAATCCTTCTCCTACTACCTCGGTACAGGTAATGAAACCTGCTCCACCGAAGATCGTACCTGAGAAACTACCAGAGCGGAAAAGCAGCACAGGCGCATTCAGAGACATAGTCATAGCAAATTATAGGAAAACATTAAGGATCAAGAGAAGGCCGCATGAAACTGACAATGAACAATGAACTAAACGATTACCTGGACAGTACAGCCCATCTCGGAAATAATATCTGGTATCAAAACATGAAAGAAGTAGGACGAAGGCAATCGAAAGGAGAATGCTTCGTCTGTGCACTCCTACCGTACAGCATGGGAAAATCCAAGATCTTTGTAGCAGTAGAAATTGATGTTCCCACAGCACACTGTATGTCACACGTAGCAATGTGCAACACCAGAGGACAGTTTATGGGAAGAGACGCCTCACTAATATGGGCCAACGAAAAGGATTACCTAGATGAAGATTGCCTCGTCCAGAACATTAAAACAAGAAACAGGGCACACACCAAGGATCAACCCAGACATCAAAGGATCAGGAATAAGATGGGAAATAAACCTGAGACTGAACGTTCAAGGAAAAAATGCAGAAGAGGCTCAAATCTGGAAGAACAGAGGCAAAATGCAGATCAGTAGTTTCCCCAAATGGATGGGAAGAAGGAGTAGTAATCTGCCGAGCTTGGAGGGTCCTTGGAGCATGCCAAGAAGCAATAGAGAATTCACAGAGGTTATGCAAACCTCTATGGCCGAGATTGGTAAAGCTGCTGACATGAGTCGAGGACAGAGGAGGACCCCTGCAAATAGCACCACTGGAAAGCCCAAAACTATGCTTCAGAAGCAACAGCACAAGGAAGATGGGAGAGAATCAAAACTGCGGACGAATATATGAAGCCCCTGGAATGACACAAGGAACCACAGTCATAATGGACCATTACTGGACATGTGGGTCCAAAGCATATATAAGTCTACCGTAGAATTGGGGAGGAATATGCACACTAGTGAACGTCCATGCACATCTAAGGAAAAGGAGATCTGTGGAATTGATTTCAAGAATGAAGAGAGAAAATTACTTTTCCGCCAAATCAGAGGAAGCATTTTATGCGATCCCCTACAAAAACAGCCTGTTCAGCCTAACCTCATCAGTATTCACAACAATACTCTTGCCGCACATCCAAGTTGGTGCAAATACTAAATGGTTGCAGATAACCAGATGAGAATTACTGCAGACCATCAATACCACCATAAAAGGATTCAATGTGATCAAGGAAGCACTAAGGGCAGTCCGACTGATGACCCTCTAGAACAGATATGTGCTTGACATGATCACTGCAATAGATGGAGGTGTTTGTGCAAAAATCGGAGAATCGTCTTGCACATTTATACCATCGCACGATGAAGAAAATGAAACCCTAACAGAGGCCATAAGCATGTTAACAAACCTAAAGAACAGGATGATCGATGAAAAGGATGAAGTAGATGATGACAGCTGGTTTGGGAACCTATTCTAATGGGTCCCACAATGGATGGCTGATGTATTCAAGTTCCTGGGAGCCCTGCTAGCAATGATACTACTAGGTTTCTGTGTTATCAAAATAATCATCACACAGTGCCAGAAAACTGCAAAGAAAGCCATTGGGATGAAAATCATGGTCGATGTCGAGCCAGGGTGGAAGCCCAGAGATCTGACTGATGAAGAAATAAAAGACTTTGTGAAAGCCAGTGAATTTGCACCAGAAGGAACAAAGTTCACATATCCTAAGAAACGAAGAAAGTATGAAGGAAAATTGATTTATTGCAGCCCAAATGGACAATGCCAGCTAATGACCTGGAACAAAGATGAGCATGTAAAAACAGCAGGAAGTTTGAAAGGTGTGATAAAAATATGGACTCCAAAGATGAGCACATTCACACCATCTTGTACAAACCCAGAAGGTGATGAACAAGACATTGAAAAATCAAAGAAAATAAATACAAAGGAGGAAGCAGAAGTGGTCGATGAACCGACCAGAGGGGGGGGAGTGTAGTAACATATGTAAAGACTCCAGTTCTGGAGGGTAACAGTGTCAGACCTTCATCTGGCAGGGCAGCCAGACTGGTGAGAGTCCAGAACTAGAGCAGAGGTGGCAGTCCCAGTGAGTCCAACCGCAACTACACGCTCCATTGTTTTCCCCATAGAAAGCAGAACAGTAATGCAACAGTTCAATGTGGTTACAACCTGACACTTGTGCATACGTGCAAGCTTGATTGAGCCACTTTGATTGTGAGACGTTCACTTTTTTCTTATGCGTTGTTATGAAGGGTCTCGCTCTGGTGCACTCCTCACCCAACAGCCGCCTCCATCAAACCCCCAACTCACCTCTACATACCACCCCCCAATGCCTATTAAGACGATAGTAAAAGATTGAGTCCCATGCTAGAAAAGATGACTTGCTTGCTTATTTATGCAAAGGAACATCTGAGATTAAACATCTGAGATTAGGCGTAGGTAAGAGGTCCCCAAGAGCATTCTTCATCTAAGCTCCCCCCTTTCAATGGCCTTCTTAGAACCCTACTGACGCTCCTGGGCTTTCTCTTGTCCAATCTGCTGTAGGATGCCACAACCCACAATGACAGGGCAACATAGATATTTAGCCAAGTAAGCATATAACACACCTCCCCTCTTCACACGCTGCTTGACGCATGTTGGTCCACTTGCCAGACACCCTCATTTCCAGCAAGTCTGCCCTTGCTCCAAACGTTGCCATCAACTGTGACCACAGCATACTCAATTGCTCTCACTACACTTTGCAGTCCCCAAAACCTGCTCTTCTCTTTGGAAACAATGCCTGTTTTTTTCACACGTGACAACTCCCCTTCATGAAACTCCTCTCTCCTAGGTCTCTTGAACATATCTTAACTTTCCTTCATACTTTCAGCCTTGCCCTGAACTAACTTCCTTAGTCTCTGCTCATCACACTCCACAAACATGCTCGCCCCAACCACAAAGGTCACACAGCAGTGTGGGATTTTCTTCTAGCAGCACCTCAAATTGCATCAGCCCTGTGGTGGTATTCAGGGCTAGCCTGTATGCAAACCACAACCAGCAAACCGTCACTGTACATGACCACCTTCCCACACAACTCCATACCACTACCATAATACTCCACATCACCACCCTACTCAACACACACCGCTCCACACCAGCGCCACAACACATAGGGACCAATGTCTGGACATACCCTCTCTCACATAGGGAGACAAACTGAAACCAAAAAACTGATGGGGGGAAGGTTTTGAATTAATCTGAACCACTGGCATTGCTCTGTGCATACTTCCACACCACCACACATACGCACCTTTCCACACTACCACCCCATTCAACATACCCCACTAAACACCATCATCACACCCCTACACCCCTAAACCTCAATCCCCTTTGCTCACAACCCTACACCACGCCACTCCACACTCCCAGTCCACACCTCCACTCCACAATCCACTCCACACCTCAACCACTCCACCTCTCCACCTCTCCACACCATTTTCCCATCTCTGCCCAAGGTAAGACCCCCATTGTCCCGCGACCCAATTTGGGCCACCCTTGTCCAAATGTATCCCCCCCAGGCCCCGTGTGCAGCATTTCTCTTCCCCGCTCCTCTTCCTGGTACACGTTCCCGCCCGCTGCCCCCTGCCCCCTGCCCTGATTTCACCCAAGGAGCAGGTGAGTGTGCCTACCCATCCGCGCCCCTTTCCCTTGTAATTTACTAAAATATCGTGTGCCCAGGCCCCGCGTTGCCCCGTGTCTCCCGGCCTCCCCTTCCTGGTTCTCCCTCACCCGCCCACCCGCCTCCCACCCCTTCCTGGTCCCGCCCCCTCCTGACTCCCAACCCGCCCATCTCGCCCTTCATCACTGCTCCTCCCAGGGCAGCCCTCTGCCCGGCAGCCCCCAGCGGCGAAGGGCCCCAAGGCCAAGGGCGGCTCCATTATTGGCGGCTCCAAGATGTGTCTGCAGGTGTCCGCAGGGGACGCCAAGGAAGCCAGCAGCTAACAGACACCACCAAAACCGTGAGTGTGGGATGGGTAGGGAGTAGAGCAATCACTCCACTCCAGAAAGCCCATGCCACTCTATCTTACCCCCAAATAACATAGACTGCTATAATATTAGCATGTCCGCACCTAGATGGAATTGTGAAATGTTAGCATGTCCTCACCTAGATAGAAATGTGAAATACTAGCATGTCCACTCTTAGATGGAATTGTGAATGTTAGCATGTCCACTCTTAGATGGAATTGTGAATGTTAGCATGTCCTCACCTAGATAGAAATGTGAAATACTAGCATGTCCACTCTTAGATGGAATTGTGAAAGTTAGCATGTCCACTCTTAGATGGAATTGTGAATGTTAGCATGTCCTCACCTAGATAGAAATGTGAAATATTAGCATGTCCACTCTTAGATGGAATTGTGAATGTTAGCATGTCCTCACCTAGATAGAAATGTGAAATATTAGCATGTCCACTCTTAGATGGAATTGTGAAATATTAGCATGTCCACTCTTAGATGGAATTGTGAATGTTAGCATGTCCACTCTTAGATGGAATTGTGAAAGTTAGCATGTCCACTCTTAGATGGAATTTGTGAATGTTAGCATGTCCTCACCTAGATAGAAATGTGAAATATTAGCATGTCCACTCTTGGATGGAATTGTGAAATATTAGCATGTCCACTCTTGGATGGAATTGTGAATATTAGCATGTCCACTCTTGGATGGAATTGTGAAATATTAGCATGTCCACTCTTAGATGGAATTGTGAATGTTAGCATGTCCGCACCTAGATGGAATTGAGAAATGTTAGCATGTCCACTCTTAGAGGGAATTGTGAAAGTTAGCATGTCCGCACCTAGATGGAATTGTGAAAGTTAGCATGTCCACTCTTAGATGGAATTGTGAATGTTAGCATGTCCTCACCTAGATAGAAATGTGAAATATTAGCATGTCCACTCTTAGATGGAATTGTGAAGTATTAGCATGTCCACTCTTAGATGGAATTGTGAATATTAGCATGTCCACTCTTAGATGGAATTGTGAATGTTAGCATGTCCACTCTTAGATGGAATTGTGAAAGTTAGCATGTCCGCACCTAGATGGAATTGTGAAAGTTAGCATGTCCACTCTTAGATGGAATTGTGAATGTTAGCATGTCCTCACCTAGATAGAAATGTGAAATATTAGCATGTCCACTCTTAGATGGAATTGTGAAATATTAGCATGTCCACTCTTAGATGGAATTGTGAATGTTAGCATGTCCACTCTTAGATGGAATTGTGAAAGTTAGCATGTCCGCACCTAGATGGAATTGTGAAAGTTAGCATGTCCACTCTTAGATGGAATTTGTGAATGTTAGCATGTCCTCACCTAGATAGAAATGTGAAATATTAGCATGTCCACTCTTAGATGGAATTGTGAAATATTAGCATGTCCACTCTTAGATGGAATTGTGAAATATTAGCATGTCCACTCTTAGATGGAATTGTGAAATATTAGCATGTCCACTCTTAGATGGAATTGTGAATGTTAGCATGTCCGCACCTAGATGGAATTGAGAAATGTTAGCATGTCCACTCTTAGATGGAATTGTGAAAGTTAGCATGTCCGCACCTAGATGGAATTGTGAAAGTTAGCATGTCCACTCTTAGATGGAATTTGTGAATGTTAGCATGTCCTCACCTAGATAGAAATGTGAAATATTAGCATGTCCACTCTTGGATGGAATTGTGAATATTAGCATGTCCACTCTTGGATGGAATTGTGAAATATTAGCATGTCCACTCTTAGATGGAATTGTGAATGTTAGCATGTCCGCACCTAGATGGAATTGAGAAATGTTAGCATGTCCACTCTTAGATGGAATTGTGAAAGTTAGCATGTCCGCATCTAGATGGAATTGTGAAAGTTAGCATGTCCACTCTTAGATGGAATTGTGAATGTTAGCATGTCCTCACCTAGATAGAAATGTGAAATACTAGCATGTCCACTCTTAGATGGAATTGTGAATATTAGCATGTCCACTCTTAGATGGAATTGTGAATATTAGCATGTCCACTCTTAGATGGAATTGTAAAAGTTAGCATGTCCGCACCTAGATGGAATTGTGAAAGTTAGCATGTCCACTCTTAGATGGAATTGTGAATGTTAGCATGTCCTCACCTAGATAGAAATGTGAAATATTAGCATGTCCACTCTTAGATGGAATTTGTGAATGTTAGCATGTCCTCACCTAGATAGAAATGTGAAATATTAGCATGTCCACTCTTAGATGGAATTGTGAAATATTAGCATGTCCACTCTTAGATGGAATTGTGAATATTAGCATGTCCACTCTTAGATGGAATTGTGAAATATTAGCATGTCCACTCTTAGATGGAATTGTGAATGTTAGCATGTCCGCACCTAGATGGAATTGAGAAATGTTAGCATGTCCACTCTTAGATGGAATTGTGAAAGTTAACATATCCGCACCTAGATGGAATTGTGAATGTTAGCATGTCCACTCTTAGATGGAATTTGTGAATGTTAGCATGTCCACTCTTAGATGGAATTGAGAAATGTTAGCATGTCCACTCTTAGATGGAATTGTGAGAGTTAGCATGTCCACTCTTAGATGGAATTGTGAATGTTAGCATGTCCTCACCTAGATAGAAATGTGAAATATTAGCATGTCCACTCTTAGATGGAATTGTGAACTATTAGCATGTACACTCTTAGATGGAATTGTGAATATTAGCATGTCCACTCTTAGATGGAATTGTGAATGTTAGCATGTCCGCACCTAGATGGAATTGAGAAATGTTAGCATGTCCACTCTTAGATGGAATTGTGAAAGTTAGCATGTCCGCACCTAGATGGAATTGTGAAAGTTAGCATGTCCACTCTTAGATGGAATTGTGAATGTTAGCATGTCCTCACCTAGATAGAAATGTGAAATATTAGCATGTCCACTCTTAGATGGAATTGTGAAATATTAGCATGTCCACTCTTAGATGGAATTGTGAATGTTAGCATGTCCACCCTTAGATGGAATTGTGAAAGTTAGCATGTCCGCACCTAGATGGAATTGTGAAAGTTAGCATGTCCACTCTTAGATGGAATTTGTGAATGTTAGCATGTCCTCACCTAGATAGAAATGTGAGATATTAGCATGTCCACTCTTAGATGGAATTGTGAAATATTAGCATGTCCACTCTTGGATGGAATTGTGAATATTAGCATGTCCACTCTTAGATGGAATTGTGAATGTTAGCAGGTCCGCACCTAGATGGAATTGAGAAATGTTAGCATGTCCACTCTTAGATGGAATTGTGAAAGTTAGCATGTCCACTCTTAGATGGAATTGTGAAAGTTAGCATGTCCGCACCTAGATGGAATTGAGAAATGTTAGCATGTCCACTCTTAGATGGAATTGTGAATGTTAGCATGTCCGCACCTAGATGGAATTGTGAAAGTTAGCATGTCCACTCCTAGATGGAATTGTGAATATTGGCCTGCGCCGCATCTAGATGGAATTGTGAATGTTAGCATGTGAAAGTTGCATTTAGAAAGTGTGCCCTATAGCCTCTCCTTGATTTTTAGAAATGTGCCCAATAGCCTCTCTGGTAAATGGAATTTAGAAGTGTGCCCAAGATCCTCTGTGAAAGTTGCATTTAGAAGTGTGCCCAATAGCCACTCTGTGAAAGTTGCATTTAGAAGTGTGCCCAATACCCACTCTGGAAAGTTGCATTTAGAAATGTGCCCAATAGACACTCTGGAAAGTTGCATTTTGAAGTATGCCCAATAAGCTCGCTGTGAATTTAGTAGTGTCCCCAATAACCACTCTGTGAAAGTTGCACTTAGAAGGGTGCCCAATACCCCCTGTGTGAAATTTAGAAGTGTACCCAATTACCCAATAACCTCTGTGAGAGTTACATTTAGAAGTGTGCCCAATAGCCCCTCTGGTAAATTGAATTTAGAAATGTCCCCAATAGCCTCGCTGGAAAATTGATTTTAATAGTGCGCCCAATAGCCTCTCTGTGGAAAATTGAATTTAGATATGGGCCCAATATCCTCTGTGAAAGCTGCATTTAGAAGTATGCCCAATAGCCACGCTTTGAAAGTTGTATTTAGAAGTGCTACCAATAGCATCTGTGAAAGTTGATTATAGAAGTGTATCCAATAGACACTCTGGAAAGTTGCATTTAGAAGTTTGCCCAATAGCCTCTCTGGAAACTTGAATTTAGAAGTGTGCCCAGTAGATGCTCTGTGAAAATTGCATTTAGAAGTGTACCCAATAGCCTCTGTGAGAGTTACATTTAGAAGTGTGCCAAATAGCCTCTCTGATAAATTGAATTTAGAAGTGTACCCAATAGCCTCTGTGTGGAAAATTGTACTTAGAAGTTTCGCCCAGTAGCCTCTCTGGGAAAGTTGCATTTAGAAGTTTGCACATTGAAAAAGCATATAACCCATCATATCACACCACCACGCTTACTCTCTCCTTTACATCACCACTCAACTAGAACACAGAGATGCTATGACACCATTCGGTATAACTGTTCTCATACGAACATCCGCCGCTTACTCCACATCATTCTATGTAAACACTGCTGGTCTCACACCCCCAGCCAGGCGTTTTCCTCAGGCCTAACGCAGCCACATCCGTTCCGGATAAATCCTGCCAGAACGAACACATTCTCCTGATCTCTCAACCACCACACCTACCGATAAGAAGCAGCTATTACACAAGTACCGCACAAGCTGCACACATATCCGGTGCTCACACGCACCTTTTTGACTCTCCCTACTCTCTCTACTGATCTGAACTGCGGTTCCCAAGGGCGTTCAACCTACCAGCGCCTTCAGACCATACCAATGGTATATAAGGCGCTATATAAGTGCAAAATAACATAACATAACATAACATAACACCACCATAGAACTCACTGCTCCACTCCACCACTTCATACCATGACTCCACCATACAACCAGCACACCACACTACAATTCCACACCACCAATATATGCCTCCCTACCACTACTCCACACTATCATCCCACCACTCACCACCTCCCCACCACTCCACACCACTCCACCACTCCACACCACCATCCATCACTCCATGGGATCACTCCATTCTGCTGCAACTCCACACCTCCACACCATCACCACTCAACACTATGCCACACCACCACTCCACACCACCACATCAACACCACAACCCCACACCTCACTACTCCCCATCATTCCATGCCACTGCATTACTCCATGCCACCAGACCGCCACTCCACACCACCACCACATCGACATCACCCCCCAAAACTCTACACTTCCATACCCCCACTCTACACCACTCCAAACCACCACTGCACTCCACAACGCTACACATCACCAGACCCCTCCTCACTATCACTCACCACCATGACTCCACATCTCCACTTCACCTTACAAGACACCACTCCATCACACCACACCACTATATCATTGCCCTCAATCTAATCCCCCAATCTAACCAACCACACTGTCCCCTCCACCCAGACTCTACTCTTCCACCAACACTCTACACCTCCACAAACAATATATCCTATGCCCTCACTTTACTCATACATCCACTCTTCCCCTTGCACTGTCTTGCCCAATACCTGTCCATCGCTGCCCCACCTCGTTCTATTCCCTCGCCCACTCTTCTTCAGCCCTCTCTACCCTCACCCATACTTCCTCACCCCTCTCTACATCCGCCCTTCCTCACCCCTCTCTACACCCACCCTTCCTCACCACGCTCTACACCCACCCTTCCTCACCACTCTCTATACCCACCCTTCCTCACCACTCTCTACTTTGTCACACCCTTCCTCATCCCCCTCTACTGCCCTTCCTGAAGTCTCTCTTCCCCACCCACCTTTCTCAACCCTCTTTACCCCCAGACACTATTCCACACCCCTCTCGAGTCCCACCGATCCTTTCTAACCCCTCTCCATTCCCACCACACTCTACACCACCCATTAAACCTTTCTCCATGACTTATCTGTCGCTCCCCACCCACCCTGCCTCACTTCTCTGTATCTTACCCCTCTCTACCTGCACCACCAAAACCTCACCAGACTCTACCCCCACACCACTCTACCCCACCTTCCTTAACTCACCACTGAACCCACCCTACACCCTTGCTTATCCCTATCAACCCCCACCTTAGCTGAACGCCGCCTACCCCCACTCATTCTAGATCAGGCATGCCTACTACGTATACCTATGCTTGCTAATGCATACTGCCTCCAACCTTATTTGACCCCTTCTGCCTTTCACCTACCTCTCCCTACCCCTGCACCAGCTCACCCTTAAAATCAATATGCTTATCTTAAAAGCTTCAAACGTGTCTGCAAGTTCGTGTTTGCTATCACGTAACATTTGTAATTCACATTGAAAAAATGCCCGCTGCTGTGAGAACTATTTCCACTATATCTATTACCAGCGTCTGCAAACACTAACTTTTAGACATTGCTTGAATTACTGGGTAAGGAAGCCAAGTATTAACAGTATTCCTACATATAAATGTAAAATGTGACAACAAAGAACGCCAGGGCTATTGGCTTTGCTCATGCTTGTTTTTCTCCGGAAGCTGCTTTTGCAACGAACGCTCATTCGATTTGGACAGTACGCCCATTTCAGAGTACTGCAGCAAGAAATCTACTGGCTGTGCAGCACTGCATCAAATGCCTTAGGTATGGCCACATTTATGACATCCACCGAATTTTTGCGGCTCCACGTTTTGCTTATAATCACAAAGTAATAAGCTGCCTCATTTCATAGGTGGTTCAGATTAATTCGAAACCTTCCACCCATCACTTTTTTGGTTTTAGTTTGTCTCCCTATGTGAGAGAGGGTATGCCCCGGTTTGGGTCCCTTCACTGCTGAGCCAGAGGGAACCAAGCTGCACTTAATTTAGGAGGCCCAAAAAGGCCGAAACATATCTGTGGTTGCTTGTATTTCCATGCAGAGGGGACCTGGCCTAGCAGTTTGGGCAGGGATGCTTCCGTTGGTGGCTGTACCTGACTGATTTGCATATGGCTGGACCCCTTTTGCACTGGCGCAGACAGGCTAAAAAACGGTGGTGTGGATGAATGCACAGAGCAATGCCAGTGGTTCAGATTGATTCAAAACCTTCCCCCCCATCAGTTTTTGGTTTCAGTTTGTCTTCCTATGTGAGAGAGGGTATGTCCAGACATGACTCCCTTGCTCGCTGCACCATAGGTAACCAACCTGCACCACACTGAGGATCCCAACAAGGCCGAAACATGTCTGGGGTTGCTTGTGATTCCATGCAGAGAGGACCTGGCCCAGCAGTTTGGGCATGGCTGCTCCCATTGGTGGCAGTACCTGACTGATTTGCAAATGGCTGGACCCCTTTTCAAATGGCGCAGACGGGCTAAACAACTGTGGTGTGGAAGGTTGCAATACAAGTGGTACAGATTAATTTGAAACCTTCCACCCATCACTTTTTTGGTTCATTTCATAAGTTTGCCATACTTAAAACCTTAGTCTTTCCAGGTGATTGTGCACATAGGGCCTCATTACACAGTAGGCGGTAAAGGTTTACCGGTACCGGTAAGGGCACCGGTACCTGTAAACCCTTACCGCCTTACTACGAGGTCCCTTTGCGGGACCCGACCTTAACGGCTGGTGTAGACCAGCCATTAAAGTTGGGACCCGCCAAGGGACCTTGTTGCTAATTACGGTACCGCAATTTGCGGTACTGTAATTAGCCCCTTCCCCATTCCCATTGAGCCCTATGGGGCAAAAATGGGAATGGGGAAGGGCCATGGAGAAAGGGGGAATTACCGCCCTGCCAACCTTGGAATAGAGTGGTAATTCCCCTTTTCTCCATGGTGGTACCGGTATGGTTTTGCTTACTGGGGCAAAACCAACTTTACCACCATGGTGTAAACGTAGTTTACACCATGGTGGTAAAGTTGGTGTACTTACCGCCTGGGTCGTAATGACCCCCATAGTCTTCAACAGCAACAGATCTAAGATTAAAGGGCCTCATTACAACCCAGGCGGTAAGTTCCCTACTTTACCACCATGGTGTAAACTCTGTTTACACCATGGTGGATGGCGGATTTACCGCCCCATTCCAAGGTGAGTGGGGCGGTAAATCCCCATTCCCCATTTACCCTTCCCCATTCCCATTTTTGCCCCATAGGGCATAATGGGAGTGGGGAAGGCGCTAATTACAGCACTGTAAATTATAGTGCTGTAATTAGCACCAAGGCGGGTTAGCGCCTTGCATTTTAACGGCTGCTAAAAGCAGGCGTTAAAATGGTAATCAGGCGTTAAGGCTTAACGGCGCCGACGGCGCCGTTAAACCCTCAAAGCCTGGGTTGTAATGAGGCCCTTTATGTGTCTCTACTTGACACTCTGACCCCTCCTTTGCTTATGTGATGGAACCAAGTTTCCCTCGATCAATCATGGGGTACTAAACTAGATTGATTCATTAATTAGGGTCTGGCCAAAATTTAACTGAGCATTTTAGAAACCCATGGGAGCATCCTATGGGGCACTTGGGATTTATTTGGGCTAATTACCTCAATTGATGTCCCTGCCTTTACCCCAGTAAGCAAAACCCTAAGCACAAAGCCAATAGCGAATCATGGAGAGTGGACCTTTCAGTTGCTTTTCGCCGCCTTCTCTTTGCATACACGTTTATACCAACATAACGCCTCTCTCAAACCAACCCAGAGGACCTGGAACTCCCAGATGAACCCACGTGTGATTTCAAGCACAGAAAGAACACGCACTTCACAGTGAAATACAATTAAAACACGATCAACATTGCAATCCAGCAGTCGAAACAACCACTCTGGAAATAGCAAAAGTAGATACCATCCAAAGGGCAATCCGAGAAAATAGTGCCCACCCTAAAGGCTTTAAAAATACTAATGAAAGTGCAGACATACATTAGTCCTCTCGGTGGAGCACAAGAAAGGCCCACGCTGGAGCTGGAATTCCACATCCAGGCCCTTATTGTGATATAAGGGCATCTATCGGGATAATGAAGAGTGTGTGCCCTTTGCTGTAGCAGTACATTAGTAATAACGATCCACTGCCCGCCCAAAGTCCCAAAGTCCCTGTCTGCTGTTGTACCATATGACCTACGTGGATAGGAGTCTTGTCGTTTACACATCTGTTACTCTACCTTGAACGTCCAAAGCTTTTATACAGTGTTTCCAATGTTCTCCACACACCATGGCATACATTTACACCTTTCCATATGTTACTTCTGAGCGTCACCATGGTAATGATGTCTCCTGATCCATCATTCCATATGAGCGACTATTCTGACGCACTCGTCCTGCTGTACTCTATTTTTACCAGTGTTAATGCTTGTATAATAGAAGACAGCCTACATTCCTATATAAATATATAAATATATATTCAGTGAAACAACTTTGTTAAAGGGACGTTATGGTTAAGTTTCACTAATAAAAACCTATGAAACTTACTGAAAAGACGTTGCTAAAGGGACGTTAAGGTTATGATAAGGATGGAGACACCAACACAGGAACTATGGTTAAGAGGTTAATTTAACTAAGAGCGGAGAGCAGCAGGCACCCCGCCCAAGCTCTCACACCAACTGTCCTGTGTTCCAGAACCAACATGGTTTTGGAACATCACAAAGTAGAACACAACACATCTCCCCCCTTAACAGTGAACAAAACAACAAACCACCCCATAAATAAACCCACTAAACAAAGCACAAAACCACAAGAAGTAATGCATAACAGCTTCGAAGGAGCACAATTAGGTGCAACGGAAATCTTTAAACTTGACAGTAATTCTCCGGATTCTTCCACAAACACGTCCTTCATCCATCACTGCACTACTTCTACCATCCCAGTCACCACTTACACCTCCATCCTCCATCACCGTACCACCTTCAACACCACTCTCCCCTTCCTGACCTTGTTCCTTGCTTAATGCCTACCTACCTTTCGACCACACTTCTCCACCATCCACAATCACCACACTATCCCTCACTGCTGTAATGCCAACCTACCTTTCGACCACACTTCTCCACCATCCACAATCACCACACTATCCCTCACTGCTGTAATGCCAACCTACCTTTCAACCACACTTCTCCACCATCCACAATCACCACACTATCCCTCACTGCTGTAATGCCAACCTACCTTTCGACCACACTTCTCCACCATCCACAATCACCATACTATCCCTCACTGCTGTAATGCCATGCCGTAATCCTTATAGGACCCACCTTATATGTACTTTCCAAACACTTGAGACCGTATCTGGGATTCTCTATAAACACCCAATCACCAACCACCCAATCCCGTTCTTTTACCTTGGAAGATTCATCAAATGTCCTCTTGTATTGACACTGAGCTTCCTCCATCAATCTCATCACTGCCGTGCGTTCTACATTCACACTGCAGGGCAAACCCACCCAAACAGGGCAGCATTTGGTACCAGGTTGCCTACCCTTTAACGAGATAAAAGGAGACACACTCGTAACTGAGTAAGGTGTAACACAATAACTCCACACCACCTCCATCAAAACACTACCGCATGGCAGCCCTGGTGCAAAGCCAGTTGAATACCTCCTTTCAGGAATCTACTTGCTCTGCCAGACCATTGTCTCTGGGATGATACAATGCAGTGCATGTGTGCCTAATGCAGACTGTAACCAAAATGTCCTCATGGTATCAGAGCAAAACTACACACCATTATCCATGACAATTTCCATGGGAAACCCTTCCCGGAAAAGTACTTACTCAACATTTTTTACTATCTCTGCAGTCGTGGCCTCTGTTAATCCTTTCCACGCCCCCCACTTTGAATGTTAGTCCACCAAAACCACAACAAATCTGATTCCATCCCCCAAACCCTGGATGAATGCGATGGTCTGTATTTAAATGTTCTGGGGAAGGTGGGGTGTGCCTGTTTAGATAATACAATGAGTGGAGGTAAGAAAAGGTGTATGAGTGAATGACTAGTGGGTGAATGAGTATGAATGTGATGGTGTGTTTTTGAATGTTCTGGGTGGGTGGGTGTGTGCCTGTTTAGATAATACAATGATTGGAGGTAAGAAAAGGTGTATGAGTGAATGACTAGTGGGTGAATGAGTATGAATGTGATGGTGTGTTTTTGAATGTTCTGGGTGGGTGGGTCTTTGTGTGCCTGTGTAGATAATACAATGAGTGGAGGTAAGAAAAGGTGTATGAGTGAATGACTATGAATGTGATGGTGTGTTTTTGAATGTTCTGGGTGGGTGGGTCTTTGTGTGCCTGTGTAGATAATACAATGAGTGGAGGTAAGAAAAGGTGTATAAGTGAATGACTAGTGGGTGAATGAGAATGAATGTGATGGTGTGTTTTTGAATGCTCTGGGTGGGTGGGTCTTTGTGTGCCTGTGTAGATAATACAATGAGTGGAGGTAAGAAAAGGTGTATGAGTGAATAACTAGTGGGTGAATGAGTATGAATGTGATGGTGTGTTTTTGAATGTTCTGGGTGGGTGGGTCTTTGTGTGCCTGTGTAGATAATACAATGAGTGGAGGTAAGAAAAGGTGTATGAGTGAATGACTAGTGGGTGAATGAGTATGAATGTGATGGTGTGTTTTTGAATGTTCTGGGTGGGTGGGTCTTTGTGTGCCTGTGTAGATAATACAATGAGTGGAGGTAAGAAAAGGTGTATGAGTGAATGACTAGTGGGTGAATGAGTATGAATGTGATGGTGTGTTTTTGAATGTTCTGGGTGGGTGGGTCTTTGTGTGCCTGTGTAGATAATACAATGAGTGGAGGTAAGAAAAGGTGTATGAGTGAATGACTAGTGGGTGAATGAGTATGAATGTGATGGTGTGTTTTTGAATGTTCCCTTACTAGGAGATTGGTGCTGGGACGAGAATGCTACCCATTGGATTTGTGGATGCGCTTCCTCCTGGGACGGACTCTTTGGAGACTGCTATGCTGTTCTGATGGGGATTGGAAGAGAAAGGGTTGGCAGATAGGTGATGTCTAAACTGCAGAGACATCTCCTGTTGAACCAGCAGTCTAGCCGGAGTGGCCATTGCTGGCATCAACCATCGTGTGACTTAGATAGGGAGACTGGTCGAAACTCCTCTAATCAAGGGACTCAGGATGCTTTGTGTGGCCTTCACAAGGCTGAATTGTATCTAGATGCTTTTTTGCTGGATTGCTTTGGCTTTCTCCATAACCTCAAGTTATAGAGGGATTGCGACATGCTTAGCCTGGCCCTGGATGCTTAAACATTGTCTTTGGCCTGGACTTGGTTGGCCTCAGCTTGAGCCACAGTAGCATTAGTCCCTTTGCTCCTCTTCAGCCTCCATTCTGCCATGACTAACCTCGGCCAACATGCTCAACCTCATGATGTTAGTTGTAGCCAGTTCCAGCTGCATCATCTCCAGCATCTACTTAATCTTCACAATAACCGGTCCTATGACGGTGCATATTGCTTCCAGCCTCTCATCCTTCAGCAAGTGCTTCTAGGCAGAAAGAATGGCTGATACCCTGCGAGGAGGCAGATGATGTCATCATGGTGGCGATCAGCCTGAAAAGTGTGGGGGGACTGTTTTAGCAGTTGAAAAGGGTGGTGGTTGTCTGCACCACATGTGCGGCAAGGGTCTGATTTGCTGGAGTGTGTGGACATTGCAGTTCTGGCTGAGATGTCAGATAGAGAGATCCACATTAGTGTTCATCATCTGCAATAGATCCATCCGTCTCAGAAGATGCAATATGGTACAGCTCAGTGCAAATATTAGTCTAGGTAGTATCATTGCGGATGTCTGCTGGACAGGATGGGGTGACTAGTAGGGAGGATGATGCAATATCTAGCATCTGTAGCATCTGTCTTCTAAAGGGTTTGGCAATAATTGCTTGTCACTTGGGTGCCATTATCTGGTCTAGCCTCCTTTATGTCACCCTGCATGACACCTTTAATGGATGGTGTAGTGTCAGTAAGTATATAGGCATATACGTGCAAGTTGCAGGTCATTCGCACACATATGCCATGGCGTGGTACTGCACAGGTCAAAGACGGTCATGGCCGTCTTCTCCAACGGCTGCAGCACCAGTTGGGGTGGCAAGCCCCATCCCTGCCATGGTCAGCAACCCTACAGATGATCTACCAGTTCAGGTAATTTCAACACAATTTTCAGTCTTCGAGGTTGTGATGGGTGGCTACTACAGCAATGCAAGGGGCATCCCACAGCCTCATGCGCACATGCAATAGAGTTGTGGTAAATTCAGAGGAAGACAAATGGGCCTCCTCCTTCACATTCCAATCCTACAGGACTTTCAGCTCTTGATCTGAAAATTTCAGTCTCTGATTTGTTCCAGACATGGTCCTGATGGAGTGTGGAACACAAGGAGGACATTATGGTAGGCAGGGAGTGGGGCACAATTGCAGCAGGCTGCATATAACCGCCATGTAAATTATTGAACTCAACAGTAATTTGCTCCTGATGAAGGAATATATAATTGCCTGAAACGCATTCAGCCTTATGTGTTTTTATATTTCTGTGTAAACTTACAATAAAAAATATTGTTTGTTAAAACATTGTTAAGTAAAATTACAAATAAATGCTCATCTGATCTAATAACAGAATCATATCCAGTGACAGAAATTATATCATCACAAACTTCCTTAACTTTTGAGTCACCAGTTACAAGCTGTGCAGAGGACGGAAGTGTCCATCAATTGAGGACAATTTTTTACTTTTTCTTGTAGAGAATAAGTTGGCAGAGACAATATGCAGTTTACAAGGAAGTGATCTGACCACGGACATTGATCAGAGGTGGCACACATTGTAGATATATAATGGGTCAGCACCCAGTGAATTATGTGTCCATCTTTGTGGGTGGGCACCAAGAGTTTCTAAGTAAAATCAATGGTATTCAGTGCTAAAAGAAGATACACTGACGATTTATCATGGGGGTCATTGGCCCATAAGATAAAGTCTCCAAGAACAATTACAGGAGTACTGACTTTGGTAATATTATTGAGTAGATTGAGGAATTGTTCCTCGAAAGAAGGAGTAACAGAGGGTGGCCGATAGATGACCACGATAGTGAGGGTACTGTTTGCATCAAGCTTTAGTTTGGCTACCAAACATTCACAGCCCTCAGGGTGGGAATGTGCTTTGACATGTATATCAAGACATGTGTTTGCGAAGATGGCGACCCCCTCGACTCCTGCGGTCAGAGGGATCGGCTCTGAAAACACGATAATCGGGAAACGGCCAATGTAGCGGCTGTGGGAGTTGAATTTGTAAGCCATGATTCGGTAATGATCATAACATCGTAACTTGTTTTGATAAGAGAATCAAACATTTCGACATCATGCTTTAGCAGTGAACGAGTATTTAATAAAGAAAAGTCATTACCGTATTTTGAGTCCTTGCATAATGTCTAGGATCAGGTGGCGTTATTGTAGTGTTGGGGGACAAAACTGGTATGGATGCATTGCTCGGGCAATTCGTCAGAGACTACTGCCCTTTTGCCCACAGACAGATGGCATGCATGCGACTCATTTACCTTAGTTTCCATAGGCACTTGCATGATGATAGTGAAGAAAAGATTGTATCTGACGATTTACCAGAATGCAGAATGAGCAGTTCAACACTCCAGACACAATCCGGCACTAACCGGCTGGTACATTTCACCCAACCTTACCACCACCTCCTCAAACCTCTCTCTTTCCAACGACTTCCTCATCTTATACAAACCACACCACACTCCATTGTACCCTGACACCATTACCATACCCCACACACCCACTGGCAACTACCTCACCATCCTTACTATCTCACCTACCCTCAATATCACCCTATCAACACACTCACCCCACCATCCTTACTATCTCACCTACCTCCAATATCACCCTACCAACACACTCACCTCACCATCCTTACTATCTCACCTACCCTCAATATCACCCTACCAACACACTCACCCCACCATCCTTACTATCTCACCTACCTCCAATATCACCCTACCAACACACTCACCCCACCATCCTTACTATCTCACCTACCTCCAATATCACCCTACCAACACACTCACCCCACCATCCTTACTATCTCACCTACCTCCAATATCACCCTACTACACACTCACCCCACCATCCTTACTATCTCACCTATCTCCAATATCACCCTACCAACATACTCACCTTTCCTCATCCATCGCACTATCACCACCCACCCAACCTCATCCACCATCTCACACTTACTCTATCCACTCTCATGCCACTACTTCCACATCTCACTTTAAACAAAAAAAATCACCCACCGCCTAACCCCAACTTCACCCCACCATCTCCTCACCCACTTTCACCACGTCACCTCATCCATCAACAATGCATACACCCCAACCAAACATAGCACTACTTCAATGGCCACCTGACCCCACTCGCCAAAACCCCTCCACCTCAGCACACATTGCTTCAACCACATAAAACGCACCTAACACCACACATACCACAACTTCATCATCTTAACCTCACTCAACCCCACTACCTCTTCTCAACTATGCCCACACATCATCCAACATCACTATCCAACCACACCAACTGCCAACACAAGGCAACCAACTCACCACCGCCAAATCCCACCTTACCCAACATTTGACCCCACACACTCAACAACACCCCACCACCTCACCACGAATACCCTACTACCTCACTTAACCCATCCACACGGCCTCTCCTACCCTACCACCTCACCCCTCCACCAACTGACATCAATCTTCTCAATTATTACTTCAGCATGTGGCATGGATGAAATAAAGAATTACAAAGAATACACAGATGGCTCAATTAAATATGGAAAAGAAACAAAACATGAATACATCCTCACATTTGCATACACATCCATAATACATTTTATTTAGGGTAAATAATTCTCAAGAGTCCGATATATTCAATCTCAAAATCTCTACTATAGCACTTGCATTGTCTTATGCAGGGAATTCCTCATTGTGAGTGCTCTGTTGTATTATTTCATAAAGCAGGACTCTAGCTGGGACGCAGGGGATGGAATGACTTTAATTAGAAATGCTGAGAACGCCCATGAGACTGGCGCATGGGGGTGCAGAAGAAGATTCAGAAAGATGGCGGTCAATGGCCAAAAGCTCGTGCCTTTACAGATAGCTTTTGGCCCTACTTGTCTTAAATTCTGATATCTTAGACCGAAAAGGGTAAAGTGCATACGTGTCTCTAAGCTGAATAAGCACCAAAAACCGTTGTTGGCCCTCTCTGTTGAACAAGTGTGCGTCCTATCATAAGACCATCCACTCTGAACCAAGTCAAAGGTTTCCTGGGCCATAAATCTGAACTGTGGCCCAATTAAGAAGTTATCCCTCCTTCTGACCGATGAGGTCATATTCCTGTGGGTTCATATTTAAGGATTTTACCAAATCTATGTTCCCCTTAAATTAGCGGTATCCGGTTTCTAGAATGTTTTTGAAGACAGACTTATTTTGCCTTGTGTAGTCTTATGTGTAGACTTATTTTGCCTGTCTGTCAGAAGGCTGGGTGCGGGTGGTGCATTGGTGCATTCGCTGGAGCCTAGGTTAGTGCTCTAGGTGAGTGTTCTAGGTGAGGGCCAGTTAGAGCTGAGCTGGCTGTGGTGCTGGGATGCCATTGGTCGTACGTACTTTGCTAACTTGTACCTGGCAATAAAGGCACTTACCCTTTCTACTTGCACCTGATGTGGTACTTGGCAGAGGGGAAGGGCCCTACTGCACCTTGCAATCAGTTCATGAGAATAAAACCAGTTGATGCATTGTGTTCTACTTTATTCTTTATTCACGTATAAAAACCAATGTATTTTATCCAATGTGCAGAATTGCTGGTTTTCACACCATTTAGGATTTCATGAGTTAATGTCATCAATTTCAATGCAGGACTCAAAATGCTTAGCTTTTAGGGCATCCGCTGTACATTTTCCAGCCAGTTACTGATCTGGGTCAAATAAGCCAGCTGATGCCAGAAATCCCACTAAGCATTTGATGAAAGCATTTTCAATTGTCTTTATGGGGCATTTCTGTTTGAAGTCCCATATTTCAACCCTTCCAGTGCCGCTCATCTAACCTCACCCAACACCTCACCCACCACATCACACAACACCATTTCTGTGCAGAATCTGACCATCCGCACGTCGGGTCTGCACTCGCTTAGGCTTTTTTAATATTTCTTTAAGAAAATTGAATGATGGTAGATCAACCTCAGAAAATGTGTGGGGCTAATCCGCACACATTTTCCTATGCTCACTGCATGACATAAACAGAGACCTGTGGACTCTGGGTGGGTACAGCCTACAGGCGCCGACCCCCCTGTCCCATTTAGTTGGAATGGGACAGCCAGAAGTACATGAAAGCTCCTTAGGAGAAGGAGGGCCAAACCTTCATCCGGCCATGGCCAGCCTAATTAAATATCAAAGGCTCCATGGACCCACCCTGTTCATTGTCAGTTCTGTTGGTGGCAGTGCATACTTATGAGAGTTAATTGAAGCAGGCCTGCGAGAGGCCTGGTCACAGAACTAACAAAGGACAGGAACACCAACACCCCTTTGAGATGCATCTGTGTCAACCTGAAACCAGCTCCTGCCTAAAGGATCAATGACAGTGTCATGTCTGGTACATGTGCTTACAGTAGGCAACCCCCGGAGAGAGTCCCCATTCAGAGGGTAGGAGTATGTGATTTGATGGAATTAGAAAGTCTTTTTCTTACCACAACTTCAAGAGAAGTTGATCAGCTGCACTTTGATCAGGGACCACAGAGAGCTCAATTAACCAGAGAGATCCTGTGATCCACAAAGGACAGGAGGATGTGTGGGACTTAGCAGTGCATATTTTCACCCCTTTATCTTTCCTGTTGCAGAGCACTGTGGTTATGACCTCACGCATAACAGAAGATTGTTTTTGGGGACCCAGGATTGATTAATTAAGGTAGGCTTAGCCTGCACCAATCACTGGCCTTTAAAAGAGGGTTGAGCCCCTCTTTTGGCAGATCATCAGAAGACTTTGCAAGGATTAACAAGAATAGCTCATTTTGACCCTGGCTGATGAAACAGTGTGCCTTACCTCTTCCGCTAGTGAAGGAAGGCTAGGATTTCCAAGAGGGAAGCAAGACACTCTCTCCTAAACATCTTCCACGGAAGAGCGGGAGATACTGAAAACAGGGGACCTTTTAGCAGCTCCAGAAGCGGTACCCAGCCAGCACACAGCATGCCCTGCTGGGCTCTGCAAACAAGCTTCCTAGGTGGGATGTACCCTAAACCAAAGTCTCTGAATGAAAAGAAGGACAAGGCCATTGCCAGCAACCCTCTCCTCCGTTTTGTGCCATCTGCCTTAAAGGATGACATGAGCCCAGCAAAGAAGCTAGGAGGAGTGCATCGACAAGCTTCAACAAGCATCTGCCTGAAAGGACATTTTCGAGACAGTCGAACCCCTCAAACTTCAACAGACTGCATCACTGACCCTTTTATCGTTGGTTAATAATTGTATTTTTGCTGTATTGCAACTAACCAATGATCCACAACTTTGCAGAGATAAGCCGGCCATTCCATCCACATTACCAAAATTGGAGCAGGAGGTTTATAATTGACTTGTGTTTGTAATCTATTCGGATCCCTTCTGGTGTACTAGATGTGTGGGTCTGATTGAGGGTTTATAAACCGATATTCATCCCTGGACCACTGGTGTCCTGGAAGTTGATTAGTCACAATCTTATCACCTCACCCCAAACACCCTCACTACCTCAACTTTCTCACCATTGAATGCCCCCACCACATCACGTAGTAGAACTTCACACCACCAACTAACACAACCCACACCATATAGCTAACATCACATCATCACCTCACAACACCCACCCATTCATACATACCCTGCTGGTAGAAATGCACAGTGGGACCCCTTCTCTTAAGAACCAACGGTCTCCTTCGGAGCAACACCTGCAATTGAGCGATGGCCTAATTCAAGTGTTAAGAGATCATCAGGGGAAAGTCAAAATGTCAGGAAAATCAAGATGGAGAATTACAGAAATTCAGGGACACTTTCATAATTATTCACCTGCACAGGATAGAGAGATTGTGATGTTTCTCTGTAAAGGCAGAGAAAAATCACAATCTCTCTCAACTTCTCCCTGAACTATCACACCACTTATTGAACCTACCATCTGCAGTCTACTGCCTTTTCCTGTCCCCGAATAGTAACCTTTGGACCTCTCCGATCAGCAGCTCCCAGGTTTGCACATGTTATGTTACATTATGCTATGTTTTGTTTTGTAGATTCATACCGCGCACCGCTACCACCAGGGGCAGCCTCCAGGCGCTCAATATGCATCAGACTCTCTCCGCAGCAATAGCTCATGTAAGAGACAGCTCCAAATGAGAGATTTATCTTTGCTTGCAACAGTGTGGATGGATCTTCAGAGCACCCAGATGATTCTAGGCTCATAGCTCACTGCTATGTCCAGAGACCCCCTGTAGATGAGACCTGTGCTGGCAGCGGAGAGAAGAGATGCAGGGTCTCCATACATACAGGTAGAGACCTGTATTGCGTCTGTAGCACCTGGGTGTACGCAGCCAAGACCAACGGTGCTCTCCTGGCAGGTGATGTCTCCTACCTCATCTGGATGGAGGGACTTTGAATTACTGCACATGCTGGAATATCAGGAAACACAGTGTATTATTATGCAAGTAGGAAATTGAACGACCAGACAAATGTATTGACAAATGTATTGATATTTAACACCACCAAGGCTCGTGACATACACAAACATGTTGTAAGAAGTGGAAAGTGCATGTGGGGGGCACAAATGTCGTTGAGTCCTGTCCTAGCAATTTCCCACTTTTGGACAAAGGGAGTGACAACAGGCAAGATCAACAGCACGTCTTGCTTTTATACTCCGTTTTGTGAAATAGTGTACTTGTCGCCTGCCATAAAGTACGGCACACCACATTTCCCATGGATTTCCCTGGAGTACCGAAGCTTGTTGCTGGTGGTACAAACAGGTGCATTCCATAAGTATGAAAATCTCAGGCTGGCATAAAATTCGTAGACGTTTAAGGCGGAGGGAGAGTGCATGGTGGTGCAGTTAAATCTGCTTTGTCGCCCCACTGCGGCGGAGCATGCCATAAAAATACCCTGATGTTTAAACATAAGGCATCCACTGCTTACGACCAGGGACGTCATTTCACCAAAATGCCAGTGGTAGTGGAAGTGACATCACACAACCCTTGACCCCCTGATGACATCACAGGAAGGGATGTCATTTGACACCACCGTAAGTGACATCATGGAAAGCGATGGAGCTCGAACATGTACCCCTTGACAAAGCAGGAAGTGGCATCACATAGCGTTGTTACATAGTGTAAGTGCACTATGAAAAATATGGTTACAATATCACTGTAACGTGATACACTTTTCATACAAGAATGGATCACCATATGTATAGGCAGAAAAAAAACATGCTATAACTGCATCTTGCGAAAAGCACAATACACAGTCCAGAATGGATGCTTATCCAACTCTAAATGCTTTTTGGCGGATTTTGTCTGCATTGTGAATTTGGGATGTTTAAGAACAGACTAAATCAGTGACTCACCCCCTGAAGTGTGCCTTTAATGAGTCTAGCAATTATTGTATAGAATTCCCGAAAGATTCATTATTTGTTATTCCTATTCTTTCTTATTTAGTGTCACTGCTCAAAATGTTACTCTTGTGGAGCCCCCTGTTTTTTTTAAAGAAGCCTGAATAAGCAAGCCAGCCACTCTAGAAAGAAAAAGTCACATGACATTTGACTTCAATTTGTAGGAGTAGCAAGCGAGACCACAGGGGTAGCAAGTGAGACCTCAGGGCTCACAAATGCGACCCCTGGTGACCCCTTAATGACGTCCCTGCTTTCGACTCATATTTATACCTTACTTTTGCGCTCGGGTGCTTAGAAAATGACTCAGAAATGTTTTCGGATTTATTTCATTGTCCATTCTGACATGTAGCTGTAACCGCTGATCACACAACGTATGATAGATATGAGGCCTGGGCAACCATTTGCCTTAATCACAGTTATTGTTATTTGCACTTGCAAATGGAGCCCGCAGGAATCAGGGCGCAAAAGAATGAGCAGATGTAAAACATTGAAGACTTTAAGCAGGAAAAAATAATGAATAATAATAATAAAGAGGGGATTAACCAAAAACTATAGTTTTTACGCCCTTACGAAACTTCCAAAGATGTGTTTCAGCGCGTAAGAGTTTAGGAAGCTTGTTCCACAAGGGAGCAACCTGAGAAATGAATTACCTACCCAGCCCAGCATAGAATATGAAATGTCTGAAGTATTTCCTGGAAGGGAAAAAAAATCCTCTACTCTTTTTATTTAAAATGTTTATGCGACAAGGAATCTTGCATTGCAGCATGACCGCCCTTCTTTGCTCCTAGCTGTTTAGCTGGAAATGGACCCCTACGAGCCCCGCTGATGCGAAACAGCCTGCAAACGCGAACTGGCAACAAATGTGAAATGTATTTTCTGCTCTATAGCAAGTAAGTATAACCGAAGCTATTATCACCAAAGTGGATACAATGTATAACTCTCATATGACTTTAAATGTTCAAACACGATGAATCAAAGAGCCACTATTTCACTGGGCGATTCTTTCTATGGTCCTACTGTTTTCATGGCCATTGATATACCGAAAACGCTTCCTAGTTTGATAATCCTCAAATATTTCTGTTCCTAAGCATTCATTCAATATTCTGTGTAGGAACATACAGTGTCCAGGGCTAAAACCTTGTAAGTGATTTCTGCACTATACCAGAAAGTTCCATGACCTGAATGGAGAGGTTGGATACATGAGCCACCACCTTAACTTCACTTCGGCTCTGAACCGAAAGCCTCAGAAGGATACATCATTAGATGGGAGAAAACTGCCTAAATATGAATCCCCCCAAAAATAGAGATTCTGCTAGTGGGTGCGCCTTGTGACACGTGCCCTATGGGGATATAGACTACACAGCAACTACGGGAAGGGCCAGACCCTGTCAAGAAATTTGAAAAGATTACCAGTGATTCTTTACAGTAAATTGACCCATGGAATCCCACGTGGCAAATGGTTTTCTAAAACTAAAACAGCTTGAAAGAATGTTCAATCTGCATCAATGTCGATGGTCATTTCTCACCTGGACTATGTGACTAGCACATTTCTGGGCCTGAGCATCTATTCGACTAGCACATTTCGGGATCTGAACATCTCTCGACTCGCACATTTCGGGGCCTGAACATCTATGTGATTCGCACATTTCTGGGCCTCAACATCTTTGCGAGTAGCACAATATTGTCTAGCAGAAACACCAAGTATTCACTCTGGAAGCTCCAATTAATTTGAGGATTATTTCCCTGCAGCCATGGGGTAAGAACAATTAGAGAGACATGTCTATGATTCTCTACTAACTACAAGCAATTGGGCCTGTGTTTGCGTTGACCTGGAGACCAGAACTACCCAATCAACTGTGCAATTTATGGAGATTTTCCTCTTCACTGAAATGTGATGCTACCTGGCCCACACTGAGTCCATACAGAATCCAGATGTACAAAACTACAAAATCACATTTGCAAGGTGAAAGCTACAATCCCTAATGAGATGCCACTTTTACATTCAATCTAGATACAGAACCACACCTCAGGATGTCACAGTGTTCTGACTGAGACGAGACGGTTGGCTTTGAAATATTTCACTCTTCATTTGGTGGCTAGCGAAGGACATCGAACACACATCTTATCTACTTCTTTCTAATTTAAAAGAGGCTAAGATTGAGTTCCATATCTGCTTCAATCAACCCCTGGACGAAGCCAGGGAAAGCTATTCTGGTCAATTCATGCTTCAATCCCCTGAAAGGCAAGACATACTGGGCTGTCTCCAACCAATGGGCCTCCGCCTCCAATTGCTTCACTCTCGTAACGTGACAGAGGACACCTATTTCTCCTCGTTGAATATCAGAAAAGCCCTCTATGGTGGGCAGTTGTTGATCCAACTGAACAAACACCTGATAAAAGGAGACCACAAAGTATGTATGCTAGTCAAGAATTGTTTCACTTGCCATACAGTCCAAGAAACGACACCCTAGGGTATCACATAAGAAAAGATTAAAGGTATGATTCACTACATAGGAATAGAGAGACGTCCTCATTCTTTCAAGGTCACAATAAAACCTATGCCCAGAAAAACCATTCACACCTACATGAGCTGTTAAGTGTGCATATGCCTCTCAGAGACACTACAACTCAATGCACACTAAAGAGGTCAGACTCTGCGGCTGGTCCATGAACTCACTTGTCTTTAGCTAATAAACTTGAGACCATGCTATAAAAACTGGATATGCCAACATAAATTTTCACAGAAAAATGCTAAGTGGTTACTACTCTTGGGTTTAATTAAAACCCAGAATAAGAGTTAATTCTGGCACTATTTTGGTGGGAGTAAGACCACTCCTAACTCAATGTATAATTAGTTATTTATAACGCGCTTAATCCCGAGAGGTTTCTAAGTGTGGACCCGGGGATCGAACTTGGTTTGCTCCGCGTCGTCTTGCTTGAAAGGCAAGCGTGTTGCCCCTGAGCTATCCTCCCGCCGACAATGGAATTAAATCCAATAACTTCCATGATATGGATTCAATATATTAAGAAATGTATTATAACACTGAAGATGTACTATGGTTGGATAATCCTTGGAATGTAAGCAGTACTAACTTCATGGAGTAAGATGTTGATGATATAAGAAACATTATTGTTAAATTGAAATCCACCTGTGCTCCTGGCCCTGATGGTGTACGTAATACACTTTATAAGGGAGATCCTAAGTTCTGGTCGGAAATACTTTTTAATGTATTTTGGGTGATTGAAGCAGCAGGTATAATACCTAGTACAGGGCAAGAATCCATACTTGTTGACATTTTTTAAACAGGGTAAACTAAATAATCCTGCTAATTATGGAGTTTTTATCAATGCAAGATTCTAGAGAGAAAATATTTACCACAATATTATTGAGAAAAATAATGAAATGGGTTAATGAGAAAGCTCTTTTGGAACCGTTCCAAACGGCCTTCTGAAAAAAAATATGGAACTATGAATAATATTCTGATGATACATAATCTTATGGCGTAGTCAAATCGGACTTAAAGATGAAAAATCTTTACTGCGTGCTATGTAGATTATAGCTTGCCATTCAGCAGTGTTTCACGTCCGCTGGTGTGAGAAAAACGTACGAAATGGGGTTTTGACCCCGGTTTTCTGTATTATATCAAGGGACTTTAAATACATCAGTTTCGATATGTTTAAACCAGAGGGGAGTAACAACTAGTTCTTGTAGGACAAATTGAGTGCTAAAACAGGACAGTGCCCCCTTGTGACTGTCTTTTTTTAATATAATGGTTTTGTAGCGGACCTCCCTGAGGCACAATACGTAATTTTCCTCCAAACGTAAATGGTGTCCCTATAAGTTTGCTTGCATATGGGGACGACACAGTCCGATTTGATTTAACACCAATAGGACTACACATATCTATTACTGCGTTGTCACCGTATGCTAAAAAGAATGATATGAGCATTAATATAATAAAGACCAAGATAATGATTTTGAGCGGCACTGTTCCAAGGAAACCTAAATTCACTTAGAAACTAAATGGTAAAGCTCTTGCAATGGTAGAACACTAACGCTACCTGGACTTTTATATTAAAAAGAACCCTCGTCTAGTATATTATGCAGAAATGTGGATACCACACGTATGGAGGAAATGGTCCGCTGCTAAACAATATGTTGTTAATAATGGCGGATATAATATTATGGCCCTACTAGAGATCTGTAAAGGGAGCATAGTGCCAAGCTTGTTGTATGGTCTAGCAGGTCTGCCTCATGCTCATGTTAACTGGCTGAAATAAATTGAAGGAAAAATACTAAGAAGTATAATACATACCTCATAATACTATAATACTTCCTCTACCCCAGTAGAAATACTGAGGTTAGAGTATGGCCTTACTTCTCCCATCACAAACTGGGTGGTTCAACACACATTGCTAAGTTTTAAACTAGACATTATCTTGATAATCAAACAGTTAAGCTCATCTAGAGCCCCCGCCCATGACAATCTTTCAAATATGATGCTAAAAGGCCATCCAGATGAGTGGGTTGATATCCTCGAATACATTTTCTCTAGGATTATCAAAACAGGACAAATCCTGCCAACATGGCAGAAATCAATCTTTATACCGATCTTTAAAAAAGGCAACAGAGCACTCCCGACAAACTATAGGTCAATAGCGCTCCTTGACGTGCCTGGACATGTTTTTGCATGCCTAATCCTAAAGGACTTGATGAAATGGCTAAATGAAAATAAACTCCTAGACGTACATCAATCATTAAGGGCATTGGCACTTCATTGAATTTAGCTCATCTAGAGCCCCCGCCCATGACAATCTTTCAAATATGATGCTAAAAGGCCATCCAGATGAGTGGGTTGATATCCTCGAATACATTTTCTCTAGGATTATCAAAACAGGACAAATCCTGCCAACATGGCAGAAATCAATCTTTATACCGATCTTTAAAAAAGGCAACAGAGCACTCCCGACAAACTATAGGTCAATAGCGCTCCTTGACGTGCCTGGACATGTTTTTGCATGCCTAATCCTAAAGGACTTGATGAAATGGCTAAATGAAAATAAACTCCTAGACGTACATCAATCATTAAGGGCATTGGCACTTCATTGAATTTATCCATTCTATCAACTCTAAAAAATCAGACAATTTTTAACAAGCAACCAATTTCTGTTAGCTCTTGTTGATTTTAAACAGGCCTTTGATTCAGTATTGTGTGTAATTTTAAGTCCAAACTTTTAAATGCAAATTGCCCTTCTTACTTATTTTATCTTGTTAGACAATTTTACTCCAATACTACAATAAAAATTAAACTTATTAGTTATGGCCTACTGTCAAAGGCCATCACCACCTCTGTAGGTTTAAAGCAATGGTGTATTTTTCCCTCTATACTTTTTAATTTTTATATTAATGATATTGGGGAGGCTTCTAATTCTGTACGTGCGCTTCCACCTAAATTGGGGTCTCGTGAAATAAGCGGGCTACAATATGCCGATGACTTAGTCATCCTGGACAGCAGTCCAATAGGGCTATACAGGAAATTGCAACACAACCAAATCAAACACTCTAGTTTTTCATCATAGACTACCAAGCACTGGATTTAAATTCAACTGGACTTGATCGAAAAGCAACACACTCAATTATCACACTATAAATACCTACGAGTGAATCTTAATAATCACATTTCCGATATCCCTTATAAAAGTGAAATCAAAACAAGAATGAAACTGTTAACGACCCAAGCCAAAGCTATTCATCACAAATACGGGACCTTTACCCTAAGACCAGCCATTTTATTTTATGTCCAAATGGTCATACCAATCATAATTTATGAAGCACATACAAAATTACTAGGTAACACCCCAGCTTGGAATGTCCTTGAAGGCATCTAATGGAAACAAATGTTATCCTTACCATCTAGTGTTCCAATATCTATTATAAGATTCGAACTCGGCCCTACATCTCTGGCTGCTCATATTTCATGGCAATGGTTGGCCTCTTATAGAAAATGTTTAATTACCCCCACGACTGCGCATTCCCTAATCCCTATCATGAGAATGTACTTTGAAAGCACATCTAAAGGTCCTTTACATCAATGGAAAACAGACTGCATTTGCTTATTGCTCAAAGGAAGCATTTCACTAGACCTATTGCTCAATTTTCCTGAGAAAGCAAAACAGAAACTATGGATAAAAGATGGATGCTGACATGGTAAAAATCTAACACCTATGTATCATTTCGACAGGGAGCATTTGCCCATAAACCTTTCCATGAACTACCTCTGTATCTCTTACATTTCCCTGATATAAAATATACACTATCAATTCTGCGTTTATGCCTAAACTTATGGCCAACCAAAACACGACTTCCACTGTATAAATGTAATACCGACCTGCACACAGATTGCAGATTTTGCAAAATCTTTAATTGTCCTGAATCACTTTTTCATTTAATCACGACCTGTCCTGAGTTGCTAGAGAGAAGGAAAGAAACTTATTACAAATCAGTAAACTTAACACTAATGAATTGCTCTCTTTGCTAGGATCTAGTAACTATTCAATGAGTAATAAATGTGTTGCATGCAGAGCTTGGATCATTTACTGCTGAATATCCGATTAGTTTGGAAATTACTGTAGAAGAAGCATCCTTTTGCCCAGATATAAATACAATCTTGAAAAAAAGGCAAACATTGGTTGAAAAACTATTAAAGACTGTTAGACATGTGTAATATGCTAGCCAAGGTTTTGTGGCAGACACTTCTTACATCACCAAACTTTGCTCGAAAGCTTTGAAGCGCTTTATATTAAAGCTGCATCTTAATCTACTCCAAATAATGGGTTATGTGGGAGCCTGGCAAGGTCACCCTCGAGATGCTCGGTGATGTAGACTGTGTGGAAAGAACATTGAAACAAGTAGACATGTGCTAACGGCCTACCAGAACATTTAGTGGTTTTATTAAAAGAGTTATGCTAACACTTGCATGGATTTTAGAGTACTCAATACGGCCCAATTCTGGAACACTTTGTTTAGAGCAGACTCAGTTGTTATTTACTCAACAGCATTTTATATATGGGGAGAATTTTTGAAATTAGTGGGATGAATAAGATAGCTTTATAAGTTTTATTAACTTTTCATGTCTTATGTGTGTGTGTGTGTGTGTGTATATATATATATATATATATATATATGTATATATATATATATATATATATATATATATATATATATATATATATATATATATATATATATATATATATATGAGTTATTTCTGGTTTTAACCATGTCTTTTATTTTTGTGATAATGTTGGTTTTACTGTATTTAAGGCTTGTTTAATAGCCAAATTACACAATAAAGAGAACACAAAAAAAACAAAAAAAAGAAACTTGAATTTGTGGGGAAATTCAGCCTGTCAGGATCAAGGATTCAACCCGCTCCTCAGTCAATCTGGCTGCAAAGAGGGGACACCTGCTTGCTGCCACTGCATGACACCAGGGCTCGACACAGTGGTATACGGAATGACACATGGTGAGACCTCCAACTGAAAGAAATATTATCAGGAAGAGGAACGCCTCCATTTTACATACATCTGGTCCACAGCAACACGTCCTTCCTGCCAGGATAACTTTTATACTGCTGATCGGCAGCATAGTCTCGCCAACAAGTATGGCTTGGAAAACCATATCCACCAAACTGGAAGAAAGGCAATTCTAGAATTCTAGAACAAAGAAGCAGCAGAATTCTTTTTTTTTTAAAGTAAGAACACTTGTATACTCAAAAGATTGCTGCAAGCTACGACTATAAATGTCATGTCCAACCTCAAACTCTAAACTCATTTCTCACTGTACTCCAAGGCCACATCTCCACCTCAAAGACTTCTGCAAGGTTGCTGCAAATGCAGACATCTTCGAAAATGAGTTAACAACTGTCACAGAAATGTCGATGTCATGTTTTCTGATAGTACACATACAGAAGTGTAAAACAGTAATGTCTAACCTGTGAGCCCTCAGCAGGCGAGCTCGCAACCAGTCTGTTTCCACTCACAAACCCCCTAGTTTTACTTTAAGTTTATTCGATCGGATTTCTCCATTAACAATAAAAACAAATAGACAAACAACTCAATAAAAACACCAAATAAAATCAATTTCCCAGGATACTGAGAACAACCCCCCGCCCCCATGATGTCATACAGTTCATAACACATCCTTTATCCCAGACTGGAATTGGGTAAACCCTATAAAAAACAGTCTAGACATACATATTTCTTGCATGGCGTTAACATGGCACACTTGACATAATCAGACAAGTCGTGGATGAAATCGGCATTGTTACAATTCATGATATACCACAGAGCCTCCGCGCAGTGCTGAATTTTGTGTGTAATAAAATAGGGTTTTAAAACCTTCTTACGTAAATCCTTAAAACACTCGCAGATCAGTAAAAAGTGATGCAAGTCTTCCTGGGCGGCCATATTGCAAAAACAAATATTAAACAATGCCCTCCCCCCACATTTAATACAAGCGTTCAGGGGGAGTTTATTCAATCTTGTCATCAGAACTGTCCTTCCAGTGATGGGACTTAACATACTTCTCCTCCTACCAGATTATCACGTCTCAGTGTGGAGAACAGTCTCAAAGATTTCAAAGAAGATACCTTTTTCCAATCCATATCTCGATTGGCACTCAGGATTATCTGTCTTAATTTAGCCTTCTGGGAAATACAATTCAATTGCAACAACATATTCATGTTGGCTAACCCACACAAACCCCCTATTTGTATCCAGATCTCTGTATTTTACTGCAGCACTCCTCCCATCATACATCATTATGCATGTATGTATGTTGCTTGAAACCTAGTCCTCTGTCAGCCTGAGTGTACCTCCACAAATCACTGCATGTCCATTTCATTTATCTTAAGTGTTTGATCTAACATCACTGTCAGCCTCCACTCAAACTCTTCCCCCGTTTGAAGAATAGTGAACCCAAAAGATGTCCCTGCATGAAAAGGTTACTATCAAGATCCTAGAAGGCTGAGAACCTGCAACAGGTAAGGACTCAACTGTTCCTTGCCCTGTCTAGTCTCAACCAATGCTTGTCTGACCACTGTGTATCATTTCTCCTCCTGCACAAGCCGCTACCATTGCTGCCTGGCCTTCCCTGTAGCCACACACACATTGTCCTCTATATGTCGTGTTCCTTCTCCCTCTGTATCACTTCCCCCACAGGATATCTTCCTTCAATTGCTTTATGTACTTTCTCCTTCCACACCACCATCAACTGATTCCACCACTGTTCAATGGCACCCTTTCCATCATCTGCTCCATCAAATGCTCTGTGCTTGCCATCATCCTGCACCTCTGTAAACTGGCAGAAATGCCCATGTGCCTCTGTCCCCTGCCATCAAATAACTTGTACCATTCTCCCGTGTGCATAGTTCTCACACAGCACCGCCACTACCATTCGGTACCCATCTAACCCTGCCCTTGCCCCTCTGTTTATTACCTCCTCTTGAGCCGTTCTCCACTGGTGTAGCCCTCATCTTTAGGGGTCTCCTTTAACCCAGCCACTGGTCTGTGACCACCCTCCTGCTTCATCGTTCTCAGCTGGTACTGACTCAGTCTTCTGGCGCCCCTTTTCCCACTACCCTCAAATAGTCTCTTTACACCCTCCACGGATGCCAGGAGCCTTACTTTTCCCACGTGCAACATGCAGTCCTGCATGTCAAAAGTTTTAAGAACTTTTGAAAATGGAAGTTGGATTTAAGTTTCATTGACTTTTAGAAACAAACTGTGAAACATGTTTACTTCCTTTTTAAATAATATTCGGTAAAAACTGTTTTTGAGATTTCACTAATGTTTGATGGCCTACAATTGTTTTAGCTGAAATGAGTCTTTTACTCTATTGCTTCTTTTGGAAAAGTTCGGTTCTATAACATGGCAGAGGAGCATATTGTCTTCATTCCAACTGTCAATAAGAAAAATATATCTTAACTGACTACAAAAGAAAATGCCATTAACGTACACGACCCAAATCCCACAAGTCTCTGAGACTGTGTGTCCCTTCTTCAACCAACCCATGTGTTCCACGTTCCATAAAGTTCTCTGCTTGCTGCTAGTCAAGGACACCAGTCAGTTAAGTATCCTTCTTGGATTGTTTAATTCTGTATGACAAGATACACAGGGGAAATGTTAGGTTAATGTAAATTTGCATTCAGACAGTTATTCATTCTTTGAAATCTACCAGGGTAACTTTCCAGTTCACTTTGCAGGCGTTTGCACTTCAGTGTTTCTCTGTAACCTAGCGCTTCTTCAGGGCCTTACTGAGAATTATCCAGATTTGACCAGGATATTGTGCAACATAAAAGATCTATATTGCCTTGATGGTAACATTTATTTTTGTTATATTGTGACTAGCCATTGGTTTCTGAGTTGTTCCTCATTCCGTTTCAAATCATTAGACATCTTCTAATGTCACAGACATGTATTAACGTTTGCTAAGAAATTGTCAGTGCATTGGTGGTCATTAATAGTAAACATACTATTAACTATTCTTTTCAAAAAGCAGATTCTGTTGCATGAATGCATGTCTAAAAATGCAAGTTGGCCAAGGGTCCAGAAATTAAGGACATTGTGCAATTATACGTTTTGAAGAACTAATGTAATGTCCAAAAAAATATTTCTTTACACCATGCAAGAGCAGCCTCAACTGTTTGTAATATGGAAGCATTTTCTTTTCTACCTGTTTGCTGCATATGAAAAGATATTTTTCACAACTCTCTTACCCAAGCCTCCTCCAAACTCAAACTACACACCCACAAATACCACAGAAAATGTCACGGAAAAATAACCCTCTCCTCTTTAGGCCCTTCCCTGTGGAATGCCCTCCTAGAACACCTAACACTGGACACAAAAACATCTAATTCAAAAAAGCACCTAAAATAATGGTATCTCAACAACTGGCCACAAGAGTAAGAAACTCCTCCTGAAACTCCTATCAGTACCCATCCGCATGGGTGTTGGTAGGTCTGGAAAAGATCTGCGGCTAAGCTAATGTCGGGACTGTCAGGACTCAGGGCTAGCTAGCCTTTTTGGTTGTAGCTGCTGAACTATTATCCGGGGCTACAATCAAAAGACCCGGGGCTATAACCCCCTCAGTAACCACCTAGCAACGTCTCTGCCCATCCGCCATCTTCAACACCCTCATCTCTATCACTTCTTCACACATACCTACAGTCATACCTCCCTCCCCACCCAACCATATACCCCTACCCTTCTTCTGTCACTTAATTCTCTACACCCACCCTCTTTTCCTTTCCTCCACTGTGGGATTGTACCTCTCTGTGCCTAAAAGCGCATACAAAATTCTTCCCCAAGAGGATCCTGAAACTTCAATTTACATCAGTTCAAGTACCCCTTTTATTTCTTTCCTACTTACTTTTTGTGAACCTTTGTGACCCATCCCCTCTGACTCATCTGCTTACCTCTACCTGCCCTACCCCCGATCAAAATCTGAAAAATCCTTTATTGATGCATTTATCCTTTTGTGTATAAGGTAAGGCAAGGAATCCTCTTTTTTTATAAGGGGGCTTGACTCCAGAGGGTAAGGCGAAAGTTTTGAGAAAAGAGTGGAGTCAGCAGCTACCCTGGTCATTGACGCTTTGGTAGGATTCTTTTTTGAGAGGCAGTGGAGCTAAATTAGCACATATCTATTAGCTCTTAGCATGAACACAAAGAAGTTAGATTCTTTTTCAAATATAAGGTTGAGATTTATTACATTTTCAAGAGTAGATATTTTTTTTAAAACGAAATATGCCATCCTTGGCACAGAAAAACATTTTTTACACAAGGTTATGCAATGATTGTGCATATAGGTGGGTTAGTACATCAATAGTGACTGTAATTACATGTACTGCTAGTGTTGCGGCAGTACGTTAAAATTGTCGGCACACGCAGAGTTCAGGTGTTTCTAGTTCGGTGAGTAGATGGAGCGGCCAGCGGTTGAAAGTGTGGAACCTGCTGGTGGATGCACCAGACAGGCATTTATTAGTTAACATACTGAACCTCTCTGTTCTTAGCCCTGGTGTTTACTGACTGTACAGGACACATGATGACTTAACCGTATTTGCAATATCGTATAAAGAAGGGAACCCCCCTAGTTTTATTCTTTGTCTGTTAGGGGTATATTAAGAATAAATTATAGAGAACAACAAAGTAAACGTCCTCATTTCTCTAGAACATCCCACTGATAATCACCAGAGCTATAGAAGATGTATCAAAAATATTTTTATTAAATCATTATATAAAAAATATCTAAAAAGTGAGAACATATTTGTTAAGAGACAAGAACAAAGTGCACATAATAATAGTTAATTTACTAGCATAATTAATAGTTAATCACACCGATGTCACTGTGACTTCGGGTTTTAACACTTGAGAAATTGTGATGACATATACAAGTGAAACATTAATCCCGTGCCGGGTTTCAAAAACAATTAAGAAAACACATATAGCTAGTACTATTGGAAGGGATATTCTCCTGCCGATCGAACTTGGGAATCTAACTCCAGCAGTCATGCTCCACGATTGATAAAACGATTTCACAAGAAACACCCCGGAAAACCAGGGGGTGTAGACTTTAAGAGGGGGCATACTGTTACAACCCTTCTAACGGATTCTCCGTCTCCGCCTTTACAGGCATCTATGTATGCGGTTTATCCCCCGCAACACGGAGGAGCCGGGAACCACCGGCAACGCTTCAGTCTTTCTCGAATCTCACTACGAGCGGGTAGCCACGCCCCCAACTTCCGGAATCACATATCCGGAGACTCGAACATCAGACCGATGCGTTGCTTCTCTAGTCAGAGTTGCACAGCGCTCCGTAAGTTCGCTTATCTATCTACTTCTCAATCTTACTCTTGAATTGTACCTCCCTTCTTGGAGTCCCTTGAATTTACTTTCTTCTGTTTCTTTTTTGATCTGCGTTGTTAGACAATTTCAGTGACTGTTCGTACGTACGCGGCTAATAGTTACTTCCTTCAACAACCAGCGTTTTCTCAAGGTTTGTCCGGAGCGTAGCGTTACGTTGCTAGAGATTCATTCTTTAGTTCGTATGTTCTACTCTGCACATGGTCCATTAAACTTTGTTGTTCCTTCGTTACACGTTAGGAAGCAGGCATAGGAATATTCCGCAGTCTTCTGCCCTACGTCTTCTGGATTGTTATATCCCTTCATGTCAACAGAGTTACGGGTACTTGGGTAAGGCTATATATTCCCTGCTTTTTGGTCTTCTGTTTTTATCTTGATTGAGATTACCGCTTTTAGCTTAATCTAATTACACTCTGCTCTATTAGGTTCCTTACACTGTAGCTTTTCTGTCACTATCAACTTGGCTGATAGTAATCAGGAATCTGTCTTTGGCTCCCTGGTAAGCCCTTCCTCCACTCCTAGATTTATTCTACATTTGTGATATTTTCCTCTCTTCTTAATCTTTATCCTATTTACATTAGAATTCTTCACGAGGGGGATTTTGCCTGCACTAAGTTCCCGTGTAGCACTAAGAAGACACCACTGTCGCCCACAGGAGTCTTTGCTCCCTAGCAGCTCACCACAGGGTTTTTTCCCCTTTTAGGGTTTTTCCCTGGAGGCTTCACTTCTTCCTAGCCTTTTCCGGCTGAGAGGTGGAGGGGCTTCTAGGGGAGACTCACTCTCACGTTCTGCATACTACCTAATTGTTGAAGACCTGTGTGGAGGTAGGTGCCATTTTTAAATGCTGAGAGACATATGTAGATGAAAGTGCATTTCAAACCATAAGATATAACACACACCTAGCTGATCGCTGAGACATTAATCTGTCAAGTACTTATGAAATGTCCTAGTCTGCTGTGTTGCCGTAACTGATTTATCTTAATGGTTGAACGCTCACTATGGTGTCTTGTTCCTTTATGTAAACTTTCTTTCCAGTGTCCTCGGCTTTGCTATTCCTGTGAGGCAGCTATTCCCAGCCACTGCAGCATTTATCCAGAATTAAATGTATTTGTCTCAAATAGCGTGCTTAGCTGCAAGTTCTCTTAAACGCACACAACTTTTATTCTCCACTGTGGTTGTGTAGTTAAAATGGCAACTGCTTGTCACGTTTTTATCCTCTGCAGGACACATTTGCTTTGCTATCTACCGATGTCCTGGTGCATGCTTGTCACATTATTTCCCTTTGTATGGGTAGCAGCAACCTCATCTACCTAAAATTTTCTGCCCTACTTGTGTAGGGATTCCCTATCTTGTGTACATGCCTTCCTGTCACCTAATCTATCCTATTTTAAAACACAATAATTATGCAAACTAATGCCTTATCTGTTCCCTACTTGTGTAGAGCAAAATAACTATTCTTTGTGCCATCTGCATTTCCAGGAGAATTTAAAGTGCAGTTTCAAATGTGTCCTTTCCTATCTTATAATTGTGTTTCTTCTGAGGAAGGCAGGGTGGCAGAGCCTGAATATGCTCTCTAGTCAATAACTGCCCCACTACATATATATTACTCTGAACTCAATATAAAAGACATACACGTTCAAGTTTACTATCTTGCACACAACTGAATACATTATTTCAAGTGTTTAAAACGTTTGCTCTGTAAAAAGCAGTTGATTTGATATTTACAATAAACAATTATCAATACATTACAAAATAGTATTTTGCAATAGACAAACCTCCCAATTTATTTCTCATTTTGATGGGACATTTATAAACAGGATTTTGTTTAGGGTTAGGCGCAGGGTCAGTCTCAGTGTTTCTCTCTCTTCAATAAGGCACAGAGGCAAAAGAGGGTAACCCGCTGCCCAATACTCAATGTCATATTTCTGCACGGCCAAAAAAGAGAAAACCATCTGTTCATTCCCTCAGAACACGAAGCTTACCACAAATGAGGGGAACTCTCATGAGGTGAGACACTCCCTCCAAAACAGGAAACATGGAGGGAAACTGCAGACTATGGAGCTGGTGGAACATACTGCCTTTAAAATGAGGCAGTATCCTTCCGCTAGTGGACAGGACTTATTGACAAGTGGAATCCATCCGCTAAGACACCCAGGTTCAGATGTCATTCACAAGGAAAGGGAGTAAAGGGAATCTACATCTGGGGTACCAGTGGTCCAAGGGTGCATATCGGTTTCTAAACCATCAGTAAGATCCACGTTTCTAATACACCAGAAGGAATCCGAACAGACTGGAACAACAAGCAAATGATAAACCTCCTTGTCCAATTTTGGTAACGTGGATGGAATAGCAGCCTTATGTCCGAAAGGTCGTGGATCATTGGTTAGTTGCAGCACAGCGAGAATACAATTATACCCAATGATAAAAGGCATTGTCCAGTCACAATTGTATCAGAAATATCTACTTTATTGATATCACACTATGAAATATAACCCACCCTGTAAAGGAATGCAGAGGACAGACAGCTTCAAAGAACTAAATTGGATGGACTCTGGATACTGACAGTAATTGTATGGTTAATAATCACAGCAGTTTAAGGTTACTTGGCTTCCACACACAGGGAGCAATGGGTCTTAATATGTCTCTAGAGGACTTTTGGGAAGGACCAGGGGGTCTGAACCACAATGTACCTAGTGCTGTAGGTGTTCTTGGTGCTCAACAGGGTCAAATTGGCTTCAGATCACTTAGCAGGCTTCTGTGACAGAGTTCTAGATGGGAGTCAGCTGCGGGTATCAGGCGGCAAGACGGTTCCGTGAGCGAAGCTGGACGAACGGCTGCAGGCTGGCCTACATTGCGGCTCTGGGTCTGGAATCTTGTCTCTGTGCGATCGGCAGTTCTGAAGCACTGGTGGAGGCGTCCCATATGAATTTAAGTGACTGAGATTTGACAATGGTCAGAAATGCTGTCAGTTGCAGCTAAAGGAACTCGACTTGCTCAAAAAAAGTCCTTTAAGGCGGACGGCAGTAGATGCTTGTCGAGACACTTCTCCCAATGGGCTTGTGTTGTCCTTTAAAGTGGATGGTCCACAGCTGTGGAGTGTGTTGCAGACAGCTGCCTTGTCCTTGGTTGTAGGTTCAGAGACCTTCTGGCACTTCCTACCTAGGAAACTTGCTGCAGATCCTAGCAGGGCACACTGTGTGGGTCCTCTGAGTTCTGTATCTCCCTCTGTTCTCTGGGAGATGTTAAGGGGATCGATCTTGCTTACCAATTTGGAAATCCCGGCCTTGTTTCACTGGCAGAAGATGTGGGGCAGACTGTACATTCAGCCAGGGTCCAAGGTTGAGTTCTTCTTTTTTACTTCAAGCAAAGTCTTCAGATGATCTTCCAAAAGAGGGGCTCAGCCCTCTTTTAGAGACAAATGGGCCACAGTGATTGGTGTAGGCTAAACCTGCCTTAATGAACCAATCCTGGGGTCTCTATCAACAATCTCTTGTATGCATGAGGTAAAAACCAGAGTGCTTTGCAACAGAAAAGGTAAAGGGGTGAAAACTTGTGATACTAAGTCCCAACCATCATCCTGTATGTTGTTGATCAAAGAGTCTCGCTGGTTGATGGATCTCTATGTGGTTCCTGATTAAAGCGGTAGGCCTCCCTTGAAGCCTTGACAAGACCAGACTCTCTTGTTCTAGTAAACCACATTCCCGTACATTATGAATAGGGTCCCACTACCGGGGTGGCCTAAGGTAAACACATAGTTCCAGAAAAAGACAGCTCACTGTCATTGATAGAGAGGGCAGGAGTTGGATTCAAGTTGACACAGTTACACATGAAAGGTTATTGGGTTTCCTGTCTCCTTTGTTAACCTCTGCATTCAGGCCCCATGTGGGCTTTTTTGAAGTACCATCTAACTGGTATTTGAATCGGTGTCACCAGCTGCAGGGCCCAACAAAAAGGCAGGGCAGATCCATGAAGTCTTTGGGCCTCATTACGACCCGGCGGTAAGGGATTACCGGTACCGGTAAGGGCACCGGTACCGGTAATCCCTTACCGCCCTATTACGAGTTCCTTTTGCGGGTCCTCCCTTAACGCCTGGTTTTACCAGGCGTTAAGGAAGGGACCCGCAAAGGGATTTTGGTGCTAATAACGGTACCGCAATTTGTGGTACCGTTATTAGTGCCTTCCCCATTCCCATTGAGCCCTCTGGGGGCTCAAATGAGAATGGGGAAGGGCCTTGGTGAATGGGGAATTACCGCCCCCGCCAACCTTGGAATGGGGCGGTAATAGCTCCATTCACCAGGGCGGAGTCGGTTAGGTTTTGGAGGCAGTCATGGCGCTAATAGCGCCATGGTTACCTCCAACCTCGTAATGACCCCCTTTGTTAATTAATCAGGCTGGCCATGGCACGGGGAAGCTTGGCCCTCCCACTTCCTGGAGAGGACCTAATGGGCTCCTGGCTGTCACATTTCAACAAAATATGAGAGATCGGACTGTGCCTGTAGGCTGTGTCCACCCAAAGTACACAGGTCTATGCGTTTGTCATGGTATGAGCATAGGAAAATGTGTGTGGATTAACCTCACACATGATCCTGAGGTTGGCCTACCATCAATCCATTTTATTAAATATTTCAAAAAGCCCAGTCGAGCACAGACAAGCAAGACCATGCACCAGTCGTCGTAAACCTGTCACACTCACCTGTGTCTCTGCAGGAGCGATGGATGAGCCTCCCTTGACCCCGAGTTCTCACTTCCCCTTGTTTCACCCGGAGGTATACCTATCAAATACAAGATGTACACTCAGACCTGAATTCACCTGATTCCCCTGGCCCTTCCTTCTCTTTACTGTGTGCTGTGATGTCCCCTTAGGGCTTACCTTGATTTTTAGTAGGGTGTGCACTCCATCCTGCATTCACAGGGGTGCGATTCACTCATGTGATTGATGCCATTGTCTGTTGGCTGAGTTCAGATGCCACACGCTGTTGTATGCTTTCACAGCGAGGCTGAGTGTTCAAGTCACCAGTTTCTTCACTGGCTAGAAAGGTCTTCCCACAAGTGAACGTTGCGCGGAGGATGTTGAGTGTCAGGAATTGGCCGTATTGTCTTTGTTTGCCGAGGTATTATTTGGGTGAGTAGCGCTGCGTGTAGAAGTTAGCTGCTGGTAGGTATGCGCAGCGCCTTAAATTCGAGCGCGCCTGCTAATGTCTCTCCTTTTCCCCTGCAGGAGTGATTATGTGGTATTAGCGCCTCGAGTCCAGGTTCAGCGCTACTGGAGTCTTGGTGGTCTGGTAAGTATGCATGGAGGCTTTGGTAAGTATGCACCGCGTTATGAGAGAGAGCGCAGTGAATTAAGTCTCCTTGTTATTGGGGCGAGCACAATGAATAATATCTCTTCTTTCTTTTGCAGGGGTTTGTGCGCTCGTACAACTGACCTGGATTCCAGCGTCGCGGGGAGATTCGGTGAGTATGCTCAGCGTTACTGAAGTGAGCGTGCTAACGCAGTTCTTCTTTGTTCTTACAGGTGCCGGTGTAGAAGTCCCCTCTTGACCGGAGACAGCTGCGGCGTGGAGTAAGCACGGAGGTTCCTCCAGAGCAGGTAAGCAGAAGCAGGATGATCCGGAGCAGGTAAGCAGAAGTAGGATGATCCAGAGCAGGTAAGCAGAAGCAGGATGATCCGGAGCAGGTAAGCAGAAGCTGGCTGATCCAGAGAACGGCAAGTGTGTTGCTGATACAGCTCACAGAAAGCAACACGAAGCACTGGAAGAATCTTGGGTGTGGCTTATATAGCAAGCGACACGCAAACACTAGAGAGCTCATGAATTGTCATGCACTTCCTGTTTGGCAACAGGAAGTGGTAACCAGGAAGTTACTACAAACAGTAGGAAGGCAGTAAAAGGAGGTATCTTCTATGGGTTTTTTGTGGGCCTATGCCAGGCCTGCCAAGCCTCCACCCAGCTTGCCCCAACTACCTGCCTGGTACCCATGACAAAACCAAGTCCCCCCGACTCTTTCTTCCCTCTTTTTCCTCTCACCTCTTCCCATGTTCTCGCCTGAGTTTATGAATCTGGTTATGGCAGTCTCTGATGGTGTCGCCCCAGTCTCTGGTGATTTATTCTGGCTTTGTGTTGGGGATGGATTCTGGGGTAGCACTTCTTCAGTTGTTGTCATTAGATATGATATGTACACTACCCAGATGTCTGAGGGACGGGCGTGGAGAGATAGCATCCTAATATAATTGGATTCAACATCTTGTCAGTATGTGACATCTTGCAGCCATTGTTGTAGATTCGGTGGTGGTCCTCTCCCCCAGGTGCATGCTCTTCATCTGCGTGCCAGGACGAGCAGCAAGTTCGCCAATTTCCTGGCATGTTTGGGTATTTGGTTCAATTGTATCCCGATTATTGCTGATATTTTCTCCAGTACGGCATTCCAGAACTCTGCTATTTCGGGGCATGACCATGCGAGATGGACAAAGTCTGCTTCTGGGTAGTCACATCGAGTGCATGCAGCGGTTATCGTTACTCTTTGGGCGTGCAATTTTGCTGGGGGGTAGTACACTTGATGGACATAGTTAAAGTGTATCTGTTTGTATCTCATGTTTATTGCCAGTTTTTTGTAAGTCTTCGTATGTATGCCCAATCTTCTTCGGATATCGTAGTATTTAGGGATCTCTCCCATCTTCTTCTGGACTTGGGCAACCTGGGGCTTTTTCGGAAAGTAGAGCTTTATAGATGTTTGCGACTAGTCGGCCTTCACCTTGAGTTTGTATTACATTGTGCAGCAGTGGCCAGGTTGGTGGTTGAAGTGGAAAGGTGGGCATCATGGTCTGCAGGGTGTGTCGGGTCCTGTAGTAGATAAAGGTGTCTAAGGCATTGCTACATCCTTTCTCACAGGCTTGTTGCATGTACAGGAATGATCCTTCTGGAAAGAGGTCACCCAGTGTGTTCATTTGCAAATTCTTTTTTCCATTGCTGGAATACTTTTTCTGACATGATCGGGATTCCTGGGATGTTTCTCACTGGGAGGAGGGGGGTGTATCTGATTTGGATATCACTTCTTTTGGCTATTCTTTCCAAACTGTGTATGTCATGTACATGGTGTTCATTGGTTTTGAGGGTGCTTGTGGTTGGCCGAGGGTGATCGCTCGAAGGAGGTGGGGGGTTGCCAAGGTGCTCTCAATCTGTACGTGGGGTCGGATGAAAAGTACAGCATACCAGTGACTGAGGTATTGCGCCTGTGCTGCCCAGTAGTAGCTCTCAATGTCCAGGAGGGTGAGTCCGCCCTGTGTTACGGAAAGGATCATAGTGTTGTGGGTTACTCTTGCGACTTTCCCCACCCAGACCAGGTTGAGGATCATAGTTCTGATTCGATGTAGAAACCGTTGTGGCAATACTACAGGGATGTTTGTGAAAAGGTAGAGCAATTTGGGGAGGATTACCATTTTGGTCAAGGATACTCTGCCCCAGAGTGTGAGCGGGAGCGTTTTCTATCTGTTCACTTTGCCTTGGATTGTGTCTAACGTATTTTCGTAGTTATCTTGCATAATATCGGTGCTGGACCTGGACATTAGGATGCCCAGGTATCAAACTTTTCAGTGTTGCCATTTGAAGGCAAAGTTGTCTGTACATTCTTTAGTTGATTCGGTGAGAGGGAAGATGATCGATTTTGAATTATTGATTTTTAGCCCTGAGAAGTTGCCAAATTTGAGCACTGCCTGCATCACCGGGTTTAGATTTTCCTGGAATTTGTGAAGAAAGAGTGCGACGTTGTCGGCGTACAATGGCATCACTAATTTATGTGGCCCCAGGGCGAGGCCTCTGTGCAGATGATATAGCCTGAGTTCCGACGCTAACGGTTCCATAATTAGAGCGAATAGCAATGTCGATAGTGGGCAGCCTTGTCTTGTCCCTCTTCGCAGGTTTATTGCAGACGAGCTTCTATTACTGAGTGTTATATTGGATGTTGGTCGCTGATACAGGAGGGCGATCATTTGTGTAAATCATTTGCCGAAGCCCATCCGTTCTAGTATGGCAAAGAGGAAGGGGCATTCAACAGAGTCGAATGCTTTTTCCTCGTCCAATAAAACCACCACGGTTTGAGTTTCTGGATTGAGGGCTCCCATCACTCCAGACATCCTTTTCAGGCCGAATGACGTGTTTCTGCCCAGGACGAATCCTGTTTGATCTGCCAATACCAGTGCGGGCATTAGCGGCATCAGCCTCCTGGTGAGGATTTTCGTGAAGATTTTGTTGTCTAGATTGATTTGTGATATGGGTCTGTAGGAGGCACAGTCTTCTTTTGGTTTGCCTGGTTTGTGGAGGAGGATGATGTTCGCCATATAGAGTGTTGGTGGTAACTGGTCTTTTTCTATGACTTCCTCGTATACTTGTAGCAAGAGTGGGGCTAGGAGGTCTGCAAAGAATTTGTAGAACTTGCCTGTTAGGGTGTCCGGGCTGGGTGCTTTTGTGTTTGGTAATTCTTTAATTGCTTCCAGGATTTCATCTTTGGTGATGGGTGCGTTTAGGGGCTCCCGGAGTTTGGCGCTTGTCCAGTAGAGTTCTATTGTGTTTAGGTACTGTTCTATTTCGTTGGGCTCCATGCTGTAGTGGGAATCATATAGGTTTTGGTAGAACTTGCGGAAGGTTTCCACTATGTCTTCTTCTGAGTATACAAGGTTGCCTGACTGGTCGGCAACCGATTCGACTGTCATGGGTTTCCTCTCTGCTGTGACTAGTCTTGCTAGGATTGCACCGGGTCTCTGTCCTTCACCCTATTGACGAATCTTGAGGTGTCTCGGTAGGAACTTGATTTCTCTCTCTGCTGCTGCTCTGAAGGATTTCAGTTCTAGTTTGAGTGTTGCCAGCGTGCTGGGGTTATTTGTGGACCGCAGAGATTGTTCGAGCTTTTTAAGCCGGTTCTCACTTGTAGACAGTTCAATTCGTATTAACTTTAGTATTCCATTCTCCTTTGCCAGGCTCACTCCTCTGATGAAGCACTTTAGTGTTTCCCAGAGTGTACCGGCTGATGACACCGTGCCTTGATTTGTTTCGAGGAAGGTCATTAGTTCCGTTCATAGTTCGTCTGCAAAGACTTGGTCTAGGAGAGATCCATGTTTGAACCTCCATGGGGGTCTAGTGGTGTTGCTCGGGACGTTTTGCACTCAAGAGTGACAGCTAAGTGGTCCAAAAGTGATTTGGGTAGGATCTGACAATTGCCCCAGTGGAGTCTGCTGTGTGCCGACACGAGGATTCACAAATCCAGTTCGGGTCTCGAACTGGATTTGTGGACCCAGGAGTAGAAAGTGTATTCTTGGGAGTCCCAGTGTTTGCTTCTCCAAATGTCTCTGAGGTTGTAGGCTTTACATATTTCTACGATTTGTAGACTCGCCTTGGAGGGTGAAGACGTTGTTTTGTGTGATTTGTCTTTGCTTGGGTCAAGCGGTGTGTGGAGGTCGCCAACCCAGATTATTGTAGCTTCTCTGTTGGGTTCAAGGTGTGTCTGCAAACCAGTCGAAGTTGTTAGGGCTGTCTATATTGGGGCCATAGGAGTTAATCAGGATGAGTTCTACTCCATCGATGGTTCCGTGGACCATTATTGTTCTGCCCTCAGAGTCATTTTGGGTCTGTATCAGCTTGAAGTTGGTTGTTTTGTTGATAAACACGGCAACCCCTCTGGCGTAGGAGGAAAAAGAGGCAAAGTATCTGTGGCACCCCCACTCTCTTACCCAGTGGTTTTCTGAGGTAGGGCGTAGATGCGTCTCCTGGATGAAGGCCACATCGATTTTGTGTCGACGCAGGTATTGAATTATTTTCCTCATTTTGGCTGGCTGGTTGCCTCCTTTAATGTTCCATGTGGCTAGTTTGAAATTATCTGTGTTTCTTTTGTTGTTTTAGCTGTGTGGCTTTGGGTTGACTTGCTTTGTAGTTTTGGGCGGCTGTCTTGGCCATATATTATTTGGATTTGCCCCCTGGGTGATCGATGTTGGGTTGTCGTGTGGTAGACGTGGGTCTGTTCATTTTAATCGGGGTCTGGTGTGGGACAACGTGGCTAAGGTCGGTGCATGTCCCGAGTAACTAACTTATTTTAACTGGGCTCTCTTTCCCCAACTTGAGGCCCTTCTTCCCTTCTCCCCCCCTGTCGGGCAACCCCCAATCCGCCCAAGATGAAACCCCCCTTTTAATACAACTCTAGCAAACAGTGCTGTGCTTGACGCGCTAGTGCCCTCCAAGAGTTACTGGCCCGGCGTGTATGCTACGGATCCTGTGCTTGTGTTTCCTTCTCACGAGTTTACCATGATGCGTGTTGTTTCCGCTGGTCTGTTTTCAAGGAGATTCCCCTCCATTTCTCTCTCTTCTTTGCAGTTTCAGAAGGTCTCTTAGTTGGCGGCAGCGATGTTATCAAGGAAGGAGTGGGCCTCTTCGGGAGACAGAAAGAACTGTGTTTTCTCTGTGTGGAGAATGTACAGTTTAGCCGGAAACAGCATTGAGTATTGCATTTTTTCCTCGCGAAAGCAACGTTTTACTCCTCCGAAGGCTCTGTGCGATACTTGCACCGCTGGCGAGAAGTCTGGAAAGATCTGGACTTTATCTCTGTCGTATTGGATGTCGCCTTTCTCTCTGGCCAACTTGAGTATCAGGTCGCGGTCTCTGAAATTCAGTAATTATGCAATGATGGGATGGGGTGTTGCTCCTGGGATCGGGCGGTTAGCTGGTATTCTGTGTGCTCTTTCCACGACAAACAGTGAGGAGAAGGCGGACCTTCTGAAGATATCTTTGCAAAGCTGTTCCACGAAGTCCTCCATCTTTGACGGGGCTTGTTGTTCCCTTACTCCCACCAGTCTAATGTTGTTTTGGCGGCTGCACCCTTCTAAATCTTCGTTTTTGGCAGCTGTTTCTTTCATCTGGCGCTCCAATGTCGACTCCTTGGTCAACAATGATGTGGTATTGTCTTCTAGGTCAGAGACTCTCTGTTCAACAGTGTCTAGTGTTTCACCATGTTTGTCAAGGCGTGTTGGATTTGATTCATTTAGGATGAGAGAGTGTCGATCTTGGAGTCCAAATTGCCTATTCCTGCCTTGAGTTCAAGGAGGATTTCTTTTATATCGGAGGCTGAGGGGTGTGCCCGCTCAATGTCGTAGTCCATATCTGAAGTCGGGCGGGTTCTTGGTTCGGTTGTTTGGGGTTCTTCGCTATAGCCCCAGCCTCAAAGGTCAGTTTCCGTTGAGACTTGTCTGTCTTTCCCATACTGATGTTGCTGCTTTTTCTGCGGTTGTGTGGGGTTGGTAGGGAGATAAGGAGATCTTCTAGGCGGTGGGTAGGATGTTGTCCGAGCATAGTTTGACGGTGGAGTAGGGGGTGAGACCGACTGTGCGTGCTGAGTCCCTCTGGAGGGTAGCCAAGTTCTCGTGTGTCAGGACAGATCAGTCTTGTGGCCGGTGGTTATCTGGGCCTAGTAGTTGTTCAGATGGGCGTTATATCCTCAGATTTTGGTAGGGAGCTGCACGGAAAGGCAGCGTCTTGCTTTATCTCCGGGCTGGGTTTTGAGCTTTTGGAGGGTCGCAGTTGTCTGTTGCTGTCAGGGGGCTATGGATGTTGCTTGTTTCTTTTCGGAGTAGATGCCCTCCTGTGCTGGAAGAATTTAATGTGGAGGTGTGCAGTGTTTCCGTGTGAGCTGGCTATGCCTTCGGGAGGTGTCGGTGAGATTTATGCATATTTTCAGCGTTAGTGGAGGTTTACCATCCGTTCTTTTCTGGGGGGAGGTGTATGAGTATATGTACCCCCGTTTGTAGCTGGTTCGTGTTCTGCCGCTGGCTTGTTGTGAGAGGGGGCATGGACCTCCCGCACCCTCTGGGTTGGTTGCTTGTTATGGCCCGTGAGGCATGTGTGTTCCTGGGACCTGGAGCTGCCTTCACTTTGGAGTTGTTGAGGCCCTTGGTTTGGTATGCTTTAATGGCCACCTCTTCTGGGCTGGGGGGCTGAATGCCTGGGCCTACCGCTGGGCTCAATGAAAGTCCTGGATCAGGATGGGACAGGTTGGGGGGACGACATCACTCCTACCTTGTGATTGTTTTTATGGTACTTTCTGCGGCCGTGCAGCGCTCGCAGGCCTGTGGTGAGTCACGGCGAGCTGTGCCTCACCTCCTCTGCGGCTCGGGCGCTTCGAGCGGCTGGATGGGCTCCTGACAGCCTCTGTCACCTCTGTCTCAGCGGGTCAGAGGGCCGCCTCCCTTGTGGTGGGTCAGGCGGGATGGGGTCACATCCGTTGTCCCGCGAACCAAGACGTCCGCCGCCTGTGGATGCCATATGGGTGGCCTGCTGGCAAGGGCCCACCTGGCATCCAGCTCAGGTTTTGGATCCGCTTGATGCTGTTGTTGGGCTACGGCCCCCCCTCCACTTCTCCACTGCGTCCGCCGAGGCAACAGCGGGCGGCGTCCAGCTCGGGGGTCGGGGCTGCTCAGTGCTGTCATCAGTTGGTGGCCCCTCCCCAACTCCCACTGTGTCTGTCGGTGAAATGGCGGGTGGCTGTACCCACAAGTTACCGCTGGCTGCTTTTCGGGCCTCACAGGTGTCTCAGGAGTCTTCTGTCACACGTATCGTTGGTGGAAGGGGTGTATGCTTTTGGAAAGCACTTTCTTTTCATGATTCATTCGGGGCTCAGTGCGGAGCTCGCTAGTGAGCTGCCATCTTTGATGGTTCTCTAGTGCCCTCAGAGCACACGCCTACCATGCGGATGGTCTAATTGCTCACATCATTGATGAGCAAAGTAACATCCCTGTAAAAATTAATTCCAATGAAGGATCATCCTCTCTCACCTTCCTTCCAGTACTCAACAACAGTTCAATTTCAACAGGACATAGAGACGAGACAGGCCGCCTGCTATAATGTAACAACATTCATCAGTGAGGCAGTTGACATGGACCTGCGATCATTCTCAAATCACATAGAAATGCATGGGTGTCCCCGGCAGGTTTCATGCCTTAATATCGCTGCAAAAATATGGCAATATTTTTGTTTGGTGATATTTATGCAGGGATATTAACACATGGAACCCACGTTTCTAATATAAAGATTTGCCTAGGTTATTCATATTTATTTAAATAGGCAGAGAAAAGAGGTAACAATGAGAGGGATCGCTGAAAGGTATTAAATATATCACAACCACTGGCATTCCTCTGGGCAACCCTCCAAGAGCATCGTTTTTCATCCTTTTTATCCCCCATTATTCAAGGAGAAATATCATATCATATGCAAATCTGTCTTGGTCCCGCACCAAAAGGACAGTCCAGCCTGAACTACTAGGACACCTCCTTTCTGCACGATACCTCCAGCAGCCCAATATATGCTTGGTCCTAATTGGGCATAATCAGTGATTTAATCTGCTTTAAAAGCATGACTAGTATAAGAACGTGCTCCTGACAAGGGGCATTTTGAAAGCTCGGTAAACTCTCCAGTGGGTGTGTGTGTGTGTGTTTTGACCTGTTTTTAGTTATGGTGTGACACAGGCATGAAACTTGATATTATGCACGATGGCATTAAATCTCAATTCAACAAAATATGTTTTATTTTCCTTAAAAACATATAATGGAAATGAGCTACATTGCAGCACAACAACAGCATATTGCTCTGTCTGCGGCAGGTGTTTGAAAAAGTGTGAGTTCACATAAATCAATATTCAGCTTCTAACAGCTAGAACTTCTTGTCCTGATACTGTGCACCCATGTACAAATATAATAATTATGTTAGTGGTAGAATGTGAATGTTTATTTGTAGAGGCCAACTCAGTCCTGTTTGACTATGAATTAGGACTGATGCTATTTAGAAACTGATCCCCAAATGTTGTCTCCCCATCTAATCTTCTGCCTTAGGCTGACACTTGGTATACCTTGTTATAAATAACTTTCTGACAAGTAGTATTCCCAAAGAAAAGCACATGAGGTACATACCTCTCTACTTAATCAGCAGGAGGGTAAAAACAGATGTCATTATTTGAAGTAAAGCATGCTTTCACTTCTACCAGACCTCATTTTACCAAACTCACAGAAGGCCCATAGATGTGACTTAATAAATAGAGCATAAGACTAGCTCCCTAAAGCAAACTGATACTGAAAAACCGAAAACTGTGCTACTCCCTGCAAGTGTGCAGCTGATGATCCAGTACTGATAAAATGATAGCTCAAATGAGAGAGGCGATGCAAAAAAGCGATATCTGATACATGATTTACGCCTCTCACTTGCTACCATGACAAAAGGATGCACCTGCAAGATGTGGGTAATCACCTGCGTACCCAAGAAACATCATTTAGCAAGTGGCAACAAGCACGCCAGACTATAGCCATCTCGAAGCCTTTAGATGCATCCCATCTTGAATGAAAGTATGAAAGGCCGAATGTGTGAGAAAGACCATTGACTATTGCAGCCTGTTTTTGAAGAAATAAACTGAGACGAGAAGATGGAGATAAATTATGCTGTGATGTAATCTGGAGTTGCTATGCTTTTAGAGGCCATGTTAAGAACAAAATGCGATTGTGATTTCCTAACTAACGTGCTATTGGCTTTCAAATGGAACACCGAAATAATAAGTGGATTGTATCCTGCTCTGTATTTCATTTAAACCAGGTGAAATAATGCTGATGCCAAAATTATAAATAAAGAAAAGAAAGAAACCATTTAACATTGTATTCTATTCAGCTTGATATGGTGATGACTACATGTGAACTAAGAGCAGATTAGCTCCCAGCTTGACAAAAAACAAGCTAATAAAAGTAATTCTACTGGAGGTCATGAGACTCTAGTCACAAGATGTTTTGTAAAGTGCAAATAACATGTCTGGGCTTGTCTAGATCATTTAACAGAAGAGCCTGTTGGTGCTGGAACACTGAGAACATCTTGGGGAAGTAAATAGCATTTCAAGCTGATGCATTTCCTATCAAGTCCAGTAAAAGTCTGTTTTGTCATTTACATAAAATATAAACCACAACATATTCTAAACTCTTTACTGGAAAATTATAGGAACCTGAAACCAAATGAGTACTATAGATTGAAAATTCAAACATAAAAGTTGTATATTTATGGATAGTAAAATTGGGTCTGTCCTGATAAAGTGTGAAAGTTGGACGGTAATAAATGTGCGCAAGCTGCAGATATGAATCACAGGTGAAAACAAAGCTGAGTGGATGAATGCTTCTGTTCAAGGGATTTGTCTATGACCTTTAAGTCACAGGTCCCTATCCAAATCATAGCTCATTGAGTCTATGTTAAATATGCACAGCACATTTTCCAATTATTAAAGTTTGAGATCTCACAAAAAACAGTCGCCTAACTATTTTGAGTTTTGGGTAAGATAAAACTATTATTGGGGTACAGCTACAAGGGAGATGGGCTATGACTCGTGTGCTGCAAGTGCCCCGCAGTACTATTTCAAAGCAATCCTCTCTGAGAGTTAATGGCTTAACTTGAGCTGTAAATTCGCTCTATGCATAAAACAAAATGGGCCTCATTACGAGTTTGGCGGTAGCCATTCCGCTATCGGCGGCATGGCTGCCGTCGAAATCGCGTCCGGGTACTCTGAATGAGGAATTACGGGGCCATTCCGAGTTCGGAAGGCCCGGTAATTCCTCCCTCCAAGGACCCGGACACGGTCCTTCCCCATTCCCATTTCAGCCCCCATAGGGCTGAATGGGAATTGGAGAGGGAGCAAACAACGGGCCATTACGAGTTGGTCCGTTGTTTGCTCCCTCTTCCCCTCGCGGGACCCGGTAAGCACGCCTGGTTTTCCAGGCATGCTTACCGTGTCCCGCGAGGGGAACTCGTAATGAGGCGGTACGGGGTTGACGGCACCGGCACCTTTTACGGCGCCGTTAACCCCGTACCGCCAGGGTCGTAATGAGGCCCAATGTGTTTTAAAGCTATGAAGGCACACCTGGCTATAAGCAGTATGTGTGGCCTTCATGAAAGTCCTTTTAAAACAAGCATTGGTAAAACAACAGTTTTGACCTGTGTATCAGCCAGTTGCCAGGCACTGCTACTATATGTCCAGCTACTCACACCATTTGGTAGCTGCTATCAATAATGGGCAGTTAGTACCATTACAGCATCTGTTCCACTGTTTTTTTAACTACACTTTCACTTTAATTTTATTAATTCACAGTTTAATCTACTTGTCTGTTAGCATAATGTACCAGGTTTCCTGCGCTCTTGCTTTGTACAGCACATTTGACTACAGCACGATAGAGTTATACATTAGACAAATGCATGAATGATGGGCGATGTAGGTTGTCTTTGTTTTTCTCTGTAATGAGCTTGTTTGTGTTAATTGTCAATGCGTTGAACATCGAAGCAGAGTTTGTAAAGAAATAATCACCTCCTTTTTTTCTAAATTAAGCATAGCCTAACCATGTCGATTTCATTAATGAAAGACATGAAAGATTTTCAAAAAGGCGACAAAATGAGGACACGCTTAAACATGTTATCTTCCTCATTATAAAAAAGAGATTGTGGGATTTCATGTCTACATATGATTTTATTACAAGTTGCAATTTAATTTGATTGATTCATTTTCAGGCATTTTGTCTACATTAGTCATTGTGAATTCTGCTCTGTAATTAGACATTCATAGTCCCATTTGGGGCAATCAGTACTAACAAATGTTTCTTTAATTAGTGCCCTATCTCCTTTATGGTACCTTTGCGTATATTTAAAAGTTATGTTTATTGAATTAATACTTGGTTTGAAAGAATATCGATGTTAATTGTCTTTCGTGAATTGAATAGGTATTTCCCAATGCCTGCATTTCTTTTTTCCATATGGAGACAAGGGGGCACAGGGTAAGCAAAGAAATACTATTGTGATGGCTCTTTCTTATTTATCTTTCTGGTGATTAGTAAACATGTAATTAAACAGGTTTGTCATAACAAATAAGATATTGGGCCTCACTCCGAGGTTGGAGGTAGCCATGGTGCTAGTAGCACCATGGCTACCCCCTTACCGCATACCGGGTACGGGTTCCCTGAATGGAGAATTACCGGGTCTTTTCAACCGTGGAAGCCCCGGTATTTCCCCATTCAGGGAACCCATCCCCATTCCCATTCGAGCCCCCATGGGGAGGGAGCTAACACCGGGCCCGTTAATAACAGGCCCGTTGGTTGTTAGCTCCCTGGTCCTTAAGCGTCTCCCACTAAGGGCGCCTGGTAAAATCAGCCGCCCTTAGCGGGACCCGCTTAAGGACCTCGTAATGCAGCGGTAAGGGGCTAACGGCACTGGCACCCTTACCGGCGCCATTAACCCCTTACCGCCAACCTCGGAATGAGGCCCATTGTGTGCAAACAATAAAGAAAAGAGGTGACTAGGGTGTAAGCGCTTAACCTTTTTGCGAGAGTATACTGTAATCAAACATTAAAGACAAATTAATAAATGAGATTTTAATTTTAATGTCTGTGCTTAGAGTTCCTTGTTTCCCTTGAGATATTTGCTTCAAATTCCTTGTTTCCCTTGAGCCAACACATTTTCGAGCCTAACCTCGTCTTCAGGGCTCAATACATGTATTTGGAAAAATGTCATCGACATTAATCCATTCACTTGAATCTTATATGTGACATAGTGTTGTTAGTATGCATACGTGACAAAAAAAGTGTGCAATAATTCAAAAATTAATAACCATAAATACAAATACAAAACAGCAAAATCATAAATATAGATTGACAAAGGTAAAATCAAAAAGGCCCATTACCATGGTAGAATAGATAGGTTACGGTAGACAAACAACATACATTAAGATATAAACAAATAAATAAGTTAGTATATGTTCATGGATGCAACATTTTTAACAGTCACTTTTCAATACATCTTGTTGAATTTTAGGTTCAAATTCCTCCTCCCTCCTGGCCTTGACCGCTCAACTCCTCCTCCTCGGAGACCTCAATATCCACCTGGATGCTTCCTGTCCATCTTCTGGACTCTTTCATGACCTGTGCAGCTCTCTCACTCTCTCTTTTCTCCCTTTTGGCCTGACTCACTCTGCACAGTACACCCGGGATGTTCTGATCTCAGACCCCCCCCCCTCTAACCATCTCACAACTCTTCTCTCCTGGAGTGACCATTTTCTCCTCTCCTCTCATCTCTCGCTCTCTAGCCCTCAGGCCGAGCCAACCCCGACACTGCCACCCACCCTTTCGATCATCTGACCCATGAAGCGTCTGTTAGTTGAGGCTTTTGCTGCCACTTTCTCTTCCTCTTCTGCACCTCTGGGTGACTCACATCCTGACACAGCCCTTGCTAACCTCCATTCTTCTATCTGTGACATTCTTGATGTACAAGCCCCTGTCATTAGGATCTGCTTGAAGCCCAAAGCCAAGTGCAACTGTTGGTATGACTCAGACCTCATCAGCCTTAAATGCAAGTGTAGAGTGGCTGAGAGGAAATGGCTGGCATCCTGTGCATCCTCTGACAAACTGACCTGCCTACTGCTTCAAAGGCAATACCGACTCTCTGTCCATGCTAAGAAGAGAACACACGCCCAAGTCCACACCTCTGCAGCATCTCACAGCTCAGCCAAACACTTTAAAATCGGCAAGGAGCTGGCCAACCCTGCTGCAGTCTCTACCTCTCCTGTGCCCTCCCAGGCCCTTTGCATGGTTCTCATTTCATCTCTAAAACTCAGGACATCCTGTCCACCCTCTCGTCCTCTCCTCATTCTTCCTCTACTTTTTCCTCTACTGCTGGCCTCCCTGTGGCCACCTCTCCTCCTCCCTTCTCTGCCTTTCCTCTTGTCACCTCTGACAAGGTTTCTAGACAAATCCAATCTATGAAAGTCTCATCAAAACGGTTCTTCCCTGTTCATCCAAAACTCCCTGTTCATCCAAAACCATCAAGGACCACATTGACACCCACACTCCAGCCTTGGCTGACAAATGCAACCACTATTTCGTCACTGGAAACTTCCCTTCCCCGTGAAGTACTCTCTTGTGCACCCTCTTCTTAAGAATCCCTCAGCTGACCCCTCCTGTCTGGCTAACTATCAGCCGATATCCATTACTCCTTTCCTGGGCAAACTCTTGGAAAAACTGGTCATCTCCCACCTTATTCTTCACACTGAATCTGTTCTCTCCAGGAATATCAAATACCAAATCACACCACACCTTCTCCAGCATATCTACCTTCATCATGGGTTTCTGGCATGCCACAACACCCTTTCCCAAACTCTCACACTCATAGCACTTTCCCAACATCCTCTCTACATCTCGTTCAAACCCAGGCCACCAGAATTCATTCCTCAGCACCGCCTTTGTTTTTGTCACTCCTATGTGACCCTCATGGTCAATCTCCAACAACCTCCTCCTCAGCTTCCTTGGCACTACAGCCCTATCCCACCTGTACAAAATTCCACTTTTGATATTCAATTCAGTTCTCACTTCCCATAAACTCCTCTCTTCCCCATAGAGTAATCTCTTCGCTGGCCAACCATAATTTACAAAATGCATAACTCTTCTGAGTTCCTTCTCCTCCCTCAAGACATCTAACCACTCCTCACGAGTCACAACACCTTAATGTGTCGCAAATACTGTATTGGTAACTTCCCTATTGGCCAACCCATTACCCTCCTCACGCTCAATTAGTCTTGACACATGGGCCCTCATTACAACATCGGCGCTAAACCCTGGCACTATTAGCACCATGGTTGGTGCCGGTGTTGTAACGAGTCCGCCATGCTGAAATGGGGAAATACCGGCCCATTCCAAGGTTGGTGGGGCGGTATTTCCCCATTTCACCATGGCCCTTCCCCATTCCCATTTTTGCCCCATAGGGCTCAATGGAAAAGGGGAAGGCGGCAATTATGGTACCACAAATTGCGGTACCGTAATTTCCTGCGAGGTCCCTTTGCGGGTCCCTACTTTAACAGCTGGTCCAGACCAGCCGTTCAGGTCGGGTCCCGCAAAGGGAGCTCGTAGTAAGGCGCTAAGTGGTTAACAGCGCCGCAGCCTTTTACGCAGCCTTTTGCGGCGCTGTTAACCACTTAGCGCCAGGGTCGTAATGACCCCCATGATCTACCAATGCATTCTCTTTCCCTGGAATCACTTCCATAACAAATGTATGACCTTGCATTCTGGCCACCCAGCAGACGCCCTCCTATACACCTTTTCTAGACCTTTCTCTTCGAAAATGTTTTTCAAAGGTCTATGATCAGTTCTAATGGTAAATTCGGCACCACATACACAATTTTGAAACTTTGCCACACCCCACTGACCTGCAACAGCCTCCTTCTCCAGAACTGATTAATTTCCTTCTGTTCCTCTTAGCATCCTGAGGTATCAGTCACTATCACCTTGCAACCGTCTTGTCCCAACTGTATTAGCACAGCACCAATTCCTGTATCACTTGCATCCACAGAAATGATGCACCTTCTTCTGGTATTTAACATAGCCAGGGGTCTCACTATATCAATCTCACCCTTAATTCTCTGAAATTCTTTCTCACATTCCGTATCCCAGCTAAATTCCTTTCTTTAACAAGAATTTCATCAGAAAAATTGTGTACGAACTTCGGATAAAACTCTATCATCCCCAAAAAGGATCTCAACTCAACTTTACTGGTCGGGGACCTAACTTTCTTTATGCCATCTACCATTTCATTTTTTTTGGGTTTCAGTCCATCACTCGAGATGTCATGCCCTAAATACTCAACCACACACTTCTCAGCCCTCAACATTATCCCCCTTTTCTCCAAAACAGCTGGAACCTTCCTCACATTCTCTTCGTGTTAACCCCATGTTTCTCTACACACCAGGATATCATCCTGGAAACAGTGTATATTCGGTATATCTCTCAACAACCTTTTCATCACCTTCTGGAAGACCGATGAGGCAGAAACTAGCCTGAAGGGTATCCTGCAAAATTGAAATACACCCTCATATGTGATTAAAGCAGTCAATTCCTTAGACTGCTCATGTAATTCAATCTGGTGGTAAGCAGATGCCATGTCTAACTGGGAAAAATACCTTGCCTTCCCAATTATTGCCAACATCTCTGTCATATTGTGCAGAGGATGCCTCTCTGCCACCACACATTTGTTGAATTCCCGCAAGTCCACACACAGCCTTAATTCTCCATTTCCCTTCTTCACTATCATCAGAGGGGCCACCCATTCTACATTCACGCAGGTTCTATCATACCCAAATCATTCTGTTTCTTTAATTCCATTTTCACACCTTCGCTCAACACCATTGGTACAGGCCATAGTTTTGCCGCAACAGGAACACTCCCTTCCTTGAGGAAAATCTGATGCATCATACCCTTCAAACGCCCTATTACTTTGTAAAACAGTTTGGGAAATCTCTCTAACACGTTGTTAGGCGATCCTCTGCACACCAGTCCGCTACACACCAGAACACTGCTCACATTTCCCCAACATCTCCTCCCACGGTTCGAGGCTCAAGTGATTCGGTGAACCCAAAGGACCGGAAACTCCGTACCAGCTATGGTGTACGGGCTCGATTGCAACCCTTTCTGCATTGGCAATTGCCTTGGAGAACGTATAGCAGAAGGGGCGGTGTTACGTCTCCACGTCTATCACGTGATCCAGAGTGGCGTTCCTCACGTGACCTTGGTGGACGTCACATAACCCAGAGACGTCACATGACCCAGAAACGCACAGTATAAAGGTCTGAGAGACAGAAAACTCATTGCCTCTCAGCTGTCTCCAGACTCTGTTTGGCGTTACGTATTGCTCCACTGTTACCTAGATCACGGAACTCTACCTCGGACTCCTTCGGATACCCTTTGTACCTTTGCTTGGAACTGTTTACCTGTTGCCGGACTTTGGACTACATCCTGACTTGTCTTTGGATCATCCCTTGGTACTTCACTGAACTCCTACGCCATTTCCCTTCTGGGGATCCAAGTCACGCCTTCACTCCTACAGGTGGCTGATCCTACATCCACGCTATCTTACGGTCCTACTATTTCGGGGACCGCCGCATCATCTGAGTCTCGAACCTCTACTAGGTTTCCTAGGTTTTCCTAACACCCGATAGGTAAGACCTTTTAGATCCTTTGATTTACTGAATATGTATTGTAGTTGCCTGGTACTTAACCTCGTTCCTCTTTGACAGCAGCATCGGTGTTCCAGAGGTTCCGTGGATCTGGGAAGTCATCTCCCACCTGTGGCCTCAAAGGTCGTACAGCGGGTTTCTTTTAGTTCCCCTGTGCGTCACTTGGGGACGGAAGTCTCATCGGTCTACACGACACTCAAGTCAGAACAGACTGAGAAGCCGTATAGTCGTATTAGACAATGCAGGGATCCACGGAAGAACCCATAGCTGCTTTAGTCCAGGCGATTACAGTATTAAGGGCAGATATGGCCGCCGCGAATACGGTGATCCACCAAAGGTTAGACTCCATACAGAGTGTTCAGCATTCCCTTCCTGCAGACCCTGAGTTCGGAGATGCTAGCTCCTCAACCACACCTCCTCCCTTGGCTAATACTACAGTCCCAACTCCGGTGATCCTCCCAACCCCTACTCCCCTGGCCGCTCCTGAACATTTTCAAGGTGACCCCAAGAAATTCAGGACCTTCATTAACCAGTGCAAGTTACATTTCTTGTGCAGACCTTTGGTCTTTCCTACTTCCATTGCTAAAGCCGCCTTTGCCCTTTCCCATTTAGCCGGGACAGCTGCAGCTTGGGCTAACCCTCTCTTGGAGAATAATAACCCAGTCCTTTATGACTTTGATCTGTTGGTTCTAGAAATGTCTCGAGTATTTGATACCCGACACAAGGCGCAGTCTAGGGATTTGGAGTTGTTAGAACTAACTCAGGGTAGAAGGACTTTGATAGAATAAATCACCCGGTTCAATCAATTAGTTGCTGAAACATCATGGCCAGAAAGCAAGCGGGCAGTTGTCTTTTATAGAGGGTTGAGTAACATAATGAAAGATGCTTTAGCAGTGATCCCTTCTATGCCCACTTAGTATCAGGAACTAGTTGATCTTGCACTACAAGTAGATGCACGGCGATCGGAGCGTAGAGCCGAGTTGGGGGTTTCTTTCCATCCTACACTTGCCAGTACTCCTGCTTCCAGTACGGAAGAACCTATGCAAGTGGGAGGTTTACGTAGCCCTATTACAACATCTGAGAGAGAACGTAGAAGGGTGGATAATGCATGCTTTTATTGTGGCACCACGGGACATTATGTGAAAGAGTGTCCTCGACGTCCCAAGAAGAGCCAGGTTTTTCGGACAGCTCGACCTTAGATCCGGAGAGCAGGTCGAGTGTTCAGTCTCCATCTCCGGGTACCCCTCTTGCCTTTGCTCGTGTTCAACCCGTCTCTGTAAACGCTATACTATGTCCCTCTACAGGCCTTTTTCATACAGTCACAATCATCATTGATTCAGGTGCTACTGGAAATTACATAGACATTGCTTTAGCCCATTCCCTCAATCAACCTTTAGTGGTAAAAACCCAACCTGAACCTGTTCAAGCCGTAGATGGCTCTGCGTTAGTTTCTGGTCCTGTTAGACACCAAACTGCACCTCTCTTGTTGACCATACAAGATATTCACACAGAGACCTTAAGTTTTGACTTAATCACCACACCTCAATTCGGTATCATATTAGGGATACCATGGTTACGTGAACACAATCCGCTGATTAATTGGCAATCAGGCACTGTGCTCTTCGAATCCGAGATCTGTCAGAATTATTGTCTCCCGACCCATCAAACAACTGATACCCCTTCTCGGGCTTTGGGAGCCTTAGCTCAACTCACGCTGAGTGTTGATGGATCTGAGCTTGTGACTCCTCATACCGTTGGGGGGTTGGTGTCTGGGATTCCGTCTGAGTACAAAGCATTCGAATCAGTTTTTGATCGTGGCTCTTCTGAGGTACTACCTCCACATAGACCATATGACTGCCCAATCGAATTAATCCCTGATTCCACTATTCCTTCGGGTAGGATTTATTCTTTATCTCCTTCGGAGGAACTAGCATTGAAAGAGTATGTACAGAACGCCCTTCGTTTAGGACACATCCGCCCCTCTACTTCACCAGCTGCAAGCCCTATATTTTTTGTACCTAAGAAAGAGGGGGATTTACGTCCTTGCGTGGATTATCGGCGTCTTAATGCCATCACAAAAAAGGATAGGTATCCAATTCCGTTAATCACACCCCTTCTGGACCACTTATCACATGCTTCTGTTTTCACCAAGCTTGATCTGCGCGGCGCATATAATCTAGTATGCGTTCGCGAGGGCGATGAGTGGAAAACTGCTTTCTGTACTCGTTACGGCTTGTATGAATACCTAGTCATGCCCTTCGGTCTGTGTAATGCCCCGGCCACATTCTAACGCTTTATGAATGACATATTCAGGGATATTTTGGATGTATACATGGTTGTGTACTTGGACGACATCTTGATCTTTTCTCGTAATCTTGATGACCATGTAAAACATGTCCGAGAAGTACTATCCCGTCTCAGAAAACATTCCTTATTTGCCAAACCAGAGAAATGTCAGTTTCATAAAACGTCTGTTGAGTTTCTGGGATTTCACATTACTCCGGGAGCGTTATCCATGAACGATTCCAAGGTCAGAGCAGTCTTAGAGTGGCCAGTACCTCAAACACTCAAGTCCTTGCAGTCCTTTTTGGGCTTCACCAACTTTTATAGGCGTTTCATTTCCTCCTTTTCCACAATCGTTGCCCCGCTCACGGCCCTGACCAGTCCTCAGGTACCCTATCGTTGGCAAAGGGAACATCAGGAGGCTTTTGAGGCTTTGAAAACCGCTTTCACTACCGCACCGGTGCTCCAGCACCCCAATCCTGATCTTCCATTCATAGTTGAGGCGGATGCCTCTTCTTTTGCTCTCGGTGCGGTATTGTCCCAATCATGTCCTACAACAGGCAAATTACACCCAGTGGCATACCATTCCCGTAAGTTCTCCAGTACTGAGACTCACTACACCGTTACGGAGAAGGAACTCCTGGCTGTCATGGACGCCTTTCGTGTTTGGCGCCATCATCTTCTGGGGGCTAAACATCCAATCACTGTATACTCAGATCATCGAAATTTACAGGACCTGGCTTCATTGAAGTGCATTAATAGCAGAAAGGTTCGGTGGCATCTTTTCTTTTCCTCTTTTGATTTTCATATTATGCATCGTCCTGGAACTTCACATGGTAAAGCAGACGCCTTGTCACGTTCCCCGGGTGGGGTCGAGTTGCCAACCTTCCCTGACACTGTTCTCGGAAAGAGTCATGTAATTTGTCTCTGTACACCCTCATTGTCATTATTAGACTCGGTCCGAACCTGGACTAGCATTCATTCCGAACAGTTGCGAGAATGGGACCCCGTGTATTCTGATGGTTTGCCTTTCGTGCATGAACGCCTGTTTCTTCCCACACCTGACACTCGTAATCTGGCCCTTGAGTGGTCTCATGATGCTCCTTTTAATGCCCATCCCGGTCAGGAGCGCACTTTAGATCTTCTCAAGCGCTGGTGTTGGTGGCCCTCTATGAAGCGCGATGTGGAGTGTTATGTCAATTCGTGCGCAGTGTGTGCTCAGGCTAAACATCGGAGAGGCCGACCGGTTGGGTTACTACTTCCGCTTCCGGTACCTCCCAGACCTTGGCATACACTGTCTATGGATTTCGTTACCGATCTCCCCAAGTCACAGGGTTTTGACTCCATCTGGGTAGTGGTGGACACGTTCACAAAAATGGCTCGTTTTGTTCCTTGTAAGGGTATTCCTTCGGCTCCGGTCTTGGCGGACTTGTTTTTTGAACACGTGTTCATGTTATTTGGACTCCCTTCGGTCATTATATCCGATCGAGGATCACAGTTCACCTCTCGTTTTTGGAGGTTGTTGACTAAATTGTTGGGCATTGATACCAGGTATTCTTTGGCCTATCATCCTGAGACTGATGGGCAGACTGAAAGGATGAATCAATCCATGGAGCAGTATCTTCGCTGCCTTATATTGCAACACCAGACCTCCTGGTTGGCCGTTATACGGCTTGCTGAGTTCGCATACAATAACGCGGCTCATTCAGCTACAGGTTATTCGCCTTTCTACGCCCTCTACGGCCAACATCCCAAGGTCTTGCCGGTCCCTGATGCTTCTATTTCTTCAAATCCTGCGGCCACGACATGTCTTAGGGATCTGTCTGCTATACATGCTAGTACTGTGGTCCATCTCACTGAAGCAAAGGCTTCTATGAAGGCCTGTGTGGATGGCAAACGTCTAGCTGCTCCTCCTTTGGTGGTGGGTTCTAGGGTCTGGTTGTCTTCACGTCATCTTCGCCTAGTGGGTTGCCGGAAATTGCTGCCTCGTTTTGTCGGCCCGTATGTAATCTCTCAGGTTGTGAACCCGGTGGCGTTTCGTCTAGTGCTTCCTAGTTCTTGGCGTATCCATCCTGTATTCCATGTCTCCCTCCTCAAACCCTGTCCCGACTCTGTCCGTCTCCGAGCCCCTGTTGCGCCGGTGTCCCTGGCCTCTCCTGATGTCTTTGAGGTGTCGGCCATTTTGGGGTCCCGATGGTTTAGGGGTAGGCTCCAGTATCTAGTGGATTGGAAGGGTTACGGCCCGGAGGAGCGTTCTTGGGTTTCCGCCTTGGATCTAGACGCCCCTCGGTTGGTGGCCCGCTTCCATAGGGATCATCCGTCCTGCCCACGGGGTCGTGGGCCATTGGGGAGGGGCTATGTTAGGCGATCCTCTGCACACCAGTCCGCTACACACCAGAACACTGCTCACATTTCCCCAACATCTCCTCCCACGGTTCGAGGCTCAAGTGATTCGGTGAACCCAAAGGACCGGAAACTCCGTACCAGCTATGGTGTACGGGCTCGATTGCAACCCTTTCTGCATTGGCAATTGCCTTGGAGAACGTATAGCAGAAGGGGCGGTGTTACGTCTCCACGTCGATCACGTGATCCAGAGTAGCGTTCCTCACGTGACCTTGGTGGACGTCACCTGACCCAGAGACGTCACATGACCCAGAAACGCACAGTATAAAGGTCTGAGAGACAGAACACTCATTGCTTCTCAGCTGTCTTCAGACTCTGTTTGGCGCTACGTATTGCTCCACTGTTACCTAGATCACGGAACTCTACCTCGGACTCCTTCGGATACCCTTTGTACCTTTCCTTGGAACTGTTTACCTGTTGCCGGACTTTGGACTACATCCTGACTTGTCTTTGGATCATCCCTTGGTACTTCACTGAACTCCTACGCCATTTCCCTTCTGGGGATCCAAGTCACACCTTCACTCCTACAGGTGGCTGATCCTACATCCACGCTATCTTACGGTCCTACTATTTCGGGGACCGCCGCATCATCTGAGTCTCGAACCTCTACTAGGTTTCCTGGGTTTTCCTAACACCCGATAGGTAAGACCTTTTAGATCCTTTGATTTACTGAATATGTATTGTAGCTGCCTGGTACTTAACCTCGTTCCTCTTTGACAGCAGCATCGGTGTTCCAGAGGTTCCGTGGATCTGGGAAGTCATCTCCCACCTGTGGCCTCAAAGGTCGTACAGCGGGTTTCTTTTAGTTCCCCTGTGCGTCACTTGGGGACGGAGGTCTCATCGGTCTACACGACACTCAAGTCAGAACACACGTCACATCTTTCCCCAATATGTAGTACTTGCTCTTCAGTTTTGGGATCTAGCCTTATTTTCAAACCCCTATGTTCCCTTCACTCCAACAAAGTTTCACTACTGTTGGTGATGTACATTTTTCCATGGGTCTCTCTACCCTTGAATTGCAAATGGGCCACAAAATATCCAATGATATCTATCTTGCTCAAATTATAACCTCCTGGCCTCTTGTCAGAGGGTAACAAGTCACAAACTTTCCCACCCACCTTTTTCTCATATAAATCGCAAGACATAAAATATAGCTTTGCTCCAGAATCTGTCATCATTCAAACAGTCCTGTCCTCCACCATTATTACTGCAAATGGGCTATTGCTTTCATCATCTCCATCACATCTGACCATGTTAACTGTAGTCACTTCTACCTGTTCATCATCATCATTGCCCGAAGACTGTTGTGCTTCTTCATTGACATATAACACTTTTTTACTTCCCCAATAGCATAGTTTTTGCAACAGTTGGCATAGTGGCCCCACCTTTTGCATTTGGAACATTTCACTTTTCTCCCCGGGCACACAGATGAATTGGCAAAATTATTTGCACTGGTGCATCAAAAGCAGAGTCTTTCCTCCGTTTAGTTTGTCCCCTTGAATATCACCTGCTTCATGATACTTTTGCCCACCCGCTCTACCCTTCCTTTTCCTTGGTTTACTTGCTTTACTTTGATCTTTCCCTTCGTCTCCCACCCTCAATATCTCAATGGAGTTGTTTTTATTTTCTGCTTTACTAAGCTTTGCCACACATGCCATCGAGTGCTCACTCGTTTGGCAACTGTCACAACTTCATCCAAGTTTGGATCGTCTTTGATCCACAGCTCTTCCCTTATTCTATCATTGCAACAATGGATCATAAACTGATCTCTAATATGTTCTTCCAATTTTTCATCAAATTTACAAGAGAGAGATAGATGATGCAGAGCTGTTCGGTATTCCTCCACTGTCTCTCCTCCTTCCCGCACCCTTACTCCAAAGTTGTACCTTTCAAGAACGGTACTTGTTTCAATGTTTAAATGTAAATCAAACTTAAGCAAAGCTCCATCAAATTTATTGGTCACACCTCCATTTCAGACAATTCAGGCAATGTTTCATATATTCGCTGGCCCTCATATCTGAGGAAGTGCCTCAGGAGTGATACCTTCCTGTCTGTCGAAATGGTGTTCCCACAAGCTGCCCTCAAATAATGCAGAAATCCTTTCTTCCATGGGACCCATTTGTTTCTTGGGGAACCAGGAGTCGGCAAGAATGCTGGGGGCCCTGGATCGCCAGGCATTGCCATTGTTATCAAAGTGGCCAACTCTGTTATAATTGAGGAATGAGGCCTCTTTTTTAACACTACTCCAACTGTTTACTATCTCTCACACTAACCAGCATTAAATCTGTGAGAGATAGTGCCTCTCGTTGGCAGTATGTGATTGGACGACCCAGGCTGTTGTCCGGTGTTGCCAGGGTAACACAGTTCATACAAAATGGCCAAAAGGTTTGCATGAATCAAGATCCTTTATTCTAATCACGGTGTGTGTCACTGCAGGGACACGCTGTGATACTGGGCTGAGCACACTCAATTTCATGCGCGTGCTACTCTCGCTTCCCCGGGGTACTAGTGCACCAGCTTGGCACATGCAAGCTCTGCCACACTTGCCTGATGAAGCAGTATTGGCCTGACTTCTCTCTGTCCCATCCTCACTGCACCTCTTACTTCGCCCTTGCACCGGGGCACTGCGTCTGCCCAGCGGCGGCTCTCCATTTTACTGGAACGCTCTGTGAGGCCTCGCTGATCCTCCTTTGTTCTTGCAATGTTCCCACTCCATACTCCACCTTAGCTCACCAGCAGAGTGCAGCACCCACACTCTGGGCAGCAGCGATTCACCACACCAGGTCAGATCACGATGAGTTAGTTATCTGCCAGGGGGTTGCATTCAATGGTTCTTTTGCCTCGTCACCATTGTAATGATGGTTTTTCATGCTTTAGCTTCTCAATACTGCTTTATTGATAAGTTCCTTACAGCAAACCCCCTGCACTCGGCCAACCTCCTCGCCCGTCACCAACTGCCTTTTTACAAAGAATACATTCCAAGCTGGAGCTTACTGCTGCATTCTACTGCTGTGTTCCATTGGAACACAACACATGGCACAAAGCTAGGCACAACATAACACCTGTACGGCTGTGCGGAAGTCATCAGGGGGAGAGATATGCCCGATCATGCATAGGAGGTGCAGTTGTAGATTGCATGTTTTGGTGACAGCAGCTATGTGTTGTATGAAGGAAAGTTTGGGAGCAATGGTGAAGCCAATGGTTTTGACAGGTGTTGCAAGGGTTATGTGTGGGCTGTCTGGGTGAGTTCATGTTTGTGAGGTCGGGTTTGTGCCTGGGAGACTTATTAGGAGGTATTCTGTTTTGGAAATGATTGAGCATGAGGAAGTGGATGGCCATCAGGTTGGTGATGGTGGAGAGAGCACTTTTGAAGGTGTGGAGTTGTGAAAGGGATGAGAGTTGTAAGTATATTTGCATTTTGCTTGCATATTGGTGGAAATGAACATTGTGTCTGCTATTAGTCTGTCCCTATCTATGAGTGAAGGCAAGGACCCCTCTGTCTCATCCAGCATAACAGGGGTGATGGGAGCAGGCTTAGAACAACCTTAGGACAACCCTAGGAAGGAACAACGGCAGGTTGGGGAGAAATTACCCCAGAGTGGAGTCTTGACCAGTGGGTGGAGGAACTGGGTGGAGGAACCCACACTACTGACTAATCAATGAAACAGACAAATTCAACGGTTGTGTCACTGCCAAAACATCCATGCTGGTTGTGGAGTAAAGCCTGGCAGAGTTGCTGCAGTAGAACCAGGCGATATGAAACCCGGTCTACACCTCTGCTTTCCTTATTTTTTTTAATTATTTTTTTATTATATGTTTGGATTATTTCAAACTTCTCATACAGCAAAGTCAAAAACTATTTCCATTAGTTCATGTACAATCAATATGCTATCAAAAACCTGCTCCAGGTCTATAAAAAAGACATACAGCATTGATTTAGACCCAAGAGTTCTAATCTTTAGGGTATGTTGCAAAAAAAAGGTTAAGGTTGGTCCCCACGCCCTAGCCAAATCCAGGCTGTCCTGGATGGAGTTACCCAGCATCTCTTGTCCACTTAAGTAAGTGTAGGAGCTGAAGGGAAGCAAACATCTTACCCAAGGTTTCCAGGAGGGCGATCCGTCTGTCGTTTTTTGTATCTTCTCTAACACCCTTCTTATACACCTGGTTGATCAAAGTGGATATCCAAGACTCAGGCACCTCTCTAGACTCTAGTAGTTGGTTAGAGAGTAGGAAACAGAATTCTGCCCACAGTAAGGGATTCTGCTTAAGTATGTTATTATTAAAGTCATCTGGGCCAGCTGCCCTTGACATATTAAGTTTATTAATTAGGTCCACTATAAACGTTTTTTCAAATTCGATGGCCCATTTTAAACCTTTCTCCTTCACTTTGTATTTATTGATCTCCCCTTCCCCAATACCTGTTCAGAGTGTCTATGCCAGATAGACTCAACATTCCTCAACAACCTTCTAGCAAAGAGCTGGGACAAATGTTCTATCCAATTGGCTTCCGACACTGCAGGCAACATACTTGCCAGTTGGTATGACTCATTGGGCCTCATTACGAGTTCGGCGGTAGCCATGCCGCTATTGGCGGCATGGCTGCCGCCGAAATCGCGTCCGTGTCCGGGTCCTCGGAATGAGGACTTACCGGGTCATTCCGAGTTCGGAAGGCCCGGTAATTCCTCCCTCCAAGGACCCGGACACGGTCCTTCCCCATTCCCATTTCAGCCCCCATAGGGCTGAATGGGAATGGGAGAGGGAGCAAACAACGGGCCATTACGAGATGGCCCGTTGTTTGCTCCCTCTTCCCCTCGCGGGACCCGCTCTGCACGTCTGGTAAAACCAGACGTGCAGAACAGGTCCCGCGAGGGGAACTCGTAATCGGGCGGTACAGGGTTGATGGCACCGGCACCTTTACCGGTGCCGTTAACCCTGTACCGCCCGAGTCGTAATGAGGGCCATTGTTATTTAATGGGGCCCAAAGGTCTCCCGTATTTGTTTTGGCTATCATTTTAAAATTTCTTCTGCATCACGCTGGAGCCACTGAGCTCCGGAGCTGAGCAACCCATTACGATAATGCTGCTTTCATTTTTTTTTATCTGGACACAGTTCGTCTTCAGCAGGTTAAGCCTTCTTAGGTCAGAAAGATAGACCTTCCGTTGCTCAACCAGTTCTTTGCTATAATTGTGTGATTTAGTTACATCATAAGAAGGGCCAAGCATACATTTGGATTTCAACTGTAGCAGTATTCCTTCATAGTTCAAAGTGGCACCCTCAACCAGGGCCAATTGTTTCAAACTCTCCATTATCACCAGGACTTCCCTTGGCCGGAATCTAAGCCTATTACCGGCTTGGTTTACCTGGATGTTTTCTGCTTTGATTTTAGATGCAAAGGCACCATTCTGGTTCCACTTAAGCTCCAGCAATTGATGGTCACTGTTCCCCCTGGGAATAATCACTAATTTAGAAACCCATTTGGGGATATTGCTGGAGACAAAGTAATAGTCCATGCAGGGGTGCTGATTGCCCCTGGACCATGTGTGCTTGGCCATTATGTCTCTCCTAGCTTGACCATTCAGCATAATAATCTCACGTTCTTTGAGTTCTTTTGTCCATAAAAAGGCTTTTTTCTCTATGCTAGTCGATGGTAGTCTCTTACCATTGTCATAAAAACACTTTAAGTTTAGGTCACCACATATTATGATGTGTTGATTATGATCTTTCATAAAAGCAGTGGTAATTAAGGACATAAGCATATCAACGAACAAAGTGGCACTCATATACACTGGGTTCCAATATACTTTGAAAATTACCAGGGACACTTTCGGTAAACCACCTATTTGCTCCCAGCTAAGATTAACTATTTGCACATACGGGTTAGGATTTATAGTTTCCACTATACTTAACCCTCTACCCAGATTTAACATAGTAAGCAAACCAGATGAGGGTCGTCCCATTATGTTCCTTTTTGCCGGATTACACCTAACCTCATAGCCATCACAAAGCCAGGTCTCCCGCATGTAGATGATATCATACTTTTTGAATATCGACCCTTCCATATGAAAAAGGTGTTCATGGCCTCTTGTGTTCCAGGAGCACCAAAGAAGCGGCTTCCAGTCCTCTTTTTCTAAGCATTCATTCACAGTTCTTTGAGCTAAGGCCCCTGCCAGCCATGTCCAATCATGATAATTATGTTCTTGTGGTTTCCAATCAGCAGATATTTTTAACAATTGTAACTCTTTAGCTCTAAGGGGCGTAACTGGTCTTTATAGGTTGTTTCTTGGGGAGTCACAGGTTATTCTGAGTAGATTTTTTTTCTGACGCGTTATCTTTTCTGCTCTCCACATAGATTTTCTATGGTGGATAGACTTAGTTGATTCTTCCTTCAGTGACTCTAGAAGTGTTTTTTCCAAAATTTCAAAGCCTAAGGGGAGAAGACAGGGACGTCATTTCACCAAAATGCCAGGGGCAGCGGAATTGACATCACATGACTAGCGGAATTGACATCACATGACCCTTGACCTCTGATGACATCACAGTAAGTGATGTATTTTGACCCCACATGGAAGTGATATCGTGGGAAGTGATGGAACATGACCTTTCAACACTTGACAAAACTGGAAGTGGCATCACATAGTATTGTTCCTAGGTACACTACGAAAAATATGGCTACGATATCACTATAATTTGATATACATTTCATACAAGAATGGATCACCATATGTATCATTGGATCAGTGTGTATAGGCCTATATTACCAAATTACTGTGAATGCAAACAGACGTCCATGGCCAAATGATAATGATGTGTTATGATATAGCACTTACGCTTAAGCGCTTTATATAGAAAATATATACATACAATACCACTCAACCTATGTTGGCACTCATTTACCGACTCAGAAGGATGAAAGGCTGAGTTGAGGTGTTTAAGAACAGACACAATCAGTGACTCACCCCCTGAAGTGTATCCGAAATAAACCCTTAATATGTCTATCAATTATTGTATACAATTCCAGAATGACACATTATTTGGTATTCCTATTCTTTCTTATTTAGGGTCACTGCTGAAAGTGTTACACTTGAAGAACCCCCATTCTTTTTTCTTTTTTAAGAGGCCTGAATAAGAAATCCAGACACTCCAGAAGCAAAGAGCCACATGGTGCTGGCCACAGCCCAGGAGTTTGCATTAAAAAAAGATACTTTTTTAAATGTTTTTTTTAGGGGTAGCAAGGGAAGGGAGACCACAGGGGTAGCAAGGGAGACCTCAAGGGTCCCTCAGGCAATCCTTAAATGATGTGGAATGTATTAACCCACTTATGCTCTGCCCTGCGACATCACTGTGTGCTGATGGTGCCAGAATCATCAAAACGGCCGCAAAAGCCCTATGTGCGCCAAAACCTAAGGAAATTGCGCTCTACAAACCACAAAAGATGGCTGCCAAATCTACTGTGCAGGATTTCAGCGGTGGGACGGAGAACGCACTTATGAAACATGTAATTGGGCTGCGTGACAAGTAAAAATGTAGACTGCATGAAAAGCAGTGCTTGATGAAAGAAATCCTGAATCATGCATTTTAAATCTTTTCTTGGTTGCCGAAAATACAGAATGCTGGTGCCAAACACCCACAAACATCCAATCTTCTTGTTGGGTGTCACATTTTACTGAATTCAATAACTCATTGTGAAATTGCAATATCCTGGAAAGCTGAATTGGTCATCTAAACACCCACAGCAAAAGGTGTGTGACTGTCGGATCTGTCAAAATGTGGGCGCAGTACCAGTGGCCACCTATATGACAGCTGTCAGTAATTTGCATCAGCCGTTTAAACTTGTGCAATTGAAATCAAATGTCTGGAAACTAAGTGACCTGTTATTAAGAGAAACCTAGGTTGTAACTATTTAATTTCCATGGTTTGGAAGCTGGAATAAGAGTTCTAGCTGCTTGTTTGTAAATTGTAAGTTTTGTTTTAAACCAGGAAAATGTAATAAAATGACATTGAATTTAAGCTGAACTCAAAGCCACCAAACCAGTTCCACAGCTTCCCCAAACAAAAGGCATCTCCCTTCTGCTTCCCACCAAGGCCAGGAAATCACATCTTTGTGAGAATTAGATCAGGGGAGGAGCAGTTGGGCTGCAGCAGAAGGGGACAAAGGACTTTCTCTGGCTGAAAGGATATGCAGATTGTGAAGTGTCAAAAATGGCCTCTCCCAGAAGGAAGGGTGAGATTGCTGCAGAGCTGCCAGGAGGACAAGGAGGCGGGGACAGACAACATTTGTTGATTCACAATGGACCAAAAGCATATTTCTATAAAAGACTGACAATTTACTGTGGACAATTGTAAAAAATATGTAAACACCGGACTTCTAAACCTAATTTTTTGCTGCACATTTTAAGAGAAGCCAGAACTCTGTGCTATGTTCTGAGAAGTAACTGTAGAAAATGTGGTTTTATAGCAAATGTATTTATATCCAAAGTATGAAACTTCACACACTTATGCCCATATGCAATGCACACAGTTGTACACATTTCTGGACAAACTAGATATTGGGTTATGGCCCAAAAGGGCAGAATATTGTCAAGATCTACACAAGATCCTACAAAGACAGGGCTTGGAAGAGCACTTGCTCCACAAAATATGTGATCTAGATATGCTGTTGTTATAGAGTCTGCAAAATTGTAAATATGTATTATACGAAAAGTAGATTTCATGTTCAAAAGCCAAGGGAAGGATTCCCTGAATCATAAAACCACATCATCATGGTGACACCCTGTTTTCTGTTCCAATCAAGGGAGAGGGAAGATTCTAACCTATAGCCAACCTAGGGGGCGTGCTTAGAATAATCCAGCATGCACACCCCTTTATCAAATGCATAAATAGAGACAGCTGAGGACTTAGAAGGACAGACAGATCCACCCACTACCCCGATCCTGGCGAAGCACCCTGAAGGAGATCAACCCATACTCCTTGTTCCAGACTCCAGAAACTCTGCAAGCAGAAGGGCTCATTGCATAGCTGAACCACTTTCAGCTGGGCCTTAACTTCGAGAACCCATCCCACAAACTTAAAGGGGAAACAAAAGAAACAGCCAGGCTGTGCTGTAACTGCTTGCCTGCCAAAGAATGATATTCATAACCAACAAGGGCAGATTAAACCCAAACCTGTGCCCTGCTGTGCTGTGCTGTGACCAGAGAGCCATTGCAGATCTAGTCCAGTCGTGCTGTGCCGTGCAGACCAGAGCGCCTTTCACTCCAGTCTAGTGTGCCCAGCAGTCTGTCCCAGAACCAGATCCCTGACGGTGCCATTCAAAACATTTGTAGTGAGTATCCATAGTATAGGACTGTCACTAGCCTATGTACTGTCCATAGCAATCCCTATCCAAATCCATCCTCTATTATACTCAGAACTGCATTGTTAGAATATTTTGAACTGCCTGAACTCTTTATCTCATCCCTAGTACCTCCTTCTGTACTAGTAGGGTTAAACGGATCTTTGCGCTGATATATTTCATCTGAAGAAGGCAAGCGTCTCGGCAGGCAAAAACCTGATCCAGATACGTCATGGTCTGGTGGCTGTGCTGTTGTGCAGCATTTGTTTCTTCATAGTCCATCCCTAGTGTAAAGAAATCCTGTTTGTCTTTTAAACGCGCATCCTTGTTTTCCAATTGCTTCAGTCTAAAAAAAACGACCTCCACTAAAACGTCCATAACTTCTTCAAATTTCATGCTAGAAACAAATTTTGTTTTAGGTAAAAATCTATAACGTATAAAGCAGCTTTTCAATTGCCCCGACCTCAAAATTAAGTTTGCACATTGCTTATTAGTATCAAATCATTGCTAGTGTTTGTCTGCAACCGGATCAAGCGGCTCCCATTAGTATTTAAACCAATTCAGTGATTTAGCCCATCTTTAGTGTTTTTCCTATTCCATTCAAAGCCAACTTTAAAACCATTAAAGGAATGGTTCGGTCAAAAAATGTTATTGCCCCTATGGGTCGGCCATGTGTTTTTAAGCCTAAGTCGCTCGATTTTAGAGCATTTCCTATGGACCTTACCCAAGTTTTCGTCCATTAAACGCACGCGAAAACAGGCACCAGGGAGCTGCCATTTTGTGATAATCCTATCATTTCCCCCATCACCCTGGCTGTTCTGCTTTTGCAGCACTAAATCATATCCCCCGCCCCTGAGCCTGTCATCAGCAGACGCGTACTGCCCATTTCACAACGCCAAAGCACGTCTCGTGTCAACATTCGCTGCGCTTCAGCTAATGACGTGTCGCCATGGAAATGGCAGGACGCCTCTTTCCTCAATAAGTATAAACAGACCGTTTCACAACACACAGCAGCAGATTTCCGATTCCATTCCTCTCTCTGTGCTACTTTGAGTATTCTGTGACTCGTTTCTGTGCTCTGGTCAGCTACCTTCGTTGCTTGTAGCCCGTGTGAACGATACCAGTACCACCGCTATCAATTATTTTAGTTTGTGCAACACACAATGGATACAATAATGCCCTACATGTACGAGCCCGAGTATACCGAGGAGGAACTACTGGAAAGGGAAACACGCGAAAACGATGGGTCTTCGGACGGCAGTTAGGAGGACGATTCAACAGCTGAAGAGCCTGGACCTAGTCGCATGGATGGTGTTTCCACCTGGTGCCCATGCAATCGGTGCAAGCTAATGCCATCCGAGGACGAGAACTGCTGCTGCTGTGAAAACTCGGGATGCGTGTCCTACATTTCGGAAGGCGATCCACGACAGCAATGCATCACCGAGCTGCTAGACTTCAGGGCAGCCTGCCTCACATGGTCCATGTTGAGGATAATGACGGTGCTTATGCACGAACTTCGCGCAACTGTTAGTCCTCGTAATCCGAGTAACTTGTCATGCCACTCCCATTTCATGGTCTTCTACTATATCCAAAATTACATATACATATCATTCTAACGCACAAAAGTCTTTCAATGGTGTGCAGTGTCTAGATAGCATTTGTCTGAGCAGAATTCCATTAGTTACAAGAATTGTCATTGACAACGAACGTTTATTAAACTTATCTTGGTCATTTAAAAACAGTTTGTTTCATTCCTTTTCACAGGTGGTACAGGCTGGTGGCCTATCGTTCCTTTACATGGTGGCTTCAAGGGAGGCTTGGACACCGCATTAGAAGAGTGATACCCGCCTGTGCCGTTCATGCCATAAGAGAAACTTTCCCGAGTGACAGCGGTCAGTACAGGGGATTTTCCCTCGCTGTGCTGCAACCTGAACTGTACAATGTGTAAAGTTTTGTATTTTTGTGTCATCAAAATAAGCTACAAAATAAAACACCACATATATTTTAACAACGGTTGTTTCGATTTTTTAAATCAATCAAGTGTGTCTCCATTCAAGGATGGACGTCAGACACCTGTGCTCGGAATGGGTGAAGTTCAGGTCGCTGTGAAGCGGGGTGGTCACTATCTAAGGTAACATAATATATTATCAATAATGCACGCACTAAATAACACTTGTTCAAAGTCTTTCAGTCGGTTATGTCTCTATAAAAGTCACACATATATCAATACTATCAATTAATATTGGATTTTACAGGCCTTAGGTCAAGGGTCTTTGACACTACAATACACTGTTTGAAGTGTGGGTCTGTGCTCACAAGAATCTCTGATATGTGGCATTTGTTATTGATAGGCAACAATATACTGCAGTAGGGGTCTAATGTTAGTTGGGGATCTGCTAGGTGGGCATCATGGCATGGTCAGTGGTCTGGCACATGAAGAGAATACCTTGCAGGGACACAGGGTCAGAATGGCAGTAACTTTCCACTGGCGAGGGTGCGTGGGCAAGGACACGTTTGTGGAGATGAACGAGCCATGTGCTTGGTTCAGGCCGGTTCACATGCAGGACCGTGATCTCAGAGAGTGATGTGTTACATTTATTAGCTGTTGCAAATACCTCTGGAGTTTTCCAGTCAGAGTGGGAACGAGGCTGTGGGCCATGTGCTCTGTGCGCTGTACTATCTCAGTGAGGCCTGGTCACCAAAATGGAGTGGAAAGGGGGTACAAAAATGGATGCCCCGTGTCCTGCTCAGTGTTCCCATCTACGCGAATGTCATGCAAATTTAACATCACATAAGGGCAAGGGACGGGTGCAAACGGCCAAGGTGCAAACAGCATGTACACTTCAAAAGGTATCCCATGCCCAGGGGCCATCGCTCACATGGCCTCCTCAGACCCCGTGTCTCCCGGCAGGCCTCCCCTGAGGCAGGCCACCCCCCTGCAATCCACATAAGTGTGTCTCCATTCAGCAGTCTTCCTGTGCCTTATCAGCACGCCCCAGGCCCATCCGTCCCACCCCCTCTATCAAAGGCGGTTCGCACCCGGGGATGAGCGCTGGCATGGGGGGCTGTGACGGGCGCAAATGGCCAAGGTGCCAAACAGCATGTACACTTCAAAAGGTATCCCACGCCCAGGGGCCATCGCTCACATGGCCTCCTCAGACCCCGTGTCTCCAGGCAGGCCTTTCCTGAGGCAGGCCGCCCCCCTGCAATCCACATAAGTGTGTCTCCATTCAGCAGTCTTCCTGTGCATTATCTGCACGCCCCAGGCCCATCCATCCCACCCGCTCTATCAAAGGCGGTTCGCACCCGGGGATGAGCGCTGGCATGGGGGCGGTGACGGGCGCAAACGGCCAAGGTGCCAAACAGCATGTACACTTCAAAAGGTCTCCAGGCAGGCCTCCCCTGAGGCAGGCCACCCCCCTGCGATAAACATAATACCACGACATACACACGTCATTCATTCACAAACACACCCCTGTTTCTAATACTTTATAAACCACTTGATATGTCTCATGAGACCATCTTTGTGCTTTGCAAGTCAACTCCTGAACCTTCTACCTGAGAAGCACTGAGATCTATGCTAATCTGTTCGTCGCCGTGCTATCTGTGACCGCTTCGAGCAAACTCGTCTGCTACCTGTGGCCATCTACCTGTTCTCCTGCAACATACTGCTCGGCCTGCTGAATCAAACTGTTGGTCAAGGTAAGGCCATGTATCCTAGTCGTATTTCGGTAATTTTTACATTTCAATCAATTTCCTATTACAGTACCCAATAGAGCTATGATCATTGTTCTCATTGCTATTGACTTGAGTTTCAATTGTTATGCTATCAATAGATCAATTTATTTTCATCTGTGTCAATTGTCATCGAATTGCATCCTTCGGGGGTCCAGTCTATAATGTAAGCATGGTTCCTTTTCGTGCAAGACTGAACATCCATGGGACGAGTCACATGTTCAGAGTTTAGTCACATAATTTAATAAAATGTCTATAATTTATGCAAATACTAAGCCGCACATGATGAACTGGTATAGTTCCGGCGACCAAAACAAACCTTGCATTGAGCATGGTATGGTTCATGTACTTTTTAATGACATTTTTATTCATCAAGGTTTTATAATAATCTTGATATTTACTTTTCAGAATTTTCAACAATGCCTGCCTGTTCGATTAGCGGTTGCCCTTGGAAGACCCATGCTAAATCTGAAGGCACTACAATGCATGTATTCCCGAAAACTGTTGATCGAATAAGAGAATGGGTCAGACATTGCGGATATCCACTGGATGAGCTGGAAAGTAGAGTCCAACAAGGACAAGAGCGGTGATCGATATCGCATCTGCAGCCGGCACTTTCCCTCGAACATGTACACCACATCTTGGGGAACAAAGAAGAATAAATGTCGATCGACACGAAAATTGCTCGCAAACGCTATTCCCACTCTATTTGTCCACAATCTGCCACTGGTGAGTCAAGTGTCCGTTTTTAGCTTTAGGCCTTGCGGTAGTGTGTAGGTAGCCGAATGGATTCATTGATATTTTAGGTGTTGTTTCCAATTTGTAATACTTTCAACATTTATATGAGTGTATAACTTTTTGAATAATGACATTTATCAATATATTATTTTTAGATTTCATAACCCACAAACGAAATCTATATATGGGCACAGGGAACTGTGCTATATTGCGCATTACTCAAGTATTCTGTCTCCTTACATGGCAATTTTAAATATTGGCATTTCATTATCAAACAATAATTTACCTTTACAAATTCTTGACTATCCCTTGAATCTGAAGCAAGAACATTCTACTTCCGTCACATGCTCGCAGTTATCAACCACTTCTAGCGCATATCAGGTAATCATACTTGGCTATTCCGCTACAGACTTGTTTTATGCATGTCAAGTAATAGTTTGTATGTATCGTGTGATTATTTTACCAATTGTTTGGTTAGTGCTTTCCAATTGATATACACCTTAGTTGTCGTTCCCTGGTGTTTGTTTTCAGTTATAATGAGTGTTATCCATACTAACGCAAGTACTGTCTTTCAGGGAGATGCTGAAGCGTCCATCACATTGACAACAGCCCTAGATGTTCTTCAGCAGCCCGAGGTATGGATACTGACAGCTCAACTGACCGTGATCATCAGGACTGGAACACTCGTCGTTTGATTGTTCTACACCACGTTTCATTTGTGGTTAGCCGTTGATATGTACCTGTGCGGTCGACCCCAAGCGTGTGTTGTATTTTCAATATTGTAATCCTTACTAATGCAAATACTATGTTTCAGGCAGTTGTTGAATCGTCAACCCACGCACTTGATGCAGAGCCTGACATTCAAGTAATTCCGGTGGAAGCGGGACCATGCGGATACGAATCGGCGCAACAGATTTCGGAAGTGCGCACCACATTGACAACAGCCCTAGATATTCTTCAACAGCATGAGGTATGGATACTGACAGCTCCATCGAGCGTGATCATATAGCGTGAATCCATTAGCTATACTTGCTTCCCTATTAACGCAAGTACTGTGTTTCAGGGAGATGATGGAGCTTCCACTACAATCACAAGATCCCATTTAGATGATGCAGATGTAAAGAAATCGGAGAAATAGTTCGATTAAATCTGATCATTTTTAAATATTCCTTGATTCTTTTAGACAATGCAACATTTGTGGTTATCTCTTTATATGTACCTGTGCCGTCGACCCCAAGTGTGTGTTATGTTTACGATATTGAAATCCATACTAACGCAAGTACTGTGTTTCAGGGAGTTGCTGATGCCTCCTCTTCAATACAATCATTCGTGGCAGTCCATGTAGAGCCAGAGGTATGGATACTGACAGCACCATCGAACTAAGTCATCAGAGCTAGAATACTTGTCGTTTGATTGTTCCACACAATGTTTAAATCGTGTTTGGCTATTGAGATGTACATGTGTGTTCGTCCTCACATGCGTTTTATGCTAACAATATTTTGATACACAGTAATGAAAATACTATGTTTCAGGGAGTCGGTGGAGCCTCGTTCCTTGCTGTCTATGCGGATACAGAAAATATAGTTGTTACAGCGCAAGAGGAAGGGGAGACATGCGGATACGTATCGGAGCTACAGCGTGCAGATGTTGAAGGTCGAGTCAGAAATGTTGCAAATAAAAGAAACAAAAATAAGGTTAGTTACAAACAGTTCATAAATTTTGAATTTCTTTTGTGTTGGGGACTATTTTATGTTTTTTTCCAGTCAATTGTACTATACTTTATCTTGTGTTTAAACTGAACATCCCTTTTCCAATCTGTTCTCTAGTTACCCGTGGGTCTACGAACTATACATACACAGACAGTGAAGCGAATGAGAGATGTTGCTTGCCAGACCATTTACAATATTGAGGAACTATTAAGACGCGGCATGTTGAGACTCGGGATGCTCATGTCCAATGGCCAGAACATGAAATGAATGTGTCCGGAGAATCCAGCAAAGTTGTATTGGACCATTGCTACAGTACGACCGCACCGCCGCAACAACGTGATACTGGATGTATTGAAGATAGCTCTGAAGTAGTCGCAGATCAATTCACACAATCTACACCCGCCAAAAAATTGCCACCAAAAAAGCTTTCGACATTGTTGTGTTCTCCCATCAATGTTGAGGTAGCAGATGTTGAAATGACAGAGAATGAACCAGCAGCAGCATTCACCGAGGCATCAGAACTTGATAGCAGCTATATTTCTTTCAAATGTGGTGATATGTCCTCAACGTCACAGGCCGAAACAACTTTGATGCAGGATGACAGTCTAATGAAAGAGGGCAAATACATAGTATTCGACAGTTGTTTGATGGATATTATAAGTATGCTGAAATGTGGGCATTCCGTCAGAGGGAAAGTATGTGGGAAGCCATTGATTCATGTGACTCGTCAAAAACAAGGCAGTAACGTCAAAATACATGCCGCCTGTACATTAAATCATACGTTCTCATGGTCTGCACAACCGATGCTAGGGTAACTGCCAGCAGGCAATCTACTGTGTGCAGCTGCATCACTTTTTAGTGGCTCCAGTTTTAGAAAGTTAGAGTCTTTCTTTCAGTTTGTGGGACTCCATTTCATTTAAAAAACGCAGTACTACAAATACCAACATGATTCTCTGTTTCCGGCCATTAGTGATGCTTGGAAAATTGAACAATTGTCTCTAGCAAGTACATTCGAAGGCAAACGATTCAGGCTAGCTGGCGATGGACAGTGCGACAGCCCCAGATTTTCTGCCAAGTACTGCACCTACCACTTTCAGGACATGGATAGTAAGAAAATTGTGAGTTTGGTGGCCTTGCAGGTAACACAATGTACATCCTCAGTGGCCATGGAGAAACTAGGATTTATAAAATCAGTGGAATATCTACAATCGAGGGGAATGCACATCGACCTCATAGCCACGGACAGACACGTTTCAATTGCCAAGACAATGAGAGAGCAGTTCCCACATATTAAACATCAATTTGACGTATGGCATCTTGCTAAATCAATCAATAAGAAAATCTCGGCTGCAGGTAAAAAAAAAGGTTTGGAAAGTATTTCAGAGTGGTCCCAGTCTATCAGCAACCATCTTTGGTGGAGCTCCAAAACTTGTGAAGGGTCAGTGGAAATACTACTTCATAAATGGCGGTCACTGATGCACCACTGTACCAAAGTGCACCGCTGGTCAGAAAACCTACATTTCCACCAATGTGAACATGGCCCTTTATCCTCAGTGGAGGCACGGAAGAAGAAGTGGTTGAATCCATCTTCACCGACACACAAAGCCATTGAGAAGATTGTTTTCGATAAAACTCTATCAAGAGATTTGAGGGGACTGACAGAATTCTGTCACACAGGAGGCTTGGAGGTGTTCCACAATATGTGCCTAAAGTACAGGCCAGAGCGCTTGCATTCAGCATACAGGGCATGAGACATAGGACTCTACTTGCCGTCTTGGCCCATAACGAGAATCTCAGCCGTCAACAATCTAGGACTAAGGGTAATGTAAGGATGCCTCGCTACACTAAGGCCTTTTCAAAAAGAAGTAAGTAATGGGTGATCAAACCAGTCTATGAGGAAATGGAGTTCAACTTTGTCAAAAGCCTTATTGTTGCTGTATTAGAGAAGCACAGATATGGAATTTTGAATGTTTCTGTTCAGAGCACTGATCCATTGCCACCCAACATTGCCACTGTGCTATGTCCACCCAAAGGAGAGCTGGTTGTGAAGTACAAATCCCGGATTAAATAATTGTAATACGATTGTCTTTTTGTAAATAAATTTTATTGTACAGTGTGCATACAAAGTACACTAACCCTAACCCCGACCTTCACCATCCTGGGTGCCGAACTACCTGGGTGTCATCTTTGAATTCTCTCTCTATTCATCTCATGTTGCTGACCTTGTCTATATGTGTATGTATATATTTTTGTTGATGTAACTAATTTTCGCAATCTCTTATAAATGCTGGGCACTGTTAACCGAGGGGAGGCTTGCGTATTGCAAATAATAAAACAAACAAACAATAAATCTCACTTTGAACTCAACTCCCCGGGTACTTTATACTTTCCCTGACCTTCCCCAAAAAATTAAAAGTCTCAATAGTTATGGTTCTTTGGGGCTTCAAAGCTCGCAGACAACAAGGCCAAAATTGGGTCCTTAGAACGCGCCAAGCGAGCCGTTGCAGATGGGAGAGAAGCCAGTTCGCATTTGCACATTGAGGCGCACTACATAGATGGATTCGAAACTTCAAGTTCTCACAGATGGCTTTACTACGGGATGTTGCAAAGAAAGAATGTATGCTCATTTCTAGTGAAGGTCAGCGGCTTTGATTTTCAGCGCGCGCCCTGAAGAGGCCCACAACTCGCACTGGCACTATAAGGTTCTATTGTTTTTTGACCTTGAAAGACAGGGACCATGCAGAAAGAACTTCATTTGAAAGAGGGTTTGGGGGGTGCAATAACGTAAGAGACGATAAGGCAGAAAATTCTGAAACTAGACCGAGTTTATGTTAGTTCAGTATACGAAAAATTGTTGTCAAGAGCACAGTGGGATTTACGGACTGCATTACGCAGAGACACAATGGAAATTGCAAATATAATGTAAGTAACTCTTTAGACGCTTTTATACCGGAATGAAGAATTAATGAATGGATGCATGAATAAATGTATGAATGAAGAGCTTTGAAAAGGTTTGTGGGATCGTCCTTGTAGCTGGCACACTGGCATGCAGGTCCACATTCCACACGCATGTAGACAAAAAGTTGTTTCTCATTGTGTACTAACCTCGATTTATTTTGTTAGTTTTCGCACTGATTTTAGAGCCAAACATACTCCATTGCACTATCCCTGAAAGAAAATAGTTTCAGCTCGGCCGTAATAAATAAAATTTATAATATTAATAAAGATTGGCTGGCGAGTCTAATTATAAATTTTATGTTTTCAAAATAGGTATTTCCTTCCCTTTTGCCCCTGCCACCAGTTTCAGACACCGGCAGATGGTTACTTCAGCCACCAGCTGCAGCTTAATGTAAACAATTGCACCATTCTGATGATCTTATGGGACGATCGCCAAGGGCCCATATGCCCTTACGCAGTACTAGCAGCTAGAAGCAACATATCAACTTTTACGCTGGCCTAGTGCCTACTTGATGGAACAGCCTTGCGGTTCAACGTGCTACAAAAGTGCTTCTTTGAACAAAAACCAACACCCTGTGTACCATAAAGGAACAGCGCATGACTCACGATAAAATTTTACGGATTTGCAGATAGAGATAAAAGAAAATAAATGACTTTCGGAGTTCATATGGCAATTGCAGAATATTCTATAAACATTTAATGTCAAATAAATGTACTTTACCAAATGTACCGTGTTGCTGTTTGATTTTAAAGTACAGTTTCATATTTCTAATTGTGGCATGCTGTGTTGTGAGTTGATCTGTGTTGGTTTCCGGGTTCTGTGTGAAGTCGCGTAGAAGACGACTGGGCGCGTTTGCCTACGAAGCACAGTAACGTCACGGAGAGAGGCGGGGAATATGAATGTTTTGATAATGTCAGGCTCAGGGGCGGGGGATATGATTTAGTGCCGCAAAAGCAGGTCAGCCATGGCGATGGGGGAAATTATAGGATTATCACAAAATGGCAGCTCCCTGGTGCCTGTTTTCGCATGCATTTAATGGACGAAAACTCGGGTAAGGTCCATAGAACATTTTTCTAAAATCGAGCGACTTAGGCTTAAAAACACATGGCCAATCCGTAGGGGCAATAAAAAATTTTGACCGAACCATTCCTTTAAGCCTCTTTGCCAAATAGTTCTGTTTCTCTCTTGTGTTTGCTGGGGGGAAATTGGGATTGACACTGTATTTGAATTCTGCATTCCTGAAGCCTGTTTTCTCTCCTTCTATCTCTCTACATTGCATATTGGGGTTTGAGGGGTGTGCAGGGGGAAATAGTAACCACATTGCCATTTGATTGAAAACACACTCACAAAAGGATTATTGTGTGTTCCATTGTTTTTGCTCATTATTACTCCTTGTGATTAAAGAGATTGCTTAATGTGACATCACCCCATTGGTGATCATTGTATTCCTATTAAAAATAGTGTGACTATATTGTGAATATATAAATAAATATTTTAACTTTGCAAACCAACCTGATTCCTGGTTCAATGTGAAAGAACTTTTAGCCAGAAATAAATAAATAAGGATTTCCGTTGTGAAGTGATTTAGGTGAAGTGCCGGATTGAAATCACTTACAATGACATCCCTGGGAGAAGATCTCACAAAGATTCCAACACAATGTTCTGCACCAGCCTAGAATGGAAATGAAAAGTGACCCAATCTAGGCGGGTCTCGTTTACGAATTGGACAATCTTTAGATCCTCTGATTTGATGTTCCTTAGTTTTGGTGCACAGTGCAGGAGTCTTAGGATATTTTCCCTATTGAGAATCAAACCTTCGTAGGGATGAGTCTTACTATCATAACTACCAAGAAAAGGGCTCCATCAGAGACCTCAGGTTTTACAGATTTTTCTTTTGATTCTTCACTTTCACTTTTTCAATTTAGTACGAGCTGTTGTCCTATTCCTTCTTTTCTCTAGAGTGCAAAAATCTGGGGAGACCAATTTTTGATGAACTTGCACCGAGAATCATTAGTTCTTCTGGGAAGGGTGGAGATATGTTCTTCATTGTTCAGGACTCCACTCTTCTGTATGAGCATCATTCACTGCATTAGATTTACAGCCAGCTCTGGATCTCCGGAGATATCTCAGGGCACATCCGCTCCTGTGGTCTTGGCTTGCAGTAACAAAGCAAAGACAGGTTCCACTATTGGGACAGACAGACTGATCTCATCTTGGGTCACACACAGTAATGCAGATACAGCCAGACAGTTGCGGGTGCAGTATATGACTGCACAGCCTTATCTGGGGACCCCAAGCAGTCTATGTCACTGGCTCTGTCTGGCTATCGCAGTTTGGCAGATAGATGTGATGCCTGCAATAGACAACTCCTTCCATGTGGTTGATCCAGATGTATCATGTGACAGAGCATGAGGCCCCCGAGAAATGGCATCGGCATGTCAGTGCGCCCAGGTCAGTACTGTAAGTTAAGGTTGTATGTGGACAATGCAGTGAGTCATCGGTATGTGGTCGCATTCAGCTTTGCTGACTTTCACACATACGTTAGGGGGTTGTTATCTGTCCTCACTGTGAAAGTGGTTCCATGGTTCCATAAAGGTCATCCTGGAACTCCTCTCCCATGAAGGTCATCCTGGAACTTCTCTGTAACAACCCACTTTAATGCCAGAAGTTCCAACTTGTGGACTGGGTAGTTCTTCTCTGCTAGGTAAACTTGCTGGCTGGTGAAAGTAACCAGTTTCATCTAACTATGGGTCCCCTGGTAAAGGCCAGCTCCCAGTCTCTACAGGCTTGTGTCCACATGCAAGATCAAGATGTACGACAACTGGGGATCTGCATAGGCCAGGACTGGTGCTGTGGTAAGTGTCCACTTGAGTTCCTCAAAGTCCTGCTGCTATCCGTCAGTCCACTTTTCACTTTCACCAAAGGGCTCTTGTGGATGTTACACATTGTCCACAGAGCTGGCAGTAATCCTCTTGACCCTCTGGGTGGATGGGTATCTTTTGGCGACACCCACAAGTGGTTTTGTAATTTTGGCATATCTCACGACGATCCTCCTATAGTAGTCTGTAGTATGCCAGGAAACTCTACAACTCCTTTAGGGTCTGAATGTTATGGCCAGGTGAGTATGGTATCCATCTTTTCCAGATCCACGGCGATGCCATTTGTAGAGACGAGGTGCCTGATTTTCCTGATGCCCGACCAGGAAAATTGTCCACAATGAACAATGCTCCCATAGGTGATCCAACACCTTCATGAGTCTCCTATTGGTAGAACAAAACCTCTAGGAGGTTCATATTGCCCACTGTCTTAAGGTGCTGGGAAATCACTGGCTCACAGGGACTCCCCTGTTGCATCCTGATGGAATTGTAAAATCCTAAAGGGCAGAATCATGCTGTGTTCTCAACGTCCCCTGGATGCATTGGGATTTGATAGTAGCCACTTCATAGGTCCACGACCAAAAACCACTTACTTCTTGTCAAGCAGTCCAATGCCTCATCCACCCAGGGTGACATGTATTGGCCTGGTATTGTGTGGGTGTTAGAATGGCGGTAGTTGATGCCAAATGAAAATTCCTTTTCTTCTTCCAGGCAACGATGATGGGGGCTCAGGGACTCATCGATGGTCACTGTCTATAGAAGATCGTTCATGTGGTGGCATTCATCCTTCATGTCTCCTTGGGCCAGGCATTAACATCACTCCCTGAAGGGTGTCTTGTGTCTTGCACCGATCTGCTGTTCCACTCTTTGGGCTTTGGCATTGTCCTATTGGCTGGTGGAGAAAACCTTGGCTCACATGGCGAGCTGTTCACTCAGATGGTCCTTGTTCCTTTTTGAGATCTGTTAGTCTCCAAAGTTCAGTGTCTTCAGATACAACGCTAACCTTAATGAGCTGTGACAACACTTGCTGGGCTGCAGAAGCTTTCAGGTGGAACGGTGCTATGATGGGGCATACTGGTAAGCAGATGGTGTGATTGGTCACATTTATGACCAGTACCTTGATGGTGGTGCAAACATCTCCAACAGCTACATCAGGCGGAGCTCAGGACTGTATCTCTCTCTGGAGGTTCACCTGTGAAAACAGAAAAAGAATATCGAGGCAGAGTACCCCAAAAGGAAATACACCGAACACGGGTTAGAAAGGAACATACAAAGTACTTTATTTTATACTGAATTCAGTTACAAAAACAGAGCAAAATCAGATAGCTATCGGCCCTCAGTACAACACAACGAACTCCAGCGTGGTTCAGTGTGTTCAGTGAGAGACGCTGTACATTAGAATGCATTCACTTTTTATACATTTAGTGGGCGCGATGTCCAGCCCCACTTCGGTTTAATATTCCTTTTAAAACATCACCGATCTAGGGTTCGTGCCAAGTCTCAAATAACCGCATATAACTGGTTTGCCTTTAATACATGTATCAACAAGCGTATGCAATAACTGTGTATTCTAAAGTTTTCCATGCAGGCCTTCTTAAACATTAGTACAATGTAGTTTAAACAGATGTTCTTCGTTCAGTATTTGAATACATTGTCTCAACATATGCTTGTGGATTAGTTTCATTGCACGAGTAATCCTTCTACACATAGGTCAATGAAGGACAAGGTCTCAATTCATGACCTCAACAAGTGGCCTGCAGGCAAATTACACATTAGCTATGTACAGAGGTCAAGACGGCCATGTTGTATTCTGGAATGACATTGTACACCATTTTAGCTCACAGGGTGACTTTTACACAACAAATCCTAAAATAGCGGTTTGACCTAAAATGGCGGCTTACATGGATTTAAGGTCAGGACCTTGCAACAAAGATTTCTTTTGCAGGCGACTTTCGAGCAGCTTGGCGTAGGCAAATATTAATATATTTATTACAATAGGAGGCACGATATACTTTCTATTTCGACAAACCCTCCTTTTGGCCTATGCCAAGTGCTAAAAACTACTTTGGATCTCCTTGCAAATAACTCCATGCATCATTGTCCATGCACCCTGAATCACTATCAGAAATATCTACTGACATTAGGTCTTTTGCTAAACTATCCTTCAATACATATTCTTTTGAAGTCTTGTCTGGGGCATACACTTTATGTCCTATCAAAACTATCGCTTGTGCGCAACATCCCCCTAGCATCGAACACATACCAGGCAGACACTGAATACAGCAACAAAGAAACATCAGTATTCCAAAAATAATCAATAAGACCGAAAGCACCTTCCAACCCCAAGATCGCAAGAAGTCCCAGAAGCAAGCGCTCAAATCCCAGTTTCCCTCGGGAACATGCACTTCGAACTAAGGACGTGCAGATTCTGTATTGCCTTGAAGATAGTTGGGAGGAATCTGGTACGAAAACACAGCAAGCGGACCCCACTAATTTGCATACTCTACCACGCTCAGCTAGAATGACATCTAATGCCATTAGATTTTGAAGTGCTACTAATCCTATCGCCTTTTGTTCTAACGTCATATTATAGAGTATGTCCATGGTCTGGTTGATGGTTCTCTCCAGTACTATCGCTAGTTTTCTGATATCTTCTGAATTCGCTAACTGCCCCCAAAATGGCACAATTGATTTAGCTATATCTCCCAAGACTTGTGCTGGGGTGTCACCATTCCCATCCCGCCATGGACGAGCCTTCGAAACTTCTTTTGTACTAGCTATAAACACCTCAGGTAACAGGATCCCTAAATAACAGGTTCCCTGCCAATCCCTGGGCAACCACGGGAATGCTAGATTACCGCAGACAAAGTAGACAGGTTCGCCTACATACAAAGGTCTGTTCTCCCCAGTCAAATTTGCAACGTTGGCACAACCTAAAAAATTTCCCATTGACTGAGTTCCATTCCTCTCTATGCAAAAAGAAACTGAATCGGGGCTATGGTTAACAGTGTAAGAAAGAGGCATGGCATCCCTATTGCCTATCAGAGCCATTTTAAAGGAAATCAAAGATTGGAAAGGACGAGACAGTTTGTCAGAAGGCCTAATAGAAGCAACATTCGGTTTACTCCTATTTGCAAAAAGCGAGCATCCCAGGGGAGTCAAAATTCGTTTCTCAAAACTATTCAAATTGGTGCCATCAAAGTTCCCTGAGATGCTATCATTCCATCGGCCAAAGAACACTGCTCTAAGAGAAGCATAGCAGGCAGTTGTCAACGGTAAAGGATGAATATACCAACCTAGCTCCTTATCCCTGTGTTGCGGAAAATGAGAGCAGACCCAGCAGTTGGATTTATTAAAAATGGCACGTGTAGCATTCATGATAAGTAGTAGAGTGTTATTATGGTACCTTCATCTGTGCTGGGAATCCCGAGGGGATAAAGTATGCAAATGTACAAAGGGAGTAGGAACAATGGATGCACTTTCAGTAGGCAACAAAAGTTCTAAAGAGTGAGTTTCCTCGAGGTACCATAATCCTAAGGCAGCGACTATTAAAAAAACAAATATCATTATAAGAATACAGCAATAAGTTTTCGGGGCCCAGGAATTTTGTCCATTGTCCCGGTTGGTCACCCCCTTATTTACAAGTCCCATACGAGCGGTAGCGGTGGCGGGCATCGCAGTCTTCAAACAAAAACTACAAAGTTTGTTGCTGGCGACCTCCCGGTCGAGCGACTTCTTAGTCCTTCCACCACCCCAGCCAACAGAATCCCCTTTCTCAAATTTGGGCAAAAGCAAGCCCTCCATGACTCTTTTCCTTCTCCGAATGCACAGCCGAACCGTGCCGTAAGTCTATCAGATGCACAGCAAAACCGTGCTGTAAGTCTATCTTCGTGGTCGCAGGTTATATCATACTTTTCCTGGTACTGATTGATCCGGAAACAATATGTTGTTGCTTCCTGTGGGAAGCAACGTGTCAGAGGCAAATGAAGGGGCTGAATTTGAAACAGCTGTTTCCGGGTGCAAAATTTGTGGAGAGTGTGGAGAAAAAATGGCAGCTTCCCCAAGCCTCCCGGGCTCAGAGATATTCTCCGACACATTCTCAGTGCTGCTTACTGCTTTGTGATAATTGTTTGCAGTATCAGCGAGGGGTTATGTTTCTTTTGTAGCGTGTGGCACGGGGTGAGGAAGTTTCTTGATGTGCGACGCGTGGATCCAGTTCTTTCGTCCAGCTACCCGCACCGCTTTCTGGGTGACCAACAGGACTTGGAATGGCCCACGCCAGTGAGGCGCGAGGCATGAGGTGCGCTCAAATGATTTGACGAGCACCCAACTCCCAGGCCGTATGCCATGGCCCGGGCCCTCGTATCACACAGGTAAAGCTTCTCGTACCTGGTGATAAATCAAATACAGGTTTTTAGTCAATTGGCTACAATAATCTGAAAGTAGTACATTTTCAACATTCTTTAAAGTTCGACATTTTGGAAGGTTCCAGATATTGGCAGGTCTCCCCATTACCACCTCTTAGACTTTTCCAGTGTGGCATCAGCTTGGATATCCCGTACAGACCCAACACCCTCATACATTACAAAGGCATCTACAGTCTCCCTTGAAACATACATCTCTGTGAAGAGATCTGTGGCAGTTTGTCTAGCTATCTGATCAGCGAAAGCATTCCCTTTTCCAATTTTTTATTTTTTTATTTTTTTTATTTAAAATTGTTTATTTTTTTGGTAGCAAAAATTAATTTACACCTTTACAAATGTTAGAATCTTATACTAATACATAATCAAAATATTCATGTTCCCAGTGGAGCGAAAACTTCAGAACACAGTTATCCAATATCATCTGCAATCTTTCAATGTGGTGCACATTTCATAACTGCTAACTGAGTAGGGAGTGCAAGCACTGAGAGTAGTTGTACTATTAGGGAGACATGTTGAATCTTGGTGCCGTGCAAAGTTAGGAACCCTCTTTCTGACCAAAGTCTCCCAAAGTTGTGAACCACCCCAAAGACATACTGACTATCAGTATATATATTTACTGCAAGCCCATCAGAAAGTTCACAAGCTCGGGTCAATGCTATAATCTCTGCGGCCTGCGCAGAATTATGCGTAATTCTCTTAGTTTCCACAACCGTGCTCAATGTAGTGATTGCATAAGCGGCTGTGGATGTACTATCCGGAAGTTTAAAGCAGGAGCCGTCACAAAACAGCTCTCCTTGCGGATTATCCAAAGGAGTATCTTTCAAATCGATTCTACCCTTTGTTTCTTGTTCGGTCGTATACAAACAATTATGTGACTCTTCATCACCGCAAGTAGTATCTTGCGGAAAAGGTAGGAGTTCAGCCGGATTAAGGACACAACACCTCTTAATTTGAATGTGAGCAGCAAACAAGATCAATTCATATCTTGTCAACCGTGCAGAAGTGAGTTATTGCGTTTGTCGGTTCAATAGAACATCTACAGAGTGAGGCACCATCAGGGTTAGATCATGTCCTAGGACCATTCCTTCACTCTGTTTTACAGCCGCGGCAGCTGCAGCGACAGCGCGCAAACATCTTGGCAAAGTGCATGCTACAGGATCAAGGACGGAAGAATAGTAACCGCACAGATTATTCTTCCCTCCATGTTCCTGCGTTAATACAGCCAAAGCACATCCATCACATTCATGCACAAACAACACAAAGGCCTTTTCATAGTTTGGTGTGCCCAGAACTGGTGCAGAGCATAATGCAGTCTTAAGCAAGTCGAACGACTGCTGGTGTACCGTGTTCCATGGCAATGGCGAAGAAATGCCCTTCTTCGTCAAAGCCACCATCGGTTTGATCACTAGTGAGAAATTTGGGATCCACAACCTACATTAAGAAGCCATACCTATCAAGGCCCTAACTTCCATGTGTGTGTATATGGGACAGACATGCCAGAAATGTGTTTTATTCTTTGAGGTGTCAATCTTCTTCCCTCCTTTGAAAGGTGATAGCCTAAATAGGCGACCTCCTGACAACAATATTGACATTTTTTAAGCAAAGCTTTGTGAACATGCTTAGCTAGATGAATAAGTAATAACACAGTGCCCTCCTTACAGGCTCTCTCAGGGTCAGCAGCTAGAAGCAAATCGTCAACGTACTGAAGCAAAGTACAGGTAGAGGGCAATTCAAGGGTATCAAGTTGTTCTTTCAAAGCCCTACTATAAATACTAAACGAGCGTCCCCCTAAGGTGAACGCAAACAAATATCTACTATCCTTGTGCATAGGAATACTAAAGAACGCATTCTTTAAGTCCACAACACTAAAGTAAGTAGCTGTAGCTGGAATCATGGTTAGGATTGTCGTTACATCAGGCACAATTGGAAATTGTGGTGCCACAACTTTATTAATGGCACGTAAATCAATTATAAAACGGAATGGAATTACATTATCGCCTTTCTTGTATACGGGTAAAATCGGACTATTACACAAACTTCCTGACATTTCTTCAATCACCCTGCGATGCACAATATCGGAAACAATACATTTCAAAGCTCGCTCGCCCTCAACCGAAATCTTATACTGGGGAATGCGTGGCAGCTCAATTCCATGTTTCAAAACTATTTTGACAGGCTCAATCTGTAAAACACCGACATCATTGTCATCGACAGCCCACAAGCTCTCTGGTACATCAATGAATTCTGAAGGCAAAGGTCTAATCAAAAATTGCGAGACAGAAAATTGCTGTGGTGAAATCGTCAAGCGCACTCCATCAGAAGAACAATAAATCACTGCATTTAATTCTTTTAACAAATTCAACCCCAGCAAGTTCTCTCCGCTATCCGAAGTCAACAGAAATGGACACTGGTCCGCAAAGGGACCCAAAGAAATAGGTACTGGCATAGAAACCGGACAAACAACTGGTGTACCGGAAAACCCTACAGAAACATTGGTTTGCCCTGACAGTGGAATGTTTGGAACCCGCGAATGATCAATGGAACACTTCTGTGCTCCAGTGTCTATCACAAATTGATGTTTCCTATTTCCCACCACCATTTCAACGTAGGGACCTTTCTGATTGACGGAAATAGGTGTAGGTTTCAAACCCTGCTTCGGGCAATCCTAACGAAACAGAATATCATCAAAAGGAAGCTCTTCAGATAAATATGTAGCTGAAGGATGATCAAATATATTCCTGGTGTCCACACTCGGAGTCTGATTGTCCTCCGAAAAAGGTTGCTGAGGGTCCTGTGTAAACTGACCTCTACCAGGGCCCCCTACGCTCGGGCGACCTCTGGATCGCCTACCCATATTACCAAATGTATTATTTGACCTTTGTTGAAGGACAGGGCATTGTGCTCGCCAATGACCCTCTCGACGACAATAAGCACACTGGTTAATTTTCACAGGACCCAAGGGCACATTCCCCTGCGGGACATACTGACCTCTAAACTGAGAACTACCCCCTCTGGGGTCCCTAATAATTTGCACCTTCAGACTTTCCTTGGACACAGGCCGTAAGATTGTCCCAAATAATTCTCTTTTTGGGAATTATGGTTTTTAATTTAGCAATGATTCTATCAGGGGGAGTTAATATCACCTGTTGCGGTCTTTCACCAGCTGGCCTTTCCCCATCGAGTCTGGTTATATTCGCCCATGTATCTCCCAATCCGGGTACATCGTCAATAGTTCTAACTTGTTTCTATAAATCTACGGGCAGGAGTACAGGAAACAACAAATCAATGTCACCTAAGGTGAACACTGAGGACTGAAAAACTGATTCTATCTCTTTATAGAACCCTGTCGGATTTTTCCTAATATCGGGAATAGATTGCCTAATAATATTCACTTCCTGTCTTGAGAACGGGACGTGAACGAACTGTGATACATAATGTGCAGGAATGTTCACAGCGACTATATTATTTACAGCATCGGCCGCGACCTCAACCTTCGGGACAAATGTCGGACGAACCTCTCTCATAGGCAACTGAGAAATAGGTGACTCCGAACGCTTACTAAGCAACAGAGCCAAGTCGAGCGCTAAAGCAGTCGAAGAAGTGTCAAGTGAAAAAGCTCTTTCATAAATGCTCAATAACTCTGTGGGACAACTAATCTTCCTTTTTACACATTCATCCTGCAGGTATTCTACCATTACCTGTATCACTTTCCTCTGCATTTCTAACGTATGTTGACTATATGTGTCATATACCTCAACTGGAGTTATCGATATGTCTTCAATCCATCTAATCGCGTCTTTCTTATAAATTTGCATTTCCTCCGATATCGGTTTACGACACGGAAGGAACCGTTTCTGTACATACATATTTTCCTCTTCATCATCCTCATTCTGTAACTTTTCTAACTCCTTTCTATACCCAAATAACCTCTCGACATGCACATTTACCTTCTCCACAGTGTCTCTAGAAAGCGCTAGAGTATTTAGATCCCTTAACCCTTGCGGAACATCCGCATTATTTAATCTTCCCACATTATACATAACTGAATCCCTAAACCTTCAATAAAACATTTTTCTCAGGAAAATTATCCGTATTACAAAGTGTGGCAAAAACGCTAGCTTGATCATCCTTCTCCATATAATGCTTAGCCATGCAGTTAACTCACGTTTCTTCTCCGGCGGTACAGTATTGTTCCTGTACCTCGATCGATTACAAGCGGCTCAGGACCACTTGGAAGAGAGGGAGCAGGCAAATTCGATGGAGGTACTATAACTGGTGTGATAAAAAGAGGCGGAGGAGCAGGTGGAGGGACAAATACCGGAGGAATAGGAACAACAGATTGAGCAGGAAGAGCAGGAATAACAGCAGGAAGAGGTACAGCAGTGGGAAGAGGAACATACGGAGGTGGCGCAGAGGCACCAGGCCTTTGTTCATTCAATATTTTGTCAATAAACTCATCAGAAATATGAAGATCTTTAGAAGGATAGATTTTCTGAATTCCAAGTGAGAAAGCCCTTTCCATATTTTTAGTCGCCTCAGACTGTTTATCTTGGTCATATAACAACGCTTTTTCTTTAACAAGACCGACTCCAAATATTCAATATGAGGGATCTCAAAACTACCATTGATTGGCCACTGAAGTTCGGAGGCATGTCTGGTTTGTCTGTGTCAAATATCATTAAATACTGTACTTCCAATGCCATACTTACAGTACATATTACATGCCGGCGACCCCTCCTGTGGTGCGGACGGCTACATTCCAAAGATTGTCTATCACTGCGGAATAATGCCCTAAAGCAGGTAGACAATTTCCCAGGCATATCTCAAATTCTTGGTGTTACCTGGTCAATATTTGTGTCTGCAGATATAATGCGCCAAAATTCAAATTGTCAGGGTTAAATTAAGAATCGGGTCACGACTCACCTGACCAAACCTAAGGAGGACCGATCGGTACTTCTAAGAATCTTACCTAACTAATCTTACCTCGTGTATGGTGATTTCGGCAAATCTGCCCGCCTCGATAAGTGGACCCTCGTCAAGATGCCATCTCGGACCACATGCTTATCGTCCAAGGATCGGGTCGTGCAGTGCTGTTGAGGTGTTGTGTCTCGTTCAGGGGGCCCCTTATGTCACACCGCCCGATCCCGGTCCGATAGCGTGCGTCAACCTTCAACAATCCGGCATCAATCTTGAGGGTCCCTATTCGGGCGCCAACTGTGAAAACAGAAATAGAATATTGAGGCTGAGTACCATAAAAGGAAATACACCGAACACGGGTTACAAAGGAACATACAAAGTACTTTATACTGAATCCAGTTACAAAAACAGAGCAAAATCAGATAGCTATCGGCCCTCAGTACAACACAACGAACTCTAGCGTGGTTCAGTGTGTTCAGTGAGAGACGCTGTACATTAGAATGCATTCGCCTTTTATACATTTAGTGGGCGCGATGTCCAGCCCCACTTCGGATTAATATTCCTTTTAATACATCACCGATCTAGGGTTCCTGCCAAGTCTCAAATAACCATGTGTAAATGATTGCTTTTTGAAGCTGCGCCCAATAGCCTCTCTGAGAAAAGTTGAATCTGATGTATAAATGATTGCTTTTTGAAGTTGCGCCCAATAGCCTCTCTGAGGAAAGTTGAATCTGATGTGTAAATGATTGCATTTTGAAGTTGCGCCCAATAGCCTCTCTGAGGAAAGTTGAATCTGATGTGTAAATGATTGCTTTTTGAAGTTGCGCTCAATAGCCTCTCTGAGAAAAGTTGAATTAGAAGTTTTCCCAATTGCATTCAGAAACTGCGCCCAACAGCCTCTCTGAGGAAAGTTCAATCTGATGTGTAAATGATTGCATTTTGAAGTTGCGCCCAATAGCCTCTCTGAGGAAAGTTGAATCTGATGTGTAAATGATTGATTTTTGAAGTTGCGCCCAATAGCCTCTCTGAGAAAAGTTGAATCTGATGTGTAAATGATTGCTTTTTGAAGCTGCGCCCAATAGCCTCCCTGAGAAAAGTTGAATTAGAAGTGTTCCCAATTGCATTCAGAAACTGCGCCCAATAGCCGCTCTGAGGAAAGTTGAATCTGATGTGTAAATGATTGCATTTTGAAGTTGCGCCCAATAGCCTCTCTGAGAATAGTTGAATCTGATGTGTAAATGATTGCATCTTGAAACTGCGCCCAATAGCCTCCCCGAGAATAGTTGAATCTGATGTGTACATGATTGCTTTTAGAAGTTACGCCCAATAGCCTCTCTAAGAAAGACGAATTAGAAGTGTCATAATTGCACCTAGACATTTTCCCAATTGAATTTGAAGCTGCGCCCAATAACCTCTCTGAGAAAAGTTGAATCTGATGTGCACATGATTGCATTTTGAAGTCGCGCCCAATAGCCTCCCTGGGAAAAGTTGTATTAGAAGTATACACAATTGCATTTAGAAGTTGCGCCCAAATAGCCTGTCTGAAAAAACTCAACTATAAATGTCCTAACTGCATCTACAAGTGCATTTAAGATCTGCGCCCAATAGCCTCTCTGAGAAAGTTGAACTTGGAAGTGTACTTAGAAGTTGCGCCCAATAGCCTGAAAAGCTGAATTTGAAGTAATCCCAATTACATCTAGAAGCTGCTCCCAACAGCTCTCTAAGAAAAGTTTCATTAGAAGTATTCCCAATTGTATCCAGAAAGCACCAAATAAGTCGTCGACCAGTTGAACCCGAAAGTCTCCCAAAAAAGCGTTAATCATCAACCCTTGAACTACAATCAGAAACCCTCCTAAATCAACCCAAAGCTCGCACCAATCATGAGTGCAGGCACTCCCCCCACTCCTGCCAGAAACGACTCCCGTGGACCACCTCCATTCCCCGATCCGCCTTCCCTCCCGCCCCCCCTTCCCATATCAGCCCACCGTCGTCCGCAATCCTTGCCACCACCCTCTCCAAACACCAAGCCAGGGGTGCACGATGGCGAGCAACCCACCCTAAGACCACACATCCCATAAACCCCACCGCCGACCTGCCATCAGTGCCCACTATGCCCACTCCCGCCCTCCTTACTATCATATCTAGCACACCCGACCCTCCATTCGCCCAACCCCCTCCTTGCCCCCATACCCCTACCACTTTCACCGGCCGACCGCACCATTTCCCATCCCTAAAAACCGCACGCCTTGCACTAGCAAGAACCGAAGCCGCTTCCCTCTCCCCCTCTGACCCACCTACCCTCTCTCACACACCTGTTACAGCAAAGAAACTAAAGAGGAAACACTCCTGGTCCCCCTCAACCTCTCAGCTCTCGTCGCCTCCCCTATCTCGACCCTGCACCTCTCTCCCACACTCTCCTCCTTCCCCCGTGGCCTCTCCTTTCCTGAAACCCCTCTCCCTCGATTTCTCCTCGACTGCAACTGAAACTCCCAAACGCCCACTCCCCTTCCTCAAATCCCCCACCCCGAACCCGATCAACCTATCACAAGCAACCACCCAACCACGCCCGAAGCCTAAATACTTCTTTACTCGCCCACTTTTCCCTAGCATCACCAACCTTAACCCCCTCCCTCCAGCCTCTCCGCCCCCCCCCACCCAAGCACCAAACCCAACCCTGCCTGCAGATGTAAACTGTATCCTTTTTAACGCGCGTTCTGTAGCTAAAAACAGACACTGCATCTTTGACCTCCTCACCTCTGTCAAACCGGACCTAGTTTTCATCACTGAAACCTGGCTCTCTGATGACTTCGGCCCAATCGCTAATGAAGCCTTTCCACCCGACTATTGCCTCATCCCACTGAACCGTCCGTCCAGAGGAGGGGGGATAGCATTCGTCTTCAAATCTCACTTCCGTGCCACAATCATGGACAACCAAACCTCCATTCCATCCTGTGAATCGCTCCTCGTCAAACTATCCCTCTCCCCGTCGCTCTCACACAGCTTCCTAATAATCTACAGGCCTCCTGGCTACGATAGTCATTTCGCAAACAACCTTTGTGACTCCATCGCCTCCCTCCAAATCAATCATCCCAACCTCACCCTCCTTGGAGACTTCAACATATGGCTCGACAACCCCACCAACCCTATGACCCACGCCCTGTTTGACGGTCTAGATGCAATTAACCTCCAACCCCACATAAACGGCCCGACTCACTTTAAAGGACACACTCTCGATGCCATCTTTAGCTCCAATACCCTGATTCACCTAAAGCCCCCCACCCCTATCATCTGGTTCGATCATTTTATTCTCTCGTTCACCATCCACTCTCCCAGCCCCCTTCCCATACGCACATCTGAGCCTCCGAACCTACGCATGTGCTGGAAAAAACTAAAAATCACCCCTGACCTAGCCGAGGCACTCCTCCAGTCTCGACCACCTACCTACCGTCCCCACAACCATCTAACGCCTGAAGCCTTTGACTCATGGCTCAATGCATCGCTGACACGACTCACTCCCCTGTGCAAACCATCATCACGCCTTGGCCCTTTTCCCAGATGGTTCACTCCTGAGTTAAAAACCACTAAACGGCATTACAAATACCTCGAACGCAATTGGCGGAAAGAGAAAACCCAAGAGAGCAAGACCACCTTGGCCCGACAATTGTATCAGTACAAGGCCGAAATCCGGAAAGCAAAAAAAGCCCACTACAACACCCGAATCCTAAACTCCAAAAACCCAAGCAAAGAACTCCACAAAATCATCTCAGAATTCACCAATCCAGCTTGTAACACAACCATCCCGACCCCGTCACAATCACTGTGTGATTCACTCTCCCTCCACTTTTACACCACGGCTATCGAAAGGACTAAAACTCTAAACACCAAATTGGCTCTCCTACAACCAACTGACACTCAGCCGCCCGCACCGGCCAGCCCCTCACCTGCGACCTCAACGCAACCAACGTTCGAATCCTTTAGTCCATTATCACCAGAGCAATTTCTCAAACTTCTATCTGCCCGCAAACCATCTGGATCGCCACTAGACCCTTGCCCAGCTAAAACTCTTAAAGGAATTTTTGCCTCTACCTGCGCAGGGGAGCACGCAAGATCTATCATAAACGACTCCCTCTCCTCCGGTATATTTCCCGAGACATTCAAAATGGTATACGTCAAACCTCTAATAAAAAAATCTTCGCTCGACCCTAACGACGTCAAAAACTACCGCCCAATCTCAAACACCAGGTTCCTTGCCAAACTCATTGACCGAACCGTCTACTCCCAACTAAATGCCTTTGTCGAAGCCAATAACCTCCTAGACCCTGCTCAATCAGGTTTCAGATCACGTCACGGAACCGAAACCACCCTAACGTCGATCTGGGATGACCTCAAAATGACAGCAGACGCCGCAGGATGCGCAGCACTAATCCTCCTTGACCTATCCGCTGCCTTTGACATGATCAATCACTCAATCCTCCTAGACCGCCTCCACTCCCTAGGAATCCGTGGAACCGCTCTTAAATGGATAGCCTCTTTCCTCAAAGACAGGCACCAAATAACTACACTCTCCAGCTTTACCTCCCAAGCTCGACCAGTCGACACGGGAGTCCCTCAAGGAGCATGTCTATCTGCCCTGCTGTTCAATCTCTACCTGATCACCCTCCCGCCAATAATTCGCTCACACAACATCATATGTTACAACTACGCTGACGACACCCAACTAATCTTAAAATTCCTGAACTCGAAGCCCAACTCCCGACCCGACCTGGCAGCCTGCCTCCTTAACATTGACCGCTGGATGACCCAAAGCCACCTCCTGCTAAACCCCGCCAAAACAGAAATCATGGTGTGCGGCAACTCCGATCTTCTTCCGCACCCTCTTCCCTGGCCACCCGCCATGGGCATCTCACCGACACCCTCCAACACAGTGAAAAATCTTGGTTGCACCCTAGACTCCGGCCTAACACTCTCGCGCCAAGTCAATAATGTCTCAAAGTCCTGCCACTACCACCTTAAAACCCTCAGGCGCATCTTTCCATACCTCTCATTTCCGAACAGAGTCTCTGCCGTCCAATCAATCGTTATATCCAGACTGGACTACGGAAACCCCCTATACCTCGGAATCCATGCCTACCAGCTGAATAAACGCCAAAGAGCACAAAACGCGGCAGCCAAAATGCTGCTTGAGCTAGGTCCAAGAGACCACGTATCCCCAGCCCTCAAGACACTGCACTGGCTTCCAGTAGCCCGTAGGGTGGCTTTCAAAACCTTATGCCTCACCCATCGAGCACTGCATAAAACTGGACCTCAATATCTTCAAGAAAAACTAATACCATATCATCCCTCTCGCACCCTAAGATCAAGCTCAGCCGGCCTCCTAACTATTCCTAAGACAAACTCAATCAGGATAGGCGGAACATCATTCTCAGCCCAAGCTCCAACCCTGTGGAACTCGCTCCCACCCCACATCCGCCTAACTGAGGACTTAACGTCCTTCCGCAAACTACTGAAAACCTGGCTCTTCTCCTAAAACCAACCGGCTTCCAAACTAGCACCATCACACCGACCTATTGAAGGGAAGAGTGTCGAGGGCGGATGAGTGTCGAGGGCGGATGAGTGTCGAGGGCGGATGAGTGTTGAGAGCGGATGAGTGCTGAGAGCGGACGAGTGCTGAGGGCGGACGAGTGCTGAGGGCGGACGAGTGCTGAGGGCGGACGAGTGTTGAAGGCGGACGAGTGTTGAGGGCGGACGAGTGTTGAGGGCCCATGAGTATTGAGGGCCCATGAGTGTTGAGGGCCCATGAGTGTTGAGGGCCCATGAGTGTTGAGGGCCCATGAGTGTGGACGGCGGCTGGATGTGGAGAGCGGCCGGGTGTGGAGGGCGGCCGGGTGTGGAGGGCGCCCAGGTGTGGAGGGCGGCCTGGTGTGGAGGACGGCCGGGTGTAGTGAGTGAAGACATGTGTGGAGAGAAGACGTGTGTAGAGAGAAGACGTGTGTGGCGAGAAGACGTGTGTGGAGAGAAGACGTGTGTGGCGAGAGGACGTGTTGTGGCGAGAGGACGCGTTGTGACAAGAGGACGTGTGTAGCGAGAAGACATGTATGGCGAGAGGACGTGGGTGGCGAGAGGACGTGGGTGGCGAGAGGACGTGGGTGGAGAGAGGATATGTGGTGGCAAAAGGACGTGTTGTGGCGAGAGGACGTGTTATGGCGAGAGGACGTGTTGTGGCGAGAGGACGTGTGTGGCGAAACGACATGTGTAGCGAGAGGACGTGTGTGGCGAGAAGACGGGTGGAGGGCCGACGAATGTGCAGAACGGACGAATCGCTTAACTGCATGAAGTCCATATTATACCTAGAATGCATGGATCCTTTAAAAGATCATACCTCATATCACACCCCACGCTTACTCTCTCCTTACACCACCACCCAACTAGAACACAGAGATACTATGACACCATTCGGTATAACTGTTCTCATATCAACATCTGACGCCGCTCACTCCACATCACTCTATGTAATCACTGCTGGTCTCGCACCCCCAGCCAGGCGTTCTCCTCAGGCCTTACGCTGCCACTCTCGGTCTGGATAATTCCTGCCAGATTCGAACACATACTCCTGACCTCTCAGCCACCACACCTACTGCTATGAAGCAGCTTCCACAGGAAATTTCGCACCAGCTGCACACATACCAGATGCGCACTCGCACCTATTGGACCCTCTCTCCTCCCTCTACTGACTAGAACTTCGGTTCCCAAGGGCGTTCAACCTACCAGCGCCTTCAGACCATACCAATGGTATATAAGGCGCTATATAAGTGCAAAATAACATAACATAACATAACATATAACTGGTTTGCCTTTAATACATGTATCAACAAGCGTATGTAATAACTGTGTATTCTAAAGTTTTCCATGCAGGCCTTCTTAAACATTAGTACAATGTAGTTTAAACAGATGTTCTTTGTTTAGTATTTGAATACATTGTCTCAACATATGCTCGTGGATGGTTTCATTGCATGAGTAATCCTTCTTCACATAGGTCAATGAAGGACAAGGTCTCAGTTCATGACCTCAACAAGTGGCCTGCAGGCAAATTACACATTAGCTATGTACAGAGGTCAAGACGGCCATGTTGTATTCTGGAATGACATTGTCCACCATTTTAGCTCACAGGGTGACTTTTACACAACGAATCCTAAAATGGCGGTTTGACCTAAAATGGCGGCTTACATGGATTTAAGGTCAGGACCTTGCAACACAGATTTCTTTCGCAAGCGACTTTCGAGCAGCTTGGCGTAGGCCAATATTAATATATTTATTACAATAGGAAGCACGATATACTTTCTATTTCGACACACCTGCTGACATATGGGGTGGACAAGATGGTGGCATATCACAATCTCTGACATAGTGCAGTTAGTGCATCAAACATCAACTAATTGGTTCTGATCAACACCGGTGTTGCGGGTTCTTCACTCCGACTGCTGGAGACCAGAGCTAGGATGTCAATGGGGGCGCTGATTCCAGCTACATCACTTGTAAACTGCAGTCTGTCCTGAATGAACCCAAGATAGTTGGAAGGAGTTGTCCCCCATGCGAGAAGGCTTAGTCCAGCCAGGTGTTCTAATGCAATACGCATAGAACAAATGTGATGCCCTGTGGAACTGAAACACCATTAATACTACGTTTCTTACATGAAAATGGAAAAGGCTTTGGAGAGGAGACTAGAACTGCAGCCTTAGTGGTTCATTTAATTTTATTATTATTTCATTGTTAAAACATTATAGAAACATTTAAAAAATATTCAATACAAAGTTTTTATGAGGACATACAATTCCACTCATTTATGCACAAAATAATTTCAAAAATATGAGCCTTAACTCATTTCATTAATAAGGACCCTTATTAATGAAATGAGTTAAGGCTCATATTTTTGAAATTTGTTCTGGTAGTTAACCGGCAGCCCATTTATACAGTATCTGAACTAGCCAATAGCCTGCATGTACAATTTAGACCTAGTTTATGAGACCCAACTTTCAGCACCTGGATTTCATTGAGCAATTCCCCAATACATTTCCAAAAATCAAATCTGATGTGGGTACTGTTGATATCCTGAAGCATATTGATATTCTGTGCAATTCTAAAGAAGTGATGTCCGGCGGTAAGTGATAACAGTGATAACCACTTTACTGCCACTTTTACCACACCATTGAATTAATGAGTCCGATAAAATGGGCACAAATTCCACCAGCCATATTAGGGAGTGCCAGAAAATGGGTACAAATTCCAACCGCAGAATTACCGCCGGTGGAATTACCGCAGAAAACTGGAGGAATTAGCCCAGTGGTAATTCCGCCAGTGGAATTTGCGTCAGTAGAAATGATAGTAGATGATATATGTAGAAATACCACCAAAAATGGGCTGAGCTACTCACTCTGATACAGGATGACATACAAAGCAGGATATAGAACAGAACTGCTGTTCCACCACTGCTGAAGCCTCTGTCGCTGCTGCACTTCCTCACCACAGTCTCATTCCACCACACTGTAGGCATGCTGCATGACATGTCACAGCCGATGTTTTCCATCGTTCCTGGCTAGGTGCTGGATGCACTTGATGCAGCCTGCACCCCAGGACATCTCCCTGACCACCACCCCAGCACAGGTAATGGCTACAAAGGCACACTTCTATGCAGCTGCCCACTTCCCCAGTGTCATTGCAGCTCTGGACTGCACACATGTGACATTGGCGGCCCCCCAGGCACTGGATAAGGTTTACCGAATCTGGAAACAACATCATTGCCTGAATGTACAGGTGACGTATGATGCAGCCCCTGCTGTGACACACTGCTACCCCCCCTTTCCAGGTTCTACTCATGATGCCATGATCCTGTCGAACAGTAAACTGCTTGTCTATTTAGATACCCACAGAGGGGAAAGGACCTGCGTCCTGGGTAAGTTCAAGCACCATCACACATTACAAACGTGCTTCACAAGTGAAAACGGCCCAGAAGGTGGCAGGGCGCACTCATTACATTGGCAATTCAATGTATGCCTTGTCACAGCCCAATGCAAGAAGGACCTGCCCTCTGACACAATACTTAAGAAGCACCACCCGACAAGTCTGGACAATGCAGGACAATGCTGTAGCATGACAGTAAGGTATTATCCAAAATGAAATAAGACATCTACTAAGAGTGAACTAGTGGTACCACAATGCATAGGCAGTCCATGCCTAAAGAGGCAACAGAACAGTATACCAGTGCACAACGACAGCACAACACTGATAGGCAGCAATGGCACGTACGCTGCAAACCAGGAATGTAATTTCCCAAGAGCAGGAACACTAACACAAAGCGCACAATATAACCAGTACGCTCCACAGAGCACTTACATGGGAGCACAGCACAGGACTGCCACAGACAACATGTACATTGCAAATCCAGCTACGGTGTATGATTGTTACGCCTGGTGGTTCAGTGATGTGTGAAACGGTGATTCCCCAATTGGCATTGACCATTTCCCATGTAGTAGATAAGAAATCAAATAATGTAGGGATAGACAACCATAGTGATTTAAAAGTGTCATTGGTATAGTAAGACACTGTTGACCAATATGTCATGACCAAATGCCACACTTGCTCATATTTCTGTAACAAACAACTATGCCCATAGCCTTTTCGGGTGACTCTACATATCCACAGCCTCACTGAATAATGACACCTGCCTGGAACCCATTCACACCACACGAGGAGGCCTACAACAAGGCACATTAAGGACAGGGCTCTGAGTCTGCATAGAGCAAACATCTGGCCCGCATAAGGGACATTTCCAGTGTCTCCATCAGACTGGAGGAAACAACATGTGTAAGACAGAAAAGGTGGGCAAAATAGTACTAGTGTGTGCCATGCTGCACAACATGTTCCTCAGGCGACAGGTCCCTTTCCCCCAGATGTTGGCATGGCTCCTCAAAGGATAATGACAAACATGCTGGGAACTACATGGTGCCAAACAGTGAGCGTGAAGTAAGCAAGGACAGACGTCTCCAAGAAGTGATTGAGAATTTCTTTTGAGTACATGCCTGATACATTTGTACATTGCCACATAATATATTTGTCAAACCAACGCTCAAATCACTATGCTCACATCTGTTCTAGTCTAAATGAGAGTTATTTTGTACGGAAAGAAACACCCGTGTCCTCTCACCTCCCTATTTGCTCAATACCTAGGCCCTCCCACCTCCCTCAATCCCCAACACTCAGGCCATGTGCATGCCACATTCCCTAGAGAGCGGTGACAGGGTCTGCCAGCTAGTGAGCCCTCTGTGGGGGTGACAGACGTGGAAGTCTCAGATCCCTGACCATAGATGTGCTGTAGAGTCAGGAGCAGTGTACCCTGCATGTTTTCTGCTCCTGCAGAGATTGCCTCTGTCATCTCCAAGACACTCTGGACCACTATAGTGTTAGCAGCAGTTGCTGCAGAGAGATGGTGGTACTGCCAGTAAATGGCCCTTGCAATTCCTCGGTTTGAGCCCTGCACTGAATCCCTGATCACCTGTAGGTGTTGGGGTTGCAGCTCAGCTATGGTCTCTACACACACCTGGAGTTGTTCAATTGTGCTGTGCCTCCTCCATATGGCTTCGAAGGAATGATGTGGCACACTCTCAGGGGTGTGTACAGGGCTGGGGATATCTTTAAGGCACCCCCCCCCCCGAACTACCTTCATCCTCTGGTCCAATGCTATGTTCATCAGTGCTGGGGCCAGAGTCCTTATGCCAGTGGCATTAAATATAAGACTCAGGTGAGGAGGGAGAGTCAGGGGCTGGGTGAGGGGTTGCCCGCGTCACCTGATGGGTGGCTGTGGTGGTCTGGGTGTCATCCAGTGTCTCCACAGGTGTGAGAAGAGCAGTGGCCCTAGCAGCAGGTGGAGGTGTAGCTTCAACAGCTGTGGCAGGTTTTTTGGCGGCAGGCGTTGGCATCAGCAACACTATCAATGGCATCTGTAGCCACACTTGGTGTTGTTGGGTGTTCTGACCCACGTTTGGACTATTATGCTACAACATTTGGTGCTGTGGGCTTAGGAAATCCAAGATGGCCGAAAAAGCCCACATGTGCGCCAGAATATATGAAAACCACGCAGTTTGTGCGCACACCAAAATGGTCGCCTGACTTGCCACCCCCCGGTGCGGGTGTGCTGGGTCAGAAGAGCCATGAGTGAAATGGGGTGCCAAAGAGAAAAGCAGCAGTGCCTGTTCGCTAGAAAGCACTTTAAAAATCACCCTTTGTTTCTCTGAAGGCAAGCTCAGAATGCCCATTTCAAACATTGCAGAATATCCAACAATCTCACTGAACACCAGCAGACATTTGACAGAATAAAGTCTTGTGGGCATACAAAATCTGGAAAGAGGATGAGCCTAAAATAATGTTCATAGCAAAACTGGCTTAGCTGTGGATTTCAGCAGTTTAAGTAAATTTGGACTGAAAGACACTAAAAATCTAAATGTTTAAAAGAAATGAGTGACCTACTTTTGAGTGTCACATAGGTTGCAATTGTTTAAATGTCATAGTTTTAAACTTAGAATCAGCATTCTAGCTGCATGCGTAAAAATTGGAAGTTTGATTTGGACAGGAAAACTGGCAGCCAAATAGACATTTAGCTGAGGCCTGGCTTAAAAAGAGAGGGAATTTTGCCCACCAGCTACCCCCGACAGGAGTTGAGACTTGCACAACAGCTGTGTTCCCAGGCCTAGCTGCCTTTTGCTGTTCCCACCAAAAGGGATATGACACTTCTCTGATTGAATTACCTTGGCTCTGCAGGAAATTGAACAAAGCCCTGTCCTGACTCAGGCAAATGTTTTATTGGGGGGTCGTAAAAGTGGCTTCCTTCTGAAAGGAAAGGGGAGGAGCACTGCCTGTGAGAGCAAGCTGGCTTGGCAGAACTGGAAAAACCATAAATTCAACCTTGTGCTGGGGTGAAACCAAACCCCTTTGGGGCCAGAACATAAATCTAAAAAGATGGATCATTCATAGAGCGGACTTGTGACAATTTTATAAGTGATATCATTATTCTTGTGATTTTTATGTGCACATTTGAAGACGTGTTAGGACCCGGTGGTATGTTCAGGGGGGTTTTTAGCGGAAAAGAGGATATTACTCTAAATGTATGTATGTTAAAAATCTGACACTCCACCACCTAATGCCCACATGCTTTGTGAACATTTGTGTAAATGCGGGGACAAATCCAATATTGGTAACCCGACCAAAAAGTGAAATATGTTGCCATTTTTGAACCCAAGCTCCTAGAAACGACAGAATTGGAACAGGGGCTACCATCAGTAAATGCATGATGTGTGTATGCAATGCCAAACAACTGTCTATCGGGGAAGTATGTATTTGGATCAGATATAGATTGTGTGTAAAGTTGACAGCGGTGGGTTCTCTGTATCATAAACAGACCTCATCATGATGACACTTCATTTCATTCCCCAATCAAGGGGAAGAGGAGGAAGCGGCCAATGACAAGTGGAGAGGGGTAGGGCCTAGAAAGCTAGCCTCTCCACCCACTTTCAAAACACATAAAAGCAGACAGTCAGGACAGATAGAGACATTCTATTCCATCTGCTGCAGGACGCTCTGCCGGGAAATCCATACTTTACCTCCATCAACCTCCAGAGAGCCAACACAGAGACTTCAATCTATCCACCTTCAGAGACCAAGACTTTACTTCAGAATTTGTAGCAGAGAGGTCAACTACAAGCTAAATCCCTCTTTAGCTGGCCTCAAATTATTGCAACTATTCACAGCCAGGCGAGCTGTTTGAATTCTTTGCAAGAACTCTTGCCATTTGCCAGAAAGCAGTGTTGTATCCAGAGAGAGACCAGCTGAACCGGAGACCGCTGTATCCGGACCCACAGACCTGATCAGAACCAGAGACCCAGAGCAGACCAGCAGAGTAGAGCTGACCCAGACGCTGTGTGCAGAGACCGTCCGTGGCGAGTGAAGAAAACCCGCTGACCAGATCCGTGGCGAGGCCTATTTCTAAATATATTGTGAGTACCTAGCAGAACTGTGCAGAACCAATCTCTTAGTTAAAATAATATAATTCAATCTATTTTAATCTAACCAGAACTGCCTCCTAACTGTCACCTGTCATTTGCAAAGCTGTCACCTGTCATTTTCTAGCTGAAAGCTGTAACCTGTCGCTTTGAACTTTTAAGATTTCAAATCCGAAAAACTACCTTTATTTAATCGTCCGTATCTCTGGAACCGTTTGGAACTTGGTTTCACTTTCCTCTGAAGGCTTAGAATCTCAGCTTTTCAACGAGCCTAGAACCGACTTCCTAATCCTTATACTTTCTCCGTAATCACGATTCTCGCACTCGCGAATTTTACCGCGATTTGCGATTTGGGTAAAAATCCAGCCACGTGTAACCATCAGCAGTCATCTCTTTCCTTGCTAAAAATTCGTTTGCCTCTTAAGAACCATCCCTGAATCATTGCTAGAGTGAGCCTGGACTAATATTAACTAGATACCACTCACCCCGAACCTCCTGAAGGGAATTAAAAGCATTTTCAGCATATTTCTCACTGCATTGTCACCATATTCAAAGCACTTGGGTCTGTGTTTCAAAACTCCTATCTGTTGTATAAACTGCTGGGGGGGAATTGAACTGAATTCTATTTGATTGCATTCCTAAGAACTGAGTCCCATTCTATTCATCTCCTTACATTGCATTAAGGGGGGGGTGAATTGTCCAAGAAAGTGATTACATTGGGCCTCATTACAACTCAGGCGGTAAGGGGTTTACGGCACCGTAAACATCGCCGACCCTTACCGCCTGAGTACGAGGTCCCTTAGCGCCATGGCGGATTTAACACCTGCTTTTAGCAGGTGTTAAAATCCATGGCGCTAAGGGACCATGGAGTTAATTACGCCACCGTAATTTACGGTGGCGTAATTAACGCCTTCCCCACTCCCATTATGCCCTATGGGGCAAAAATGGGAATGGGGAAGGGTAAATGGGGATTGGGGACTTACCGCCCCGCCAACCTCGGAATGGGGCGGTAAGTCCGCCAACCACCATGGCGTAAACGTAGTTTACGCCATGGTGGTAAAGTCACGGCCCAGGCGGTAACTTACCGCCTGGGTCGTAATGAGGCCCATTGTCTTTTGCTGAAATCCTATCAAGTTATTTTCTGCACTGCATTTCATTCCACATTGCATCCATTTGAAACCATAAAAGTATTGTTGCTATCGTATCCATCCTATAATCACTCATCATTGATTATAAAGAAGTGTGCTAGTGCCGGACTATCCATTATTGATTACTGCTCAGATTAAGTGTGATATTCAATTATTAATTTATTATAAAGTGTGATATATATATATATATATATATATATTGTTTAAATTCTCAAATAAACCTTTTAACTTGCAAAACAGAACTACTTCTTGGCTCAGTGGGGTCAGGGGGATTCCAAGAGAGGGGTGTTATATAGGGGTAGTCATCCAGAACTCATGAACTGGGCATAAAGATATATCAAGAAAGGTTTCCATTCAGTATCCCAGACTAGGCATTGACTTAGCTGTAGTGTTGAATTGAATCCTCTTACAGTGTGATGGTGGGAGTGTCACTGCTTTGTGCAGCTGCATTGCTGCTGTTTGCAGCGGGTGTGTTTTTCCAGGTGTCTTCCTGCATGTGCCATGGCTGCAGGGCACCGGTGTGGGGGCAGAGATCCTTGCACCTGTAGAAGTGCCCGGTAATGTACTCGTGCCAGATTTGTCTCTCTGGGTATACTGTGAACCTGGTGGGTGATGAATGATATGCAGTCAGTCATCATGCATATTTATATGCAGCATTTCAAAATTCTTGTGCACTTTGATGGATGCTGGCCGAGTCAATTGGGGTTACGTACTGGAGGATGCGTAACGTACTATTTCTGCATATGGACTCTGAGGCACACGCATCTTGTAGGATGTGAGGGCTGTTTTTCGTGTGGCATGGTGTTAGGTTTGAAGTCTCATCTGTGGATTACTCACTCGGGGTATCAGGGGACATGGGCTGGGTAGGTCGTCGGTTAGCATATGCTGCCCGTGCAAGATTGGACTAGTGTGACGTAAAATGGGGACTTTCCCTGCCACATATGCAAGCCTTCATTGGCAGACGGTTTAATCACACAGCATTTCCATGTGTTGGGCTTGGCATTGGTGTTGCTGTTTCCTAGGTGCCTTTATTGGCCTTTGGGTGGTTCAGTGATGGATGTGGGCACAGGGGGTTTCTGTTGTTACATGACCATGGCCTGCCCTGATGGGTGTGTCTAATTATTGCTTGGGATCACATGTCCATATAGGATATGGTACATTTCTATTTTCTTAGTCATGTGGACATGATGATTGCACATGCATGTTGCTGCTGTGCCAATGGTCACAGTGCCATTTGGTAGACCATTGGTCTGGAGATTGTGTCCATCTGATTTTGCTGGCAGCCACATGCAGAGGCTAGGGCGTCAGGACCTGCATTGTCACTGGAGAGGTGATAGTCACCCACTGGCACTTTGGCTCCTCCTATGCCCTCAATGCCTCCCATGTGGAGGAAACTGCTCACCTTGTCCTCCCATAGTATGAGGCCAAAAGGCCGTAAAGGCTGAAACATACCTGGGCTTGCTTCGTTTCCGTGCAGAGGAGAGCTGGCCTAGCAGTTCTGGCTGGGCGGCTCCCATTTCTCGGCAGTGTTCGGTGCTTAGTAGATAGATGGTGGCTGGCGGCAGATTGATACTGGCTGAGAAGTACATGGAAAGAGAGAGACACTATGGAGGTGACTCTATCACTACCGATTTGATTTAGCACTACGACACCCAGATGGACGAGCGCCCCATTTACTGGAAGCAAGAGAAAGACAGCAACCCATGTGGGAAGAACGCGTGCCTGTAAAAGTGAGTCTGCAGGAGGTCTGCTGCTCCGTAATTTACAAAATAGCTACATCATAGCCCGGAGGAGTGAGAGAAACGGCGACGACCATTTCAAGTAAGCGATACTCCTTGCTAGAGAGTGAATTTAGAAGCTATTCATTATCACAGTTGAAATCAAAGCGCTCAGAAAAAGTGCCTTGATAATTGAAAATGCCTGCTAAAATAAGAAGGCAACCAAATAATTACAATCTATGACAAAACGGGTCACAAGCTAGAAACATACACAAGGAACCAGCGGCTAACGCTGGGCAGACATTAGCAACAGATCAGACGGGAATGCCTGGACCCAGCACTAGCTGACCTGCCCGAATTATGCTCCCAAATAATTATAAAGAAAAGATGGTAAAATTACCTTGATTTTCCCGATGGGAAACATCACACATGGGCGGGCAAATGAGTGATAGTGACAAACAGAATTCTCCTTCTGGTATGAGTAATCACACTGATTTGGATACTACGCACTCAACAGCTATAGGTAACAATTTCCTTTTAGTTTTATGGCATTCATTGCAGTCTAACCTAAACTGTGGAACTATCATAGCTATACCTGAACCAACGCAAGCAACCATCATCAGTCACACTATAATAGAACAAACTGATTCACAGGTTTGCCCACAGGTCAACAGACAGAGATTATCTGCCTCACCGAATTTGATTATGGCAAGTAATGAGAGCGGCGAACGCTGTGATGCTTACAACTCAAATGAGGCCTAGAATGAGCTGCAGGCTTCAGTTGCTGCATTACAGTTCGCTATGAAGCTTCTATTAAAAATGAGTGTCAAGATATTGGAAATAGTGATGCTTGCAGATGAATATGATAAAGCAAAAGGCTCAGAGGCAGGGGATTTGGAAGAGCTCATTGCCTTCACTGAACAGAATAGTGTCTCACAAGTAGCTGGCAATGTAAGAAATGAACCACCAGTTGTTATGACACTAGAACAGAAAAACGACTATGGAAATGTCTCATGTTCTGCCACGGAAATACATCTAAACACAAGAGGCGCTTGAAGAGACAAAAGGCGCGAAATGTCCATCGGTAACCAGCTAACAATAAGGAAATAGTACATTTAGTTAGGAATCAACAGAAGACCACTTAGAATACCAAAAAAGCTCGAAAAAAAGCTAATCGACTAATAGAAGTCTGCCAAAATTGCCAGCCACACTGACGAGTTGACTAGTAAAACCAAACACTGAACAAGAGAGATGCGACCAGAGTGGACGTCAGAAGAAGATAGTGACAGGAGTAGTACAACTGACCACCCAAGTGTAATAACAACGCCATGGCGCGAGGACAATACAAATGTACAGTTTATCCAGAAACAGCTCCTTTAACACACCCATATCGAGAGGAAAATTAAATACTAACGACTTATTTAACCTTTACTATTAAGTGGATAGTATGGAAAAGGATACAGTAACATCTAAAGATACAATAATAGAACTAGGCTATAAGTTGGATGTAGAAGAGGAGTGAGGAATATGAGGGTCACCCTCTCTTCTTTACCAAATATATCCTCCTCCCAGGGGGACAGGGAAAGGCTGTACATTTTAGATCCTGACCCTGGTGGTGGATATCTGGGAGGAGGTGACTTAGGAGTGGGGATGTGGCACACTTGGGTCAGACAAGGTATACCCCATTTCCCTTTCACAAGGACTCAAATATCCCCCAAGCCTTTAATGGGTATTATAAAGCGTTACCCTATTATTGCAGAAAACAATCCACCAATATACCCCAATTAGGTACTGAAACAAGGAAGTGACAACCTATACATTCTCTCTTTATTGACACAGACATTCACAAACACCACTCTGGTACTGGGATGAGAGTGCCGAGTACCATGACCGTTACTCAGTAAAAGAACATTTCCTTCACCTGGGACCTGGAGGGCGGTATAAATGACCTGCTCAGGTGAGGCCAATGAGATTGCTTGTGGTACGCTTGCAGAAGAAACTGGAGGAGAGGCCAGTGGGTCAGGTGCCTGAAGTGCCCAGGATCTGCATGGTCACTGCAGCGGAAGCGGGTAAGGTCTCCTGTGGCCAAAGTGGTCTGCAGCCCTCCAGGAATCAGAGGGACTCCTTCTCCATTCAACGAGGCGGAGGGGATCCTGTTACTGAGGCGCGCCAAGCAGGGAGCAGCGACAGCCACACAGAGCCTCCCGACATGAAGAGCAGTAACCAGAGACAGTGTGCCCGGTGAGACAAAGGAGATTGAATGAATCCGGACGCTGTGGGTTAAACTAAGTGCTCTGTCGGTGGCATCGTTCGCCAGTTAGTGAGAGATCGTTTAAGCACTGTGAATGCTGGTCGAACTTAAAAAAAAGACTATTGATAATATGCTAACTTAAAGGCTACACTTGAAGGCTAAGAAAAGTGAATAGAAGGATTTGTGAATACCGAAATGTGAATCATATGAAATTGAGAAGGCCAAGAAAGGGCCAGAGAAATTGAAGCATTTGTAAATTGTGAAAACGCTCATGAGCAGGGTGCAAATTTATTGCAGGGGAGTAAACAGGGAATTTTAAAGCAAGTTATGCAATGTGCTTGAATGGAATAAAAATGAAGCTGTAGCTTTTGAATATTAAATTGAAAGAAAGCAAGTGTGTTGATATACGATTTGTATTGCCAGCAGTTGGTGACATTCCCTGATACAAACAGTGGTCGAAGTGGGCAGGAAGTGGGCAGGGTCGAAGTGGGCAGGAGCGGTCGGGAGCGGAAGCTCCTCTACTTCTTTTAATTAAGTTTTACCTTTGCTATACTTTTATTTTAAAAAGCAAACGTTCCGGAACAGTTTCGTTTTAAAATAAAAGTGTAGGAATAAGTGGGAACTTGCACTTTCAGTGCACTGCACAGGACGTTTCCTTAAAGAGCAGGCACGTGTGTGTGTTTTTTTTTATTGTGCATGGGTGGGGGCGCAGTGATGGGGTCTGTGGGGAGTGGTGCAGGACACTAGGGAATATAGGTCCACTACTTCTTTTTGTACACTTCGACCACTGGATACAAAGGAACTGTGAATTGTATAAACTGAAGAAAATAAGCATTGGCAAGTGCCATAAGAATATAAAGAACTGTGTATAACAAGTGAATGATGGCAAAACAATTCTTTAGAGAGTATCAAGACGAAAACCCAATACCACTGGGAAGCTGCAACAGTGGAAGTGTAACTGTGAATTAGAAGCAAGTAAGGTGTGTCGGTTGCGTGACCTGTGATGGGTGGACCGTGTGGTCCAACAACTGCATCTAGACCAAATACAACTGCCTAAAGGAAAGGCCACATAATTCATCCATAAGCTTCTTTTTAACTGCCAAGGAGAAACTTGAGTGATATGATACTGTTGCACTGAACCTTTGTGATATTGGTGAAATTGATGAAAGGCAAAGTTTCCAGAAAACTGAGATGTATTCTAAGGAATTGTATTGGGTTTTGTAACATTAAGTGACTTGAAAGCGTGAGCAAGGGAACCCCTCGTTTTCACAAAGTGAGCTATCCTGAATCCTGCGAAAGGGAAACCCTCTTTTTCAACAACGAGCTGGAAGAAGCTCTGAACCTTTATTTGAACACTTTTTATTTTCATGCTGACAGCCCTACATATTATGGGCAAGTAGTTGTGAGGCCAAGTATAGGTTTTGGAAACAGAGATATTTGCTTTGGACCTCCTTAGTTTTAGTTTGGTAGGGAAATCCCACACCAGCATAGGGCAAGTTAGGCATTTTCCCACCCTTCCCTTATTTGAGTAAATGTTTTTATACCCAAGTTTTTACTCAGTTGTCTGAGTCTCCTACTTGATGCCTTCACAGAGGGTATGGAAATAATACAAACCAATGGAAATGTTAAAAACTTGATGTCATATATGAAAACAGACACTGGAGGACTGGGTGAAGGTGGACTAATAGATGTTGCAAAAACGGACCTTCTGGGTTTTTCTGAAGTGTTTACTTGAAGCATGTAGAGCTAACGGGGCAAATAATCCCAGAATTGGCTCGTTTTCATCATGGAACGCTAGGGGTTTCAGTCATCTATTACATAAAGTGGGATCATTAAAAACTCGGCAAGAAAGTGATATTATACTGATATGATATGATATGATAGTTTATTTATATAGCGCCTATACACAATGTGTTTCAAAGCGCTTCAAGGCAAGGGAGGGAACAAAGGAAAAAACAAAGACATTCTTACAGGCCATGAACAGTAAGGATGTGAAATTAACTATCGTACTCGGCCGACGACATTTCAGATAGTGCAAGAGCTAAAACATAGATAAGGAAGGGAGGGGGAGAGTGGGAAGAAAATGGAAACAGACAGGCGATGACCGTACTAGGCCTGACGACATTTCTGGTAGAGCCGGAAAAAAAACAAGAGGTGAGTGAGAGGGGTGCAGAAAGGTAGGGGAGGAACAAAACAAGCGACTATCATATTAGGCCTGATGACATTTCAGATAGTGCTGGAGGGGGTTTGGGGAGGAAAAATCAATAAGGGGAGGGAGGAGGAGACAGACAAGGTTGCTATCATACTAGGTCCAGGGACAATTCTGATAGAGTAAGTGCATAGAAGAAAGGAAGGGGAGGCGATAGGAAAAGGGAGAAGGGAAAGGAGGAGAGAACAGAGAGTTAGCAGTCAAAAGAGTGGAGAAGCAAGAGGGGAGAGTGAATACAATTGCAGAAGTCAGTAGTAACACATAATGTTGCAAGCCAGGATACAAGATGAATATGGGAAAAGCATGATTCAGGGCCACCATGAATACATGATGCAAAAGAAGTTCAGCATGAGAGTTGAGAAAGGGTGACGCACCATGAATGAATGAAATCCATAAAAGTAAAATTCAGCATTGTCCACAAGACGGTGATGGTGAAACCAGAATGTATCAGGAGAGACTCCTGCAGAAGTAGGCTTGAGTGGGGTGAGGGGGGAGCAAGGTTGAAGAATCAAGTAAAACAGGCAACACCTGTGTGCGAGAATGGGGGGGCAGAAGGGAACATCACGGGGGGACCAGAGGGAGTAACACATGTTAGTGCATGCCTACCTGCTGTCTGAGCAGGGGGTCGGGCCCTGGTTCCTCCTGGTCCGAACAGGTCCAAGCAGGAATTCCCCTTTTCTTCGTCTGCCCTTCGCTTAGGGCGTCCGGGCAAGAGACGCCCTTGATCTAATAGTTAGGAGCAGGAAGGAAGAGGCAGGGCTAAGAAGGTGATGCAGGAGAGCTGGCTAACATGTCCTATCTATGCTGATGGCATCAAACCACACAGATAATGGCAAAGAAAGGTGATAAGGGAGGCCCTTATAGCGGACTAATTATTAGTGTTAAAAATCACATAGAAAGTAAAACTAAGGAATTGAACGCAAAGAGCCATAATGTGGTGGCAGTTAAAGCCTGCTTTCGTGCTTTTAATCAGAATGGGACGATAATGAATGTCTATGATCCACCAAGTGAAGAATATACTGATAGTATACTCAACATGATTTCCGAACGGATGGCTGACATACCCATGAGGAAAATGAGCTAATATTGCTGGGAGGGGATCTAAATGCTAGAATCCTAGAGCAGGAATGATGCATGGATACGTAAATGTCAAATGTAAAACTCAGATGAAACAAAAATGGACTAATGGTCAAGGTAAATTATGGGGGGAATTCCTTAAAGAATGGGGAGTCTATATGATAAATGAACGGGTTAAAAGTGATAGCCCAGCAGAGTATAGAGCTACGCTAGAGTATAGAGCTACGCTAGACTATATGTACACAAGTCAAAGTATGTTGCCAAATGTGAGAAACATGTGTATAGTACCAAACAGGTACAGTGTGCATTCGATACTCAAGCTTACATTTAAATGCAAGGGAGCTGAAACTCTCGCAAAAAGCTTGGTGATATTTAGGTTAATCACAGTGGTAGCAGAATAAACTGGACACAGAGGAGTCTGAATCTAGATGCCAAGCTATTTTTTGATATAAGAGACAAAAAAATTGAATACTTTGAAAGTCTAACGGTTAATGAGATGGAGGAATGGCTGTGTGAGTTAACGGTAGGCATAGCGACTCAGATAGGAAATCATGCAGTAACAACTAAGATAGGTAAGCAAAAGCCTTTTTATGGGGAAGTAAAGGAAGCCAAGAGAAAAATTCAGAGAGAAATACATTATGTAAAATCTCACGCTTAACTAACATTTAACAAAGTTACATGAATGAAACAAACAAAAAATAAATATAAAAACTGGATTAAATGGTGGAACAAATCAAATAAAAAGGCCAAATGGCAATAGCTAATATTATTTAAAACAAAAGATACTAAGAAAATATGGAAATTATTGGGCAAGATAAAATCTCACAAAGAACATCTGGTTGTGAACACAGTTAGTGCTTCCCATTGGATCCAGTATATAATGTCTAACTTCTCAAGAACAGGACATACTGAGGAGCACAGGACGTTCGGTGTGGGAGAATCCTTTGGAATAGAACTAGATAGAGATTATCTATTGATGAAGAGAAGGAAATAATGGCCTGGCGATCAATGTAATGATCAACAAACCGAAACTGTGGGCAACAATCCTGTACATACTATATTCCAATGTCACCCTGCCAGGCGTGATTCCTTACTTTTGGGAGAGATCTCTCCTTATACCGAGATATAAGAAAGGTAACAGGACGGATCCTGTTAATTAATTATGACAAGACAAAGTTGATGCAAGTATCATATCGAAATGTGTCGAAACCTGAACTAGTAATATCAGGCAACACAATCGAATATGTAGACTCCTATAGGTATCTTGGGGTCGACTTAACCCCAATAAAGGGTTACGAGGATTTTGTTAATACCAAACTCAGGAAAGCGAGAGCACTAACTACTCTTGTTGTTAGATATGCCAGGGAAATGTCTGGCTATGGTCTGACTGGTATTTTAACGTTATATAAACAATGCTTTAGCCCTGCCATACTGTATGGCACAGACGCCCTGACAATGAATCACTATCACTGTAATAGAAGGGAATTTCTGGAGGAAGATATTAGGTGTCGGCTGAGCGGTTTCTATTGTATTGTTGTGCCTAGAATTTTCCTTGATCTCTCTACCGGCTATTGCTCTCAAAAGGACGTGTCAATTGAATATAAAATCTAAAACAGGTCCCAGATGTATGTTGTTGAGAAAACAAGGAGAATATTCTAATACCAATCAAAGTGATGCATATGTTTAATTGGTTTTACAAACGCTAGAATGGATTGAATGGTGCCCAGATTGGGAAATTGGGACTATAGATACAAATTCAAAACTTGTAATCGGATTATGAATTATGAACATATTAATAAATTAAAAAATTGCATTAACATCAAACCTGTTATTCAAAATAGAAACATTCCGAAAAGACAATCTGTTACTATGCCCATCGCCTGGTGTGTGTAGAATTGTATTACTCCTTGTATTACTCCTTCGTATAAATTCCTATCGACACTGGGTTCTGAATTGAGAAAAGATACTGAGGAATGTGTAAAGATACCTCAGAACTAGAAAACGTGAGGCATGTGTAATGACGCAATGTAGAAAACTGGGTGTGATTTACATGACTCGACACAGTAGATATGAGTCACACTACGACAGTATCAAGGAAGAAGTATTCTGACATGTTTGTTTAAATGGTGAGAATAAAGCACTTCATTTGGCACTTTATCATATATGCTAGAGTTCATGAACATTCTGAAATAATGTAAAGGTCTAAAAGAATGACTTGCACTGGAAAGCACTATCACTTTAAGAAGAAGCAAAAAATACATTACAAAACAACAATAATTGATACAAATGCATTTTAGAAAATGACCTGGTTAAGATGACTTTTATGACATTTTAGCTGGACTTTATGATATAGACATAAGCGAAAAAGGAAAGTAATGTCAAATGCAAAATGATGGATGTGCAATTTAATTATGTCATTGTGTGAGAAAAATGTTGGATATTTTTTTTTTTATATATATATTAGAATCATTGTATTTTTAAACTAATGCATTTAAATGGATAAAGTTTATAATGAACTAAACACATAAATAATAAATAAATACATTTGTGGCAGTACCTTACTGATTTGTATATGGCTGGACCCCTATTGCAGTAGTGCAGATGGACTAAAAAATCGGTGGTGTGAAGTATTGCCCAGAGCAGTGCCAGTGGGCCAGATTTATTCAAAACCTTCCACCTATCACCTTTTTGGTTATAGTTTGTCTCCTGTGAAAGAGATGGTATGCCTCGATGTGGGTCGTTGTTCGCTGTGCCATAGGGAACCAATCTGCACCTCACTGATGCTTCCATTGGTGGCAGGACCTGACTGATTTGCATATGGCTGGACCCCTTTTGAAATGTTGCTGATGGGCTAAAGAACTGTGGTGTGGAAGGTTGCCCAAAACAGTGCCAGTGGTTCAGATGTATTCAAAACCATCCATCCATCACTTTTCCGGTTATAGTGAGGGTGAGTAGCTCCACAGTGCCGCATCCTGGCACAGTTGTCTCCTGCCGGTAGATGGACAACAGACCCTGGCCTTGAGGTCATACCACCTCTTCTGGAAGTCCTCAATGTCACGGGGCATGTTGCCAAATGTCCCCACGTTGTCTCTTATGTCAGACCAAATGGCATTTTTCCTCTGGCCTGAGGTTCTCATTGGCTTGCCCTGTACAGCTCCTCCAGATGGTTCATGACTACATCAGCAAGGACCTGCAGCTGCACCTTGCTGAATGTTCATTTCCCAGCCACATTTCTGGAACTTTTCATTTTCTTTGTCCTGGTACATGTTTGCCACAAGTTCTGCCTTCTGATGGCTACAGGAAATGAGTGCTTGGGGCTGGATTGCATTTTTTTTGTAACAATCAAAGTCTATTGCGTTTTGTCATTCACAAAAGATATACATAGGTAGTTTCAGCATGAAGACAAAACAACAATCCCTTTTTCAATTAACCAAAACATGCAGTGCCATTAAACCATTTCCCCCTCCTACCTACCCCCCCATCCTCTCTCCATCCAAGGTCATGGTCTTGTGTACGATAGTCCTAAATTTCTCTCTCCAGAGGCCTGTTCATAAAATGTGCTGCCTTCAATATAAATGAAAGAAGGGGAGCCAGACACCTTCAACTCCATCGTTGTCTTGGATCAAAGTCCTTTAGGCTATTCAATGTTTAGATGCCAGCCATAAAAATCTCAAAAATACTCTTGCGACTCGGGGAAGAACGAGGGAGGAATGATCACCGGGAGCATTTGGAACAGGAATAGAAAATTGTGAAGTATTGTAATTTTTGTGAAGTATTGTAATTCAGTCTCGCCATCCGTGAGAGACATAGCCTCTCCCACCTGCCTTACCGTAGTCTATAGGAGGAGATAATTTTTGCAGAGAACAAGTCTCCCAAATCCCTTAAGATCCAAACCCTCAAGTATTGAAATCCCTCTTCACGGACCTGAATCGGGAGTCCCTCTATGTATTCCCTCTCCCCATCATCTAGTGACTCCGACGGGAATGCTACTGACTTTTCCAGGTGTGTTTTAAAACCTGATAGTCTACCAATTGTGCCCAGATGCTGAAATAAGCGGGAGTCAGACTCCTTGGGTTCCATCAAGTAGAGAAAGGCATCATTAGAAAAAAAGTGCAGCTTACACTTCCCATTTCCAATCTTAACGCCAGTGATTTTAGAGTGTTTATGCACAGCAACCGACCAAGGTTCCATGGCCAATGCATACAGAAAAGGGGTAGAGGATAACGCCGCCTCATCCACGTCCTCAAGAAAAACCTCCATGTCTCTTCTCTATTGAACATACCTTTTCAGAGGGGGATGAGTACAGAACACCCGTCCACCCCATCCACCTCACCCCCATACCTATTATTCCCAGGACCTACCTGAGGAACACCCAGTTAACGGAATCAAATGCCTTTTCAGTGACCGAGAACAATATCAGGCTTCCCACTACTATCCATAATCTACTCCACTCTCCTTTCTATACGCTACCCTCATATCCAATTGGCCATCAACATGCCTACCCGGTCCCCTTTTTCATAATATTTCTGTTTCATATTTCTAATTTGCTTCAGTACCTCCCATGTAAGAAATGATTGTAATTCCTGTTGCTTGGCCCTGATTAAGGTCATAACCTCCTCGGTATCCTCCTCTGCTTTGGACAGCCTTAACATCAATGCCATGATTTCCTCCATCAATGTCGCCTCTATGAGCTCTTTCTCCCTCTTACTCCATGCACCTTCTGAAATGAGGAGTCCACGCAATGTAACCTTGGCAGCTTCCCATAAATATTGCATGGGGTCCTCCCCTGTGTCATTTAGCTCAAAGTAGGACTGGAGTTCTGATTCCATAAAGTTTCAGAATACTGAGTCACAGAAAAGGACATCAATACATTGCCATCACCATTTCCCCAACCAATGTGTTTCTATCTTCCAGACGGCTGTCACAATATCATGGTCAGACAGAGGCACTGTGTCCGCTGTTGGAGACTTAAAATATTGACACTTCTCTAGAGGGACCAGCAACAGGTCTATCCTTGTGTAGGATTAATGGGGGTGGGGAGAGATGAGAAAAACATGTATCCCTTAGCTTGGGTGTGCCTATCCCTCGAAACATCAGACCTAAAATTATCCTGTATCAGGTGTATGAAATCCCAGGTATCCCTAGTCTGTTCCCTAAGTACATTCCCTCGAGCATTCCTGCAGTCAATACTAGGGTCAGAGATCAGATTGCAATCAACTCCCAATATCGGCCAGCCTGCATTCCACTGCTCAACTATATTGAATGCACACCTCAAAAACTCTATCTGACCTACACTGGGGGCATAGAGGGTAGCTAGTGTTACCGAAGTACCATGTAACCTGCCCTTAACCACAAGGAGAGTTCCATCCATCCATCTCCCAACCTGTACCTCCTTCAATTGGAGCATTCTAGCCAGTATTTACCCACCCCTCCCTTTTACTTCTCCTTATGCAACGCCTGAAACACTTGACTCAGGCCAAAACCTTTCAATCTCACCTACTCCCCTCGCTTGAAAGGAGTCTCCTGTAAAAATAGAATGCTCAAACTAAGTTTGCAGGACATACCAAACAACAGCAACCTCTTTTGTGGGGAGTTTAGCCCTTTTACATTAAGAGTGCGCCCCTTAATCTCAGCCATAACCGATCCTTGGAGTGTCTCTTGGAACCTATATACAAATCTCCCCACCACTACGCCCCTCCCTCCGACCTAACTCCCCCCCAACTTTAATTATCAAAGGACATTGTGACCACCTCTTAGTCAGGGACATTATAACCAATGCTCTTGAGATGCCCAGGAAAGTCCCATGCCACTTAGGCGGTAAGGAGAACAAGAAAAAGGGGAGAGAAAAGAAAAAGGAAAGAAATCACACCAGACCCATAACACCCACCCCCCACATTTATCCGCACAGTGAACACTTACAGCTCCTCGAATCCTCATCTCTGCCCTAATTCAGACAGTCACTGAATGGTATGGGTACAAGAGTGATTGCTCATTAATACAGTTGGCTGACTTAGGCTCAGATTTGACCATATTACCCTTACAAACGTACAAGGAAATGATGGAAGTACTCACGGTGTTTGAAGGTGTGTCAGTGAACCTTTTAGGGTACATCAAGGGCGTTGTGGAGTTCAAAGGAAGAGAGACCATAACAAGAGAATTCCTGTCCAAAGAAGGCTCGGCGGTCCTAGGATGAAACGACCAAGCCAAACTCAAACTGGACCCCAGCATGGAAGATCAGGTATTGGCAGTCAATACAGGAGGAGTGCCCGTGGTGAAAGAAGACTTCCCTAAATTGTTTTCAGAAGGTACAGGGAAAATAAAGAATATTGTCCACAATATAATGCTCAAGGTCAATGCCGTTCCTGTAAAGCATAAAGAGCGGACAGTACCAATGACCGCAAGGGACATACTCAAAAGACAACTCAGCAAAAAAGGGGAAAGAGGGCACCATAGAGGAAATGGAAGCCTCAGAGTTGCTGAGTCCGGTCGTGCTGATCAAAAAGCAAAACGCAGAGGATTTGAGAGTTTGCATAGACCATCATAGCCTCAACTTGCAGGTCATTTCAGACAGCTACACCTTCCCCAGTATAAATTAATTAATCCTCATGATGACGGAGGCCAAAGTGTTTTCAAAGCTCGACATGAAGGATGTGTCTCATCAAATCCATTTTCACAAAGACTCCAGGTCCCTCACAGTGTTTATCACCCCGTTTGGGACGGGTCAGTTCACAAAGATGCCTTTGGTCTGTCATTAGCAGCTTTGTCATGCCAGTGCATGATATACTCACTACTGCGACACATAGTAAATGTCTCCTATTTTCAGGACAAAGTACTGGTGTACGCCGATGATGAGCTCTCTCATGATGTCACAATGTGAAAAGTACTCAACAAATTACAGGACACTGGGGTAAAGCTGAGGTATGAGAAGTGTGTTTTGAAGGCACAAGAAGTCGAATACCTGGGGTGCAAGATATCCACCAGAGGAATTAGCCCGAAGCAAAACCTTGTGCAGGCTATAGTCAAGGCTCCAGAACCTGCCAACAAGGATGATGTAAGATCATTTCTGGGACTTGCAGAATATTATGCCAAATACATCCCAAACCTTTCAGAAGTCACTGTGCTGTTGAGAGACCTGCTCAAATAGGGAGCATAGTTCACCTGGTCTGAAGCCCAGAAGGAGACTGTAGAAAGCATAAAAGGATGGATAGTGGAAGCACTGTGCCTACAGCCATTCCATCCTGCGTGGGACATGGTCATCACCACGGATGCCAGCGCATGCGGACTAGGGGCCGTGATCACCCAGAAGAAAGGCGATACAGAACAGTGGTGGCGTTCACCTCCAAAACCCTATCCAATGCCGAGTGGAACTACTCCACTGTAGAAAAGGAAATGCTAGCCTGTGCATGGGCAATAGAGCACTTCAGGACTTACGTATGAGGCACCAAATTCAAATTGGTTATGGATCATAAGCCCCTTATCCACATTCTTAGTCCAGGAGGATCAAAATCATCCACAACCAGCCGGGCACGGATTGCGGAAAAACATCAAGAATATGCGTTTGTGATAACTCACATAGCCGGGTGAAGTGGACTGTATGTCCAGGCTTCCCGAGAAACAAAGAGAGAGCCACCACATTCCTGCAGGATGCATGTATTGTCGAATCCATCCAAGACCTGAGATGTCCAGAGTTCTTAGTGTTGAGTGAAGGTCACTGAAATGAGGACAGTAAAGACTCCACCATGGCGAGACTCAGAGAGTGGGTCAGGAGAGGGTGGCCAGAAGAAAGTGCCATCCCAGAAAGCATGAGGCCTGACTGGAAAGTGGTGGAAGAAGTAGCAGAGGCAGAAGGTTTGATCCTCAAGGGCAACCCAGTAATACCCCCAATAGGAATGAGAAGAGTCATCCTGTGCAGAGCTCACTCAGGGCATTTAGGAAACACCATGATGCGCCGGCAAGTAAGAGAGGCATACTGGTGACCCGCAATGGATCAAGACATTCTGTCCATGATTGAGAGATGCCATAAGTGCATGAACAGTGATAAATATTTGAAGACCAGACAAACCCTGATGATTCCCTCCGGAATACCTGAAGCAGTATGGCACAAAGTGGGACTGGATTTCATTGGTCCGTTACTAGCAATGGTAGACTATCTATCGAAATCGTTAGAAGCAGAATTTGTCCCCAATATTACCACCACAACAGTTATTGAAGTCCACACATCCATCTCTCACAGGGAAAGCTTCCCCAAAGACATTGGGCTTCATTACAAGTTTGCCAGCTTGGAAACAACGGTGCCGGTAAGCTTTCCAGACCTGCAAACTACAAGTCTGCCTGCAGGAGCCGCTGTACCTGACAGGGTGGACACAGCCGAACACAGCCGCCACGGTAGGCAGACTGTCACGTAAGCACCAGCCCCAGTAATAATGGTGCCAGTCATTCCGTGGTCCCCATTCCCGTGGAGTCCTATGGGACTCTACAGGAATGGAGACTAACAATTTATCAGCACCTGACTTCCCAGAACGCTGGGGTTGTAATACACGAGTGTTACCGGCAAGCCAGGCATCCTAGATGTTATGTTGATTGCATGTGTGAGTGCTGAGGCTTTGTGGAATGTTCCTGTGGAGCTTGTAGTGTTGTAAGCTACTGATCTTTCTCTCCTACTTTCTGAACTGAACCTGTAACTAAGAGACAATAAAGCTTGTTCCTTTTTCACTTACCTGGGTCCTGCTCCTTGCGTATCACTGGCCAAGGGTACTACAGAAGCCATAGTGGCTCACAGGTTAAATCCAATGATGTTACCCAAGTGTTGCCATTTCGCATGTTGAGGGGGAGAAGAGCGGCCTCCACACTGGCACCATGATTGAGCAAAGTAAAAGAAGATGATGAAGTAAACATGGAAGAGGTTGTGTGGAGGTTGGAAAAGACCCAAGGTCGTGAAGTCAGGGAAGGAGACTGGATTAAAATGTGCCTACCATGTAAAGAGCAAACGACAGGGTCAAAGTTCGGCAAGCCCATAAAAGTAATACACAGAGGGACCCATCACATCCAAACTGAAGAAGGTTGCATGTGGAACATGGAACATGTGGCAATGTTTGAAAGGTATCAGACCACCGAGCGAATGCAAGACAAGTTCAATCCCTACAACTGCCAAGAAAGCGATGCAACAAGAGAACAAGAACTAGCATCAACGAGGGAAGACATAAAAAATGAGATAGAAAGCGAGTTGCCGGAAGTGTCCCATCAAGTGATGCACGCACCAGACGCAGGGAGTACAAGCTCACGAGACTCAGCACCACTGCATTCTCGCAAAATCCTGTCTCAGAAGCGCAGCGAGCCGCGCAAATCGGCAAGCAGGCATTGCAAGGTGCCAGTGACAGAGAGCTGACATGCTCCTCGCGCTCCTCCTGTTTAAGGACCCAAAGACTGCCACATAGCCACCAGATCATCCTGTGGGCCCAGAGACGGCACCCTGCATCCATGCAACATATTAAAGGACCCATTTCCAGTAATATATGTTGCTGCATGTATTTGAGTTAAATAAAGCTTGTTGCTCCAAGTTACTTGAGACCTTCTTATTTTACTACAGCTTTGTATGATCTATTGGAGCTAAATATGTGCAAGGGGTCTGCAGTACACAAGAGCGTTGACACAATTAATTAAAGGAAACTTAAATTTTGGCCTTTGGTCACAGACGAGACTGTGAGTGTTATGATTAGCCAGAAGTAGGGAAGCATTCAAATAACTGTTGCAGGAGTTGAAATATTCTCCATGTGTGAAAGCAGTTCTGAGGACGTACTGGGCTTTCTAGAAGCATTTCAATTTGATGGAAGGAAAGTAAGCAAATTATTTTTAAAACACACCATTCACCTTTGACAGAGATATTGAATGGCAAGATCCAGGTTGGCGACATTAGCAATGTGTGAATGGCCATTGGGTGGCCATGTTGCGTGAAATGTGAACATATGGAACCTAGTGAGCCTGCTGTGCAATGTATTCAAGATAGGGGGAGTCCATCTCTATGAGCCTACAGAGATTGAACATAGTTTTTCAAGCATGGTCCTGAAAAGGGGCTCCACTGTATTATATGGACAAAAGCTCACCCTTATTTTGTTAACAGTTTATTTAAAGTCATCCAAAGCATCTTAAATCATCAAGATCAGGATGCAACGACAGAACAGAAGATACAACTAGTAATAAAACACGATAAAAAGGGGAAAAAAGTAAAGGGGCAGAAAAAAAGGAGAAAAGAAAATGTTTCCTCTCCACTGCGTTAATCCCAAACCAATCCCCACCCCAAAATAATAGTTAATCCAGCTCACCTTTATCTAACAACAGGTATGTTTGTCAGGCAGGTGTTTAGATAAAATTCCAAGTCAGGACCCATACAGGCGAGGCCATAACGCACATTGTGAAGAATTCGACGATCCACATAGGCTTTTTTTGAAGTTTTATAATGAAAATGAATGATGGGAGATCAACCTGAGAAAATTTGTGTGGCTAATCCACACACATTTTCCTCTGCTTACCGCACAACAAACACATAGTCCTGTGCACTCTGGAGGGGTACAGCCTACAGGCGCAGTCCTCCCTGTCACATTTAGCTGGAATGTGACAGACACGGGTACATCAAAGCATCTCAGGAAGGGGGAAGGCAACCCTTCCTCCAGCCATGACCGCCCTAATTAAAATATCAAAGGCTCCATGGATCCGCCCTCTCTATTGTCTAAGTTCTGCTGGTGTTAGCGCATACTGATGAGAGTTAATTGAAGCAGGCCTGCGATAGGCCTGATCGCAGAACTGACAAAAAGGGACAGGAAACCCCAACACCTCTTTGATATTCAATGCATCAACTTGAAGCTAGCTCCCACCCCTCAGTATGAAGGGCAGTGAATGACATGTCTGGGACAACTGTTTACAGTAGGCAACCCTTGCAGCAAGACCCCCTTTTAGAGGGAAGAAGTATGTTAATTGATGGCAACAGAAAGTTTGTTCTGACCACAAACTGCAAGGGAGACTTGTGATTTGCTCAGGAGCCACAGATGTCTCAATTAACTAGAGAGACTCTTTGATCCAAAACAGACAGGAAGATGGGTGGGACTTAGTGGTACATGTTGTCAACCGTTACCGTTCCTGTTGCAAAGCACTCTGGTTATGACCTCACGCACAACAGAAGATTGTTAGTGGGGACCCAGGATTGGCTCATTAAGGTAGGCCAAGCCTGCACCAATCAATGGTGCCCATTTGGCTTTAAAAGAGGGCTGAGCCCCTCACTTAACAGATCATCCGACGACTTTGAAAGGAATAAGAAGGACTCATTTCGACCCTGGCTCAAGGTACAGTCTGCCTTACAGCTTCCACCTGTGAAGGAAGGCCAGGATTTACAATGGGGAAACAAGTTCCCTCCCCTTAACATTTCCCAGGAAACAAAGGGAGATACCAAACTCAGAAGACCCGTCCAGCAGCCCCAGAACCCATACCTAGCTAGCACATAGCGTGCCCTGCTAGGTTCTGCCAGCAAGCTTCCTAGCTGGGAAGTGCCAGAGAGTCTCTGAACAAAGGACTAGGCTGTTGCCTTCAAACACTCTCCTTAGCTTTGGGCTGTCTACCTCAAAGAATGACACAAGCCCTGAGAATAAGCTAAGAGGAGTACCACGACAAGCACAACCAGTGTACATCTTTTAAGGACATTTTCGAGGCAGTCAAGCCCTCGAACACGACCACTGCACCACTGTCTGTTATCACGCTACAGTCACTAAAGCCGTCTAAGACGCCACGACAAGCGTTCCAGATCTTGGCAACCATCACAGAGACCCAAGCTGCTGTGTAGGTCAGCCTGCAGCCATCTGTCCAGCCTTGCTTGCCAAACTGCCGGCCACATGAAACCCGCAGCTGTCTCCGGCCTTGAACTCTGTCGCAGGAGCTGCAAAGTGACCTGGAACTGATTTGACGGTGTTGAGCATCAAGATCATCGCAAGCATCAGGTACATTGTGGTTTTGTCCTCCTGGTACTTTCCCGAAGTCCCCATGTAACATTTACGACCCCTTACTTCCTTGTTGCTGAAACCAATTAATCTTGAACAGTTAAGACTGATTGCTTTACCGATTATTCTCCTGTCAGTATCCAGAGTGCATCCCTTTCCTTCGTGAAACTGTCTGTCCTCTGTGTTCCTTTACAGAGTGGGTTGTATTTTGTAGTGTCCTAGAAGGATTTGTACCAAAATGAAACCCTCATTTGTGCACCCCCGCAGTCACTGCGACTTTGTTGGCACACAAAACACTAACTCCCATTACTGCGGCCGAGCAGAGCAGGGGTCGCGGGGGTGTCCCCGCTCTCCTTGGGCGCAGTGACGGGAGTCAGGAGTTGTGGTGGTATCCCCCACTTACCATTGTGGTAAGCAAGGGGCAAGAACGTTTTTAAAAAAGCACCCTGCAGCATCAGCGGTGACCCACTTTAGTTGGAGGAACTGACGCTGCAGGGATAGCAGAGTGTTGGTGGCACACAGAAGTGTGCTTCCCTACAGGGAAGTGGGGTCGGGTTTTGGTGGGGTCGGGATGGGTAATCCAGGTGGCGCATGCTGGCAAAGGGATCTATTTGATCACTGCGCCATGCCGTAACTGCATCCACATTTTCATCGGCGCAGTTACGGGCGGTGCAGTGATCCCATAGGGCCTGATTTCGAGTCCGGCAGTAACCCATCTGGTGCTTGCTACCGGTGGATTGCTGCCAGACTTAGACTAATTTACTGGCGCCTGACCTCCTGGTGCCTCCGGCTCATTCAGAGTCCAGCGGCCGGGAAGTGAGGCGCCAGTAAATTGTTAATCCTCATTATGACATGGGAGCACTGGCACTGTTAGCAACGGTGCAAGTGCTCCCAGGAAGAGTCTGCCTACCATAGCCGCTGCACCCAGCAGGGTCAGACCTGTCAGACACAGCAGCCATGACTCGTAGTTTGCCGGTCCGTAAATAAGGGTGCCGGTGAGCTTACCTGCACCCTTGTTTCCGGACTGGCAGACTTGTAATGAGGAGAAACATTAAAAAAGGGGGACTCCAGGCAAAGAAATATCCACGGCTGTGCCTGTGGAGAACACGTATATATAAGGCAACTAAGGGGCTGGGAAATGTATTGAGACCCATAGATTCTGCTAGAACTGTCTGTTGTAATAATAATAAAATAGATATTTTTATAGAACCTTTTATCATTGGGTAATAATTGCATTTTGGCTGTGCCGCAACTAACCAACAATCCACGACCTTGCGGCAATAAGCATCCCGTTCCGTCCATGTTAGCAAAATTGTACAAGGAGGTTTATAATTTACTTGTGTTTTCAATCTGTTCGGATCATTTCTGGTGTACTAGAAGTGTGGGGCTGATAGATGGTTTAGTAACCGATATTCGTCCCTGGACCACTGGTGCCCTGGAAGTTGATTCATCACACACATGCTGCGCATACACACATGCTGCACATGCACACGTGTAAAAGAGTTGTATAATTCGCAGAATGTATAACATTGATTTTGGCACTGATAAACGCCACACAGGTACTGCATGTACTGGGGAATACAGTAGTCACAGATTCTTACTTTGTATTTGGAGGTTGTACGCTATATGCTCAGTGGTACCACCAGAATGATTTTAGGGCTTCTGGTGGTGCAGTGTTGTCAAAAGAGAAATTATATCATGCCTCCTATTGCAATAAATATATGTATATTGGCCTACGCCAAGCTGCTCGAAAGTCGCTTGCGAGAGAATCCATGTTGCAAGGTCCTAACCTTAAATCAATGTAAGCCGCCATTTTAGGCCAATCCGCCATTTTAGTATTCGCTTTGTAAAAGTCACCCTGTGAGTTAAAATGGTGGACGATGTCATTCCAAAATACAACATGGCCGTCTTGACCTCTGTACATAGCTAATATGTAACTTGCCTGCAGGCCACTTGTTGAAGTCGTGAACTGAGACCTTGTCCTTCGTTGACCTGTGTGTAAAAGGATTACTCGTGCAACGAAACTAATCCACGAGCATATGTTGAAACAATGTATTCAAATACTGAACGTAGAACACTTGTTTTAATACATTGTATTAATGTTTGAGAAGGCCTGCATGGAAAAATCTTAGAATACACAGTTATTGCATAGGCTTGTTGATACATGTATTAAAGGCAAACCAGTTATATGCGGTTTTTCGAGACTTGGTACGAACCCTAGATCGGTGATGTATTACATGGAATATTACCCCGAAGTGGGGCTGGACATCGTGCCCACCAAGTGAATAAAAAGCGAATGCATTCTAATGTACAACATCTCTCACTGAACACACTGAGCCACGCTGGAGTTCGTTGTGTTGTACTGAGGGCCGATAGCTATTTGATTTTGCTCTGTTTTTGTAACTGGATTCAGTATAAAATGAAGTATTTTGTATGCTCCATTGTAACCTGTGTTCGGTGTATTTCCTTTTGGGGTACTCATCCTTGATATTTTGATTCTGTTTTCACAGTTGGCGCCCGAATAGGGACCCTCAAGATTGATGCCGGATTGTTGAATGTTGACGCAGGCTATCGGACTGGGATCGGATGGTGTGACAAAAAGGGGCCCCACTGAACGAGCCGCGACACCTCAGCAGCGCTGCACGACCCGATCCCTGGACGATTAGCTTGTGGTCTGAGACGGCATCTTGACGAGGGTCCACTTATCGAGGTGGGCAGAATCACCATACACGAGGTAAGATTAGTTAGGTAAGATTCTTTGAAATCCGATCGGACCTCCTTAGGTTTGTTCAGGTGAGTCGTGACCCGACTGTTAATTCAACCCTGAAAATTTGAATTTGGCGCATTGTATCTGCAGACACAATTATTGACCAGGTAACACCAATAATTTGATATGCCTGGGAAATTGTCTACCTGCTTTAGGGCATTGTTCTGCAGCGATAGACAATCTTTGGAATTTAGCCGTCTGGCACCACAGGAGGGGTCGCCGGCATGTACTATGTACTGTAAGCATGGCATTGGAAGTATAGAATTTAATGACATTTGGCACAGAACAGACAAACCAGACATGCCTCCGAACTTCAGTGGCCAATCAATGGTAGTTTCGAAATCCCTCGTAATGAGTATTTAGAGTCAATTCTATTAAAGAAAAAGGCTAGACTTGCAGCATTTGATGTTTTGCAGAATTGGAAAAAAGAAGCGTTGCAACAATTTAAAAGTAGAGAGAAGGGTCGGCCACCAAGGGGCGCACGGATGGATTTGCTTTCCGTGAAGGCTCCGCGCAAGTGTCCTGAAAAGTGGATTGAGCCCCCACCACAAGACCCCCCCTCCGAAATAATCACAGAATCGGGCGTCAGAGGTGTCCGTGACGCACTGGGAGAAAATTTGGCTTCAAACGGAGCTTCCTTCATTGAGATACTTCCCTCAGCATATTCCGGCGCATGAAGTCAAAGAGGGCCTGCGAGCTCCCGCCAAACTCCTGAGCAACTACGCAGCTGTGATATACGCAGGGCCAGGGCGCGCCCGGCGACGTGTGCCGCTTCCAGGGCCCCTTGAAGGTACTGTGTAAAGACGTGCTTAGCCCTATAAAGCCCACTTGAAGCGTCCACGGCCCCCGGGAGGTTGTGCACACTCCCACTCTCAGAATCGAAGGCCGTGGAAGAGGAAGGCCGCCCGCCTTTGGGTGCTCCCGGCACCGTCCCCACACGACCCTGAGGTGATTGCTGAAGGTGCTGCACTACAGGCGGCCTCTGCTGATGCTTACACTGAGGGCGCGCACTCCGGTCACGGTGGACGGAGAGGCCCGCATTGGGGCTATTGAGACTACGCGCTCCGCGCAGTACGGAATCGCTCTTCCTCGCAATACCACAGTGCTGGCTACCCTCAGCGCGCTTGATGGAGTTGTTCAAGCAGCGCGCCTCATGTAGAACCTCAGGACCTCGGCACGCCCGGACGACTCCGCTGGAAGTGATCACGTTGTTCAGCGCAGAGCCGCTCATGCCCATTCTCCCTCTTGGCGTCTTGTCCCTGATCCTCAACGCGTAAGGGATATAAACACTTGCTGTGCCTGACATCACGGTATTGGAACCCCGAAGAGATGGCAGAAGCTATAATGCCACAGACACTATGCAATAAGGGGCACAAGTAGATCCCTCTTCGGCGAAAAAAGACTGAGGGTTGGGCCCCTGTTGGACAGGGCATGTGCCCTCCTCTAATCCCATACATACCTCCAAGCTCACCAGATCTAAAAACAGGACCCCAGCTTTCCATCTGGAGTCCTCTTTGTGCATGAGGAATACCCATGGTGGTCGTACCCTGTTTGCGAACTGCTGTCCCTCTCCCTGGGGAACTGCTCTGAGCCTTCTGTTGTGCTACGTCGCAGGCAAGTTCCCACTAAAATAGGGCTCAACAAGTAACAAAAAAGAACCAAGTGGTGCTTGATTACACGTGAGACGCTGCTTGTCAAGGGAACTTTCCAAAGCACCTCACTCGAAGCCACGTCTGGCCACCGTGGGACAAAAGCTTGCATGCACAAGCGCACCATCCTCGATGACCATTCCGGTGTTATAGCCCTCCTACGTGCATTTGAGATCTATCGCCCATGGATCCTAAGGGCAAACTGGCGAGATACAAGTTTGCACCAACCACTGAACCTCCGAAGTCTTTCACTTGTCGATGTCGACGGTAGGGTCTGATGCAGCTGTAACCAAGGCGGACGTCGCTGACCTACTTACCGAGATGAGGGGCATGAGAGCGGACATTGGCAGCAAAATAGATAAAATTACACAAAGGATGGACAAAATGGACGACAGGCTGGAACAGGTTGAGCATAATCAAACCTCCCTGAACACACTGAAGGCACAAATGGACCACCGCATTGCAGAGATAGAACATAGAGAAGAGGAAATACGCCTCAAGGTTGATGATCTTGAAAACAGGGAGCGCCGTAACAACATACGGGTTTTGGCGTTCCCGAGAGAGAGGGCGAAACCGAATTTGATCTAAAGCAAACCCTGCACGCTATTCTGAAGCTCCTCTTCAAGGACGAATCTATGGACGAACCCAAAATTGACCGTATTCATAGAGCTGGAGGCAGACCAAGAGGCCCGAGATCGGTGCTAGCTCGTTTTCACAACTATGCTAACAGAGCACGAATCCTAGAGAAGGCGAGAAACATCCCACAACTTTCATTCGATGACTCCAATATTTCACTCTACCAAGACTTATCATCACTCACGTTGGTAATGAGGAAGAAGTGTTCCCCAATCACGAAGATGCTAAAGGACAAAGGCATTAGATACCGATGGGGCTACCCGTTCTCCCTCACCTTTGAGTGGGAGGGCTCGTCAACCAGTACCACCTACTTCCTACTGATATTTATCACTAGACCGTCATTCCATACAGTTGGAATTCTGATTGACCTACTGGAACTTGTATATTTTGTAACTATTTGTGTGACCCTACTGTAATTTCTAATGTACACCGTGCTATGATGCAACCTCGTGACCCTACTGTAATTTCTAATGTATACTGTGCTATGATGTAACCTTGTAAGTTTTGCATTTTCTTGTCATTGCGCCCTGCTACCCTTGGGTCTGGAGCGCACAAAAAATGAATAAAACAAATAAACAAACAAACAATGGGACTTGTCGTGGAAAAAGACATCGTTGACTGTATAGCGGACTTGATAGGTCCCCAGGGGGAGGGCCCTACCCTTGGTGAATCGAAAAGTGAGGAGGGCGAGTGGCACACCAAGGGCCTGCGGCGGAGGAGGATTCAGGGATCCAGGAAATTCCGGAGGATGAACAATTCCCAGGACATGGAGCACTAATCTAGATCCCAGAGTGTCACATCAGGCTGCACAATGCATGGAAATGAGGGGGTGGATGGTATGGCTGAAGCTGGGAGCTTGAGCACCACCTGACAGTGGTTGGTGTACCTCAGACTCATTTGTGGAAGAACTAAACCTCGGTATACGCCAACAATGCACCCTACTCTAAGGTCGGAATATTTGTCTAATTGCTTTACTCCAGTCGCACAAGCGGCGAATTTGGACCCGAATGCTTGGATTGTCTGATAGACCTATGAGGTAAAACAGACACTGGATAGATGCCTAAAATGGGGGTCGGGATTCATATTTACAAGCTGGTTTTGTTGAGTTATGAGTACATGGTTGGGGCTCATTGTTAAACATGTTAATATTAGGATAGGACCGCTTGTTTTGCGGTTTCCATTGGTGGTCCCAGGCCGACTGGGTGATGTTAACCTGGAGGGACCGGACGCCAAATGTATGGGGGGGAGGGCAGGGATGGGTGGGTGGGATGGTCGAACGACACAAAGTACACCAGAAGGCAGATCTGGGGGGCGGAAGAACACGAAACGGGACTATGAAGGGACAGGAAGCGAACTGGGCGGGTCAATCCTTGACCTCTTCAGGACTTATTGAGTCCCAACTCAAAAAAGACGAATCACACTCCGTGCTACCAAACATGGCAAGGGCTATGAAGCAGACGATTTGGTCATTCATATACTCACACAAAGCTCGAGATGTCTCCTACATTCTCTAACAACACACTACGCATATGCACACTTAATGTAAAGGGTTTGAATTCCCCCAAAAAACGCTCCATGGTGGCCAGGGAATTCAGGCGGTCCAACATAGACAATCTATTTCTCCAAGAAACACGATATCGAAGAGGGGAGGAGAAACTTATTCCATCTCGTGAGGTGGGCCTTTCCTTCTGGAGCTCTAATATCACAAAAAAGGGGGGAGTGGGGATTCTAATTCGCAAAGGTCTCAGGATGGTAATTCTCGAGTCGTGGACGGACAAAGAGGGAAGGGCTCTCGTGGTGGTGGGAAACATTTGTGGCACAATTGTCACCCTGGCTACACTTTATGCACCTAATCAAGGGCAGAATAAGTTCCTCCATAGGATTACTGAGAAGGTTTTTAACATGGCACAGGGACACATAGCTCTTGGTGGAGATTTTAACACATGGATGGATAGTTCAGTGGACAGACAAACCAGGGCAGCGGCACATAACCCACCCATCTCTCGAGATGAAGCTGAAATCAAACTAACCCTTGACCTATATGGTCTCACTGACAGCTGGCGCCACCTACACCCAACGGATAGAGGCTTCACTTTCCACTCCCTCCCCCATGACATGCTTACACTTATCGATTATATTTTCCTTTTGATGGCCTTTTCCGGATACTTCGTGCGGCAAATATATATCCTACTGCATGGTCAGATCATGACATGGTTGCGGTTGATGTGTGCTGGAACGACCTGGCCCCTGGCAACTCTAAATGGAGATGCAATGACTCCCTATGGGCTGACTCGATTTTCAAGGAAACCCTTGAAAATGAGATTGAGCAATTTTTTCTTACCAATGATACAGGAGAGGTTGGGAAGGCATCCGTATGGGAAGCAGCTAAGGCCACTTGGAGGGGGGTGCTCATTAGGGAAGGGGCCCAAAAAAAAAGAGAACGTGTTCTGATAGAAACAAACATTAAGGAAAAGCTCCACACAGCCCAGAAACTAGCACAGTCTTTCCCATGTGACAGACCCAAGCACATGGCCGAAGCCAAACGGCTCAGAGAAGAGCTCAAATTACTTATCGTGGGTAAAACAGCCCGAACCTTACAATATTTAAAACAAAAATATTATGAAAAGGGTGATAAAGCAGATGCCCTCCTGGCGGCTCGTCTTCGGGCACAGAAAGCAGAGAGATGGGTCGATCTTATCGAAAGGACCGATGGCACCCTCACAGATATGATAGTAACATCTCCAGAAGGGATACAGGAAGCATTCACCGATTTTTATGAGGATTTATATCCATGCGACCCTCCCCTCCCCTAGGTAGCATTGACACATATCTTAAAGAGGTCTGGATCCCCACACTCACGTCCATAGAGGCCGAATCCTTAGACACACCAGTCACAGAAGAAGAAGTCACGGAAGCCATAAAACGCCTAAAGACGGGTAAGGCCCCGGGTGACGATGGTTTGACGCCCGGATTCTTTAAGGCGTTCTCTCCACTCATCGCCCCCTTCCTTGTATCCTTATTCAATCACATCTTTGAAACTGGCCAGGCGCCCCAGTCCTTTTCCCAGGCCCTTCTCGCTGTCATTCCAAAGGAAGGGAGGGACCCCACACACTGTAGTTCCTATCGCCCCATCTCTCTTCTCAACATCGACGCTAAAATTTATGCAAGAGTCATTGCAGCCCGACTCGAAACGTACCTACCACGACTAATACATTCGGATCAGGTTGGCTTTGTCATTGGGAGACAGGGTGCAGACACCATGAGAAAAACACTACACTTAATTTACGAGGCACAGGGGAAAGGAGGGGACCCGTCCCTTCTTTCACTAGATGGCGAGAAGGCCTTCCACAGGGTGGCATGGGACGTCCTAGAAAGGGTACTAGTTTGGAACGGGTTGGGGCCGAAGCTACGCCGTGCCATTACAGCCCTGTACACATCTCCTACAACTTCAGTGACAGTAAATGGGGGCTACTCACGATGGTTCCCTTTGGAAAGGGGAACAAGGCAGGGTTGCCCATTGTCAGCGATACTTTTTGTGCTATGCCTTGAACCGTTGGCGCAGAAATTAAGGCAGGACGGTAGAGTTAAAGGCATTACAGTGGGAGAATGCGAATACAAACGAGGCCTCTATGCTGACGATATACTATTGCACCTAACTGATCCCCTAAACTCTGTTCCGGCTACGATCAGCATAATCGAAGAATATGGAGAAATGGCCGGCCTCAAAATCAATACCGGAAAGTCGATCCTCCTTCCGATTGACAAAAGTAGAGATGCTGAGGTGGACCGCTTTGATCCCCTAGGAGTAAAGGTCAGCCTCACCACGCTCCGATACCTGGGCATTAATGTAACCCGAGACCTTGACTCTCTTTACGAAGCTAAATTTCCCCCACTATCACTCACCCTTCAAAAGGACATCCAAAGGTGGTCCAGACACACCATCTCCTGGATGGGCTGTTTAAATGCAATAAAAATAGTGATTCTCCTTAAAATACTCTTTCTGTTCCAAATGCTCCCCATTAAAATGCCCCAGGAATACTGTACGAACACAAGAAAAGTTCTTTTAGCCTTCCTGTGGCAAAGCCAAAAGCCGAGAGTCCCCAGATCCTTGCTCCAGCTCCGAGAGGACAATGCGGGGGTAGGCCTCCCGGACATAGAAACATACTACAGGGCAGCCCAACTACGTGTCCTTGTCCCGCACGTCAGGCAGAAGTCAGAACCACAGTGGATAGCCCTAGACAATTATCATCTCCGTCCATTCATCCTTGGAGAATGGCTATGGGTTCCGGGGCCCCAATTGCGAAACAGTGTTAAAAATCACCCCATTATTGGAACGATATGGGCAATATGGACACCAGGCAAGAAAATGGTGGGAGTTATGACCTGGCCCTCTCCCCTTGGACATCTTTGGTCACCGGGGATCTGAGATGCAATCCCGGATCCAGGGAGCTTCGAGACATGGTACGATGCGGGATTAGAAAGGGCTGGTCAACTCTGGAGAGACGGCGCCTTTATCACCATTCAGGACCTGCAAGAGGCACTGGCATAGGTCTGCTCTCGATCTTCCTATATCTGAGACTCAAGGGGGTGATGACTAGGGCAATATGGGAGGACAAGTTACAAAGGGATCTCACCCCGTTTGAAAGCATTCTCAACATATGTACGAGTTCTAGGGGCTTAATAAGTGCAATGTACTCGCCGCTGATCGAGGTTGATATTACGCCATCCCACACATTGAGGAGTAGGTGGGAATCAGACATGGGCAGGCAGATCTCACCAAAATTATGGCTCCAAATATGTAGACGAACGGCGAAATCCTCCATCTCTTGCCAATACAAATTACATGCCGTCAAGCTGTTGTACAGGTGACAATATGACCCGCTCCGACTTGCCAAAATGTACCAAGGGGTAAGCCCATACTGCTGGAGGGGCTGTGGGAAGCGGGCCGATTATTGGCATATGTGGTGGGGATGTGAGGTGGTCCAAGCTTACTGGATGGAAGTTCTCAGCTGGATCAAGGAGTTGGATGATGACGACAGAGAGAAACATCCACTTTTGATCTTGTTTGGCTTGGTTGAAACGGACGATATGATCATGAAAGCACCCAAAATGATACAAGGTCTACTGTTGGCCGCTAGAGCTTGTCTCACCATGGTATGGAAGAGAGCCAGGCTCCCTAATAAAACCGAATGACTGGGTGTTGCCCTGAATATATATAGAATGGACAACCTCACTGCAGTCCTCCATGGGGATCGCACCTCAGTTGAGAATGCATGGTCGGAATTTCGAGCTAAATATGTGACATAAAAAGAATGTGTGCAAAGCGTTTTTACATTTCAGAGACAATCTAAGTAGTGGTTGACAATGTCTGCTATATTAAACCCACAGGATCTAATGTGCACATGTGATTGACGTCATACTGTCAAAATTGGTCCGGACGTATATATTGGTCTCTTCCAGCCCTTCAGATTGTATTATGTGGAAAGGTGGTAGGGGGGAGGGAAAGGGTACTTTGGTTTGATGACACTATTGAAAAGTTAAGTGACATGCAATAGATGCTACGCGTTTTATATACTGTTTTTCCTTATGTGGTATTTCTCATATTTGACCGGTTGGTCGCAAATGCCTATATATGATTGTCAAACTTTTGCCTTGGAAACCAATAAAATTCAAATTTAAAAAAAGAAAAAGTAGAGAGAAGCATGCGCGCCGTCATAAGACAAATGCCGAAAAAGCATTATTGTATGACCAAGATAAACATTCTGAATAGCCTAGAAATATGGACAGGGCTTTCTCACTTGGAATTCAAAAAATATATCCGTCCAAAGACCTCCATGCTTCCGATGAATATATAGATAAATTATTAAATGAACGAAGGCCTGGTGCTTCTGCGCCACCTCCGTATGTTCCTCTTCCTGCTGCTTTTCCTCTTCCTCCTGTTATTCCTGCTCCACCTGCTGTTGTTCCTGTTGTTCTTGCTCCTCCTAATGTTCCCTTTCCTCCAGCTCCTCCACCTCTTCTTATCGCACCAGTTACAGTACCTCCATTGAAATTGCCTGCTCCCTCTCTTCCAAGTCGTCCTGAGCCGCTTGTAATCGATCGAGGTGCAGGGTCTAAGGTTGTTACTCGCAATACTGTACCACCGGAGAAGAAACGTGAGTTAATTGCATGGGCTAAGCATTGTATGGAGACGGATGATCAAGCTAGAGTTTTTGCCACACTTTGTAATATGGATCATTTTCCTGAGAAAAATGTTTTTATTGAAGGTTTAGGGATTCAGTTACGTATAACGTGGGGAAAATTAAATAATGCGGATCTCCCGCAAGGGCTAAGGGATCTAAATACTCTAGCGTTTTTCTAGAGACACTGTGGAGAAGGTAAATGAGCATGTCGAGAGGTTATTTGGTTATAGAAAGGAGTTAGAAAAGTTACAGAATGAGGATGACGAGGAGGAAAATATGTATGTACAGAAACGGTTCCTTCCTTGTCGTAAATCGATATCTGAGGAAACACAAATTTGTACGAAAGATGCACTTAGATGGATTTCGGATATGTCGATAACTCCAGTTGAAGTATATGACAGGTATAGTCAGTATACGCCAGAAATGCAGAGGAAAGTGATACAGGTAATGATAGAGTACCTCCAGGATGATTGTGTAAAAAGAAAGATTAGTTGTCCCACAGAGTTATTGAGTATTTACAAGAGAGCTTTTTCACTTGACACTTCTTCGACTGCTTTAGCGCTCGATTTAGCTTTGTTGCTTAGTAAGCGTTCAGAGTCACCTACTTCTCAGTTGCCTATGAGAGAGTTTCCTCCGACATTTGTCCCGAAGGTTGAGATTGCGGCCAATGCTGCGCAGGGTATAGTCGCTGTGGACATTCCTGCACATTATGTATCACAGTTCGTTCACGTTCCGTTCCCAAGACAGGAAGTGAATACTATTAGGCAATCCATTCCTGATATTAGGACAAATCCGACAGGATTCTATAAAGAAATAGAGTCCGTCTTGCAATCCTCAGTGTTCACCTTAGGTGATATCGATTTGTTATTCCCTGTACTCATGCCCGTAGATTTGTGGAAGCAAGTTAGAACTATAGACGACGTACCAGGGTTGGGAGATACATGGGTGAATATAACTAGACTCGATCGAGAAAGGCCAGCTGGTGAAAGACTGCCTCAGGTGATACTAACTTTGCCTGATAGAATTATTGCAAAATTAAAAACTATAATTCCAGAAAAAATAATTATATGAGACAAACTTACAGCCTGTGTCCAAGGAAAGTCTGAGGGTGCTACCGAGTTCTTTAATCGGTTCGGACAGGTATTCTCGGATTTCAGTGGACAAGACCTAGGCACAGAGTCTGGGAAAAGGTTGTTCATGGACAAATTTGTGCGTGGATTGCTGCCTGACATCCAGTCACAAATTATGTCTTCTGAGAGCGCTTGGCAGACGAAATCACAATCAGAAGTACTGCACATGGCTCAGTACTACGAGAATCGTGTCAATAATGAAAAAGATAGGGTTGAAAAACGAAAAGGCGATTTGAGAAATAAAGTGCTATTGCAGCAAATTGTTGGAGGCCCCAGAGGGGGTAGTTCTCAGGTTAGAGGTCAGTATGTCCTGCAGGGGAATGTGCCCTTGGGTCCTGTGAACATTAACCAGTGCGCTTATTGTCGTCGAGAGGGTCATTGGCGAGCACAATGCCCCGTCCTTCAACAAAGGGCAAATAATACATTTGGAAATATGGGTAGTCGATCCAGAGGTCGCCCAGGTGTAGGGGGCCCTGGTAGAGGTCAGTTTGCACAGGACCCTCAGCAACCTTTCTCACAGGACAATCAGACGTCGAGTGTGGACACCAGGAACATATTTGATCATCCTTCCGCTGCATATTTATCTGAAGAGCTTCCTTTTGATGACATTCTGTTTCGTTAGGATTGCCCGAAGCAGGGTTTGGAACCTACACCTATTCCCGTCAATCAGTAAGGTCCCTACGTTGAAATGGTGGTGGGAAATAGGAAACATCAGATTTTGATAGACACTGGAGCACAGAAGTGTTCCATTGATCATTCACGGATTCCAAACATTCCACTGTCAGGACAAACCAATGTTTCTGTAGGGTTTTTTGGTACACCAGTTGTTTGTCAGGTTTCTATGCCGGTACCTATTTCTTTGGGTCCCTTTACAGACCATTGTCCATTTCTGTTGACTTCGGATTGCGGAGAGAACTTGCTGGGGTTGAATCTGTTAAAAGAATTAAATGCAGTGATTTATTGTTCTTCTGATGGTGTACGCTTGATGATTTCACCACAGCAATTTTCTGTCTCGCAATTCTTGAATAGACCTTTGCCTCCAGAATTCATTAATGTACCAGAGAGCTTGTGAGATGTCGACGACAATGATGTCGGTGTTTTACAGATTGAACCTGTCAAGATAGTTTTGAAACATGGAATTGAGCTGCCACGCATTCCCCAGTATAAAATTTCAGTTGAGGGCGAGCGAGCTTTGAAATGCATTGTTTCCGATTTTGTGCATCGCGGGTGATTGAAGAAATTTCAGGAAGTTTGTGTAATAGTCCGATTTTACCCGTGTACAAGAAAGGCGATAATGCAATTCCATTCCGTTTCATAATTGATTTATGTGCCATTAATAAAGTCTTGGCTCCACAATTTCCAATTGTGCCTGATGTAACGACAATCCTAACCATGATTCCAGCTACAGCTACTTACTTTAGTGTGGTGGATCTGAAGAATGCTTTCTTTAGTATTCCTATACACAATGATAGTAGATACTTATTCGCGTTCACCTTAGGGGGACGCTCGTTCACATTTACTCGTGCATCTCAAGGGTACACAGAGAGTCCTAGCATTTATAGTAGGGCTTTGAAAGAACAACTTGATACCCTTGAATTGCCCTCTACCTGTACTTTGCTTCAGTACGTTGATGATTTGCTTTTAGCTCCTGACTCTGAGAGTGCCTGTGAGGAGGGCACTGTGTTATTGCTTATCCATCTAGCCAAGCATGGTCACAAAGCTTTGCTTAAACAATGTCAATATTGGTGTCAAAGGAGGGATGAAAATTGACACCTGAAAGAATAAAACACATTTCTGGCATGTATGTCCCAAATACACAGAAGGAAGTTAGAGCCTTGATAGGTATGGCTTCTTACTGTAGGTTGTGGATCCCAAATTTTTCACTAGTGATCAAACCGATGTTGGCTTTGACGAAGAAGGGCATTTCTTCGCCATTGCCATGCAAACGTGAAACACCAGAAATCGTTTGACTTGCTTAAGACTGCATTATGCTCTGCACCAGTTTTGGGCACACCAAACTATGAAAAAAGGCCTTTGTGTTGTTTGTGCATGAATGTGATGGATGTGCTTTGGCTGTATTAACGCAGGAACATGGAGGGAAGGATAGGCCATGCGGTTACTTTTCTTCCGCCCTTGATCCTGTAGCATGCGCTTTGCAAAGATGTTTGCGAGCTGTCGCTGCTGCTGCTGCATCTGTGAAACAGAGTGAGGGAATGGTCCTAGGCCATGATCTAACCCTGATGGTGCCTCACTCTGTAGATGTTCTACTAAACCGAACTCAAACGCATCACATCACTTCTGCATGGTTGACAAGATATGAATTGATCTTGTTTGCTCCTCACATTCAAATGAAGAGGTGTTGTGTTCTTAATCCGGCTGAACTCCTACCTTTCCCGCAAGATACTACTTGCGGCGATGAAGTGCCACATGATTGTTTGTATACGACCGAGCAAGAGACAAAGGGTAGAATTGATTTGAAAGATACTGTTTTGTGATGGCTCCTGCTTCAAACTTCCGGATGGTACATCCACAGCTGCTTATGCGATCACTACATTAAGCACGGTTATGGAAACTAAGAGAATCACGCATAATTCTGCGCAGGCCGCAGAGATTATTGCACTGACCCGAGCTTGTGAACTTTCCGAAGGACTTGCAGTAAATATATATACTGATAGTCAGTATGCTTTCGGGGTGGTTCACAACTTTGGGAGACTTTGGTCAGAGAGAGGGTTCCTAACTTCACATGGCACCAAAATCCAACATGGCTCCCTAATAGTACAACTACTCTCAGTGCTTGCGCTCCCTACTCAGTTAGCAGTTATGAAATGTGTAGCACATCGAAAGATTACAGATGATATAGGGAAAGGGAATGCTTTCGCTGATCAGATAGCTAGACAAACTGCTACCGATCCCCATACGGAGATGTATGTTTCAAGGGAGACTGTAAATGCTTATGCGATGGATGAGGGTGTTGGGTCTGTATGGGATATCCAAGCTGATGCCATGTTAGAAGAATACAAAAGGTGGGCTGAAGGCTTGGGGAAACTTGATGATGACGGGTGTTGGGTGGATATAGTGGAAGGGAAATGGCTACTCCCTGATGCTTATGTAATGATGATGGTCATCATGGCCCATGGTCCTACGCATGTATGTGCCCAGAAGATGACAAAAATGTTAGAGAAAGTTTGGGTAAATTACAAGATTTTGAAAATTGCCCAGCGCTATGTCCAGGATTGCATGATTTGCCTACAACACAATGTGGGAAAGGGGACAGTAACTCCAAGGGGAAGTTTTGGGCCACCCTCTGTCCCCTTCGAAGTGATCCACTTTGACTTTAATGAAATGGAACAATGTGATAATAAGAAATATGTGGTGGTGGTTATCTGCACCTTTAGTAAATGGGTTGAGGCTTTCCCTGTTAAAGATGCTACAGCTATGACTACTGCATAAATCATGTTAAGGGAATGCTTCCCGCGGTTCGGGCCACCAAGAGTTATCTGGTCGGACAATGGTCCACATTTTGTCGCTGCTGTAATTCTGCAGATATGTACGGCATTGCGAATTGACAAACGGTTCCATTCGGCCAGACATGCTCAGAGCGCCGGACTAGTAGAAAGACACAACGGTATTATTAAGAACAAGCTCGCTAAAACGTGTGCCGGCACCAAACTAAAATGGCTCGACGCCTTACTGATCGTGTTGTTATCCATGCGTACAACCCCTCAAACTAAGACTGGGCTCTCTCCATTTGAGGTGGTAATGGGGAGACCTGCCAATATTTGGAACCTTCCTAAATGCAATTCATTGAGAAATGTTGAAAATGTATTACTTTCAGATTATTGTAGTCAGTTGACTAAAAACCTGTATTTGATTTATCACCAGGTACAAGAAGCTTTACCTGTGCGATACGAGGGCCCGGGACACAGCATACGGCCTGGAAGCTGGGTGCTCGTCAAATCGTTTGAGCGCTCCTCTTGCCTCGTGCCTCGCTGGCGTGGGCCATTCCAAGTCCTGTTGGTCACCCAGACAGCGGTGCGGGTCGCTGGGAGAAATAACTGGATACACGCGTCCCACGTCAAGAAACTTCCTCACCCTGTGCCACACGTTACAGAAGAAAAAGAACCCCTCGCTGATACTTCAACCAATGATCCTAAAGCAGTAAGTAGCACTGAAAGTGTGTCGGAGAATCTCTCTGAGCCCGTGAGGCTTGGGGAAGTTGCCATTTTGTCTCCACACTCTCCAAAAGTCTTGCATCCGGAAAGGGCCATTTCAAATTCGGCATCTTCACTTGCTTCCGACACGTTGCTTCCAGCAGGAAGTGACGACATATTGTTTCCAGATCAATCAGTACCGGGAAAATTAAGGTACAATCTACGTCCAAGAAAATAGATTTACGGCACGGTTTTGCTGTACATCTGATAGACTTACGGCACGGTTTTGCTGTGCATCTGATAGATTTACGGCACGGTTCGGCTGTGCATTTGAAGAAGAAAAGGAGCATCGAGGGCTTGTTTTTGCCCTAATTTGAGAAAGGGGATTCTGTTGGCTAGGGTTGCGAAAGGACTAAGAAGTCGCTCGACCGGGAGGTCACCAGCAACGAACTTTGGAGTATCCGTTTGAAGACTACAATGCCTGCTACCGCTTCCGCTAGTATGGGACTTGTAAATAAGGGGGTGACCAACCGGGACAATGGACAAAATTCCAGGGCCCCGAAAATGTATTGCTGTATCTTTATAATGATATTTGGTTTTCTAATAGTCACTGCCTTAGTGTGGAATTGGATAAAATGAGGAGCCTTGGATTGTTATCATTATGATGACATCATAGACTCTCTGTAGAGAATCATAACACCCATTATTAAGACTCACTGTTAGAATCACCATTACCCATTCACCATTATCCAATCATTACTCTTTGCTATGGAATCATTCCATTATTGCATTCTGTTTAGCTATCTATAGTACATTGCTGTAGTAGACACCATTACCCAATCACATATTAAACTGATGCATTTGCAATATGCTTTTAGAATGATTCTGTATGTATATAGTGCTTGCCATTTAGAATGATAAAGAAACATGCTGCCACTTTGCACTTTTGCCATTTGCAATAGAATGACACTTGCCATATATTTGAAGTGCCATGTAGTGTTTTAGAGACACGATATATACTCACCATGATATGCTATGTATTCATGCTTGCATTAGAAATAGCGCATATTTGAAATGCCATGGAGAGACATTTAGAATGACACACATATATGCTTTGTAGAGACACATTAGAGATATGTTTGACACGCTGTCACACATGTATGTATGTATGTTGAGGCACTTAGAATTAGTTTGCTTTATAGTATGAGAGATTTGCGGTAAACACTAGGAAGCATTCAGAACGAAACACGAGGCCTATGATCCATTTTCTGATGGAGAGACAGAAGTTGCCTGCGCCACTGGCTCAGTGCGGAGAATTGTTATGAGTTAACAGGGTACACTGAGAAGGTATTTGTAAACATTTGCTTGGCAGGAACACAGATAGAGAGAAGGAAGCTTATCAGCTTGGCTGGTGTGCTTCGCGGAAAGAACACAAGGGTTGGGGCCAATGGAGTGGGTAGACAGGAGAGAGGGAAGCCTTTTCACACAGAAGAGGTGCTTTAAGAACCGGGCCTAAGAGCCTTTTATAATGAAGAGAGTGCCAACACAGTGGAGAGAATGGGTATGAACAGTGAATAGATGGAATAAGATGGGGTATTTTGCAACAGACTCGAAAGGCCAAGGCAGAGAGATATGATGTCATGCTGATAGCGCAGTAACAGGACATGCCGTGCAAAGAAACACGCAAGGAGACAGGCAGGCATTTTGCTAACCGCTGAGAGAGACATTCCGTAGACATTCCGTGCGTCATTGGAGACTATAACCAGGAGTGGCTGGAGGGAAAGGAGTGAGAGAGCACTGGAGGAGTCTGCATGAGGATCGAGAGCCTGGCCAGAGAGATCGGGAGAGCCACAGAGAGGGTTGGCTGGAGATGGTGCTTGGTGCAGCAGACTGATGGGCCTTGATGAGATCGATGAGGCAGAGAGAGAGCTTGAGAGAGCTTGGCAGTTGGCAGTTACCAGAATTGAGGCCTGCCACTGACTGGCGGATTGCAGAGTCGTGCAGAGATGGCAAAGACAGAGCTGGGAACACATGCAAATGGGAAGTATGGGTTTGACCTGGACTGACTGACTGATCAGAATGGACACTCACATAAGGGGAGAGGGGGAAAAACAGACAGGGATTGTTTAGAGTGATGGTGTGGATTTGATGGTATGGATTGAAGGTGTGGATTTGCCCATGAAGGTGATGGATGCTAGCGCTTGCATTAGATTGCATTAGAACCACACATTAGACATTTGCAGCACAGGCTTACATTAGGAACCTGAAAGGCTTATAGATACTGCATGGTAGCTTTGCACCAGAAATATAAAAGGTGCAAATTAGACATAGCATTAGAACTGCCTGCATTGCCATGTATTATGCTTAGCTGTGTGTATATAAATGAATGTATACCATTGTTATAAATTGAATCGATTCTTTGTGTTTTCTTTGTGTCTTAGTGTTATTTGTTATTGCCCACGGTAGTAAGATAGGTGTATGTTATTAGAACACATTGCACATAGGGCCTGATACGAATGCAGTCAAAGGGGGGGTATAGTGATCCACACCCCCAATAGGAGGTTGTCAGATTGTCAAAGTTTGTCTGAAGACCGGAGCGTGCTTACCCAAAGGGGGGGCAACACGACGGTTAGGGGTTTGGGTTTTCAGACTGACATTAGGATTGTGGTACCTCGAGGAAACTTATTCTTTAGAACTTTTGTTGCCTACTGAAAGTACACCTATTGTTCCGACTCCCTTTGTACATTTGCATACTCTATCCCCTAGGGATTCTAAGCACAGACACTCTACTGCTTATCATGAATGCTACGCATGCCATTTTTAATAAATCTAACTGTTGGGTCTGCTCACATTTACCGCAACACGGGGATAAGGGCTAGGCTGGTATATTCATCCTTTACCTTTGACAACTGCTTGCTATGCTTCTCTTAGAGCACTGTTCTTTGGCCGGTGGAATGATAGCATCTCAGGGAACTTTGATGGCACCAATTTGAACAGTTTTGAGAAACGTGTTTTAACTCCCCTGGGATGCTCACTTTTCGCAAACAGGAGTAAACCGAATGTTGCTTCTATTAGGCATTCTGATAAATTATCTCATCCTTTCCAATCTTTGATTTCCTTTAAAATGGCTTTAATAGGCAATAAGGATACCATGCCTCCTTCTTATACTGTTAATCATAGCCCTGATTCAGTTTCTTTTTGCATACAAAGGAATGGAACTCAGTTAATGGGAAATTTTCTAGGTTGTGCCAATGTTGCAAATTTGACTGCGGAAAACACACCTTTGTATGTAGGCGAACCTGTCTACTTTGTCTGCGGTAATATAGCATTCCCATGGTTGCCCAGGGATTGGCAGGGAACCTGTTATTTAGGGATCCTGTTACCTGGGGTGTTTATAGCTAGTACAAGAGAAGTTTCAAAGGCTCGTCCACAGCGGGACGAGAATGGTGACGCCCCAGCACAAATCTTGTGAGATATAGCTAAATCAGTTGTGCCATTTTGGGGGCAGATAGCGAATTCAGAAGACATCAGAAAACTAGCGAGAGTACTGGAGAGACCCATCAACCGGACCACGGGCATACTCTATAATATGACGTTAGAACAAAAGGCGATAAGATTAGTAGCACTTCAAAACCAAATGGCATTAGATGTCATTCTGGCTGAGCTTGGTGGAGTGTGTAAATTAGTGGGGTCCGCTTGCTGTGTTTTCGTACCAGATTCCTCCCCAACTATCTTCAAGGCAATACAGAATCTGCACGTCCTTAGTTCCGAAGTGCATGTTCCCGAGGGAAACTGGGATCTAAGAGCTTGGTTCTGGGACTTCTTGCGATCTTGGGGTTGGAAGGTACTTTCGGTCTTGCTAATTATTTTGGGAATCCTGTTGTTTCTTTGTTGCTGTATTCAGTGTCTACCTGGTATGTGTTCGATGCTAGGGGGATGTTGCGCACAAGCGATAGGTTCGATAGGACATAAAGTGTATGCCCCGGATAAAACTTCCAAAGAATATGTGTTGAAAGATATTTTAGCAAATGACCTAATGGCAATAGATATTTCCGATAGTGATTCAGGGTGCATGGACGATGATGCATGGGGTTATTTGCAAGGAGATCCAAAGTAGTTTTTAGCACTTGGCATAGGCCAAAAGGAAGGTTTGTCAAAAGAGAAATTATATCGTGCCTCCTATTGCAATAAATATATGTAGATTGGCCTACGCCAAGCTGCTCGAAAGTCGCTTGCGAGAGAATCCGTGTTGCAAGGTCCTGACCTTAAATCAATGAAAGCCGCCATTTTAGGCCAATCTGCCATTTTAGGATTCGCTGTGAGTTAAAATGGTGGACGATGTTGTTCCAAAATACAACATGGCCGTCTTGACCTCTGTACATAGCTAATATGTAACTTGCCTGCAGGCCACTTGTTGAGGTCGTGAACTGTGACCTTGTCCTTCGTTGACCTGTGTGTAAAAGGATTACTCATGCAACGAAACTAATCCACAAGCATATGTTGAAACAATGTATTCAAATACTGAACGTAGAACACTTGTTTTACTACATTGTATTAATGTTTGAGAAGGCCTGCATGGAAAAATCTTAGAATACACAGTTATTGCATAGGCTTGTTGATACATGTATTAAAGGCAAACCAGTTACATGCGGTTGTTCAAGCACGAACGCTAGATCGGTGATGTATTACATGGAATATTAACCCGAAGTGGGGCTGGACATCGTGCCCACCAAGTGTATAAAAAGCGAATGCATTCTAATGTACAACGTCTCTCACTGAACACACTGAGCCACGCTGGAGTTTGTTGTGTTGTACTGAGGGCCGATAGCTATCTGATTTTGCTCTGTTTTTGTAACTGGATTCAGTATAAAATAAAGTATTTTGTATGTTCCTTGGTAACCCGTGTTCGGTGTATTTCCTTTTGGGGTACTCAGCCTCGATATTTTGATTCTGTTTTCACAGTGTGATTTGATGAACCTAGGGTGACAAGTGCAGTTGATTTCAAAGACATTTTGTTATCACGGTCAAAGTGCACAACACTCGAGTACTCTTAGCTCATGGGAATAAGGTGGCACATGAATTGGCAGCCGAGGCAGCAAATGGAGGTCAGGATGTTGCGTTGAATGAAGATAGGTCGACAGAAATTTCCAAAAGGGCTGCAATTGGAAGAAACTCAACTGACGCTAATACTCGGTACACAGGTGAGTCTCTTAAAGGTGTATCTTAAAGGTGCTGCAGGTATGCAACCCTCTACTAGTGAAGCTAAGGAAAAAACATACAGCTGAGATATGGGAGCATGTGGATGGCGTATATGCCTGGAAGATAGCTCAGCTGGTTGAGCGTGTGCTGCTGCAATCTGTGTGTGATCTGAGGGTCGCAGGTTCGAATCCTGCACAGCCAACTCAGTCTTTCATCCTTCCGCGGCTGATAAATGAGTACCAACTTCGGTTGGGATGATTAATGTATGTAAATATGTTTACAGTACTTAAGCGCCAGTGCTAAATAAATAACAAACCATCATTATGTAGAGATCAAGTGTTCTTTCTAGGTTGGAGGTGTGTTATGGCCCTTAAATCAGACCCTCCAGCTTCTGCTTACGACCCGAGGGCGCAGGTAGGTAGATAGTGACAGAAAGAGAGATAGCACATCCGTCATCCCCACCAATATGAGTCCTCCGTGTTTTCAACACAAAAATATGTTTTTTGTCTGAACGGTCAGTTGTTGGAAAGGCCAGCTCCAGAAGACCTTAGCACATGGTCCACCTCAACTCCCTAAACCCTTATTGAGGATGTCCTCAGGTGATCAGTACAGAGTCATGCTTTTAGCAGGTGGACCGAAGCTTTCCCAACCAGAAACCTTACCACATTGACCGTGCGCAAGTGCCTCATGACATGTTTTCCACAAATTTTAGATTCCCTAATTTATAATGTCCACATTTTCATTCTATGTCATTGTTTCGATTTTTGTAGGTGGCCTAACCAAAAGACTGTTTTTTTTCGCCAATTGTAGGCGGCCTAAAAAAAATAAAAAAAATGACATTTCCTCAATCCCCCAACCTCCACCCTCCAGACCCTACCCTCTCTTGCCCCATTTGCTTAAAAACAGGGGGATTCATCCCCCTGAACCTCCCTCCCTCAGCGCCCAGCGCCTCCCTCACTCCCCTCTCCAGATTCCCCCCCATTAATCACACAAAAACACACACAAACACGTACACGCAAACTAACATGCACACATTCACTTACCCGTTCTCCCGTGTGTCTGCTCCCAGGCCCTGGCGTGCCTATAAACCCCTGCGCGCACTTTTGTGCATTGCAGTGGCTGACATTCTGATTTAGAAAGACCGCTCTGTGCGGTCACAAAGCAGTCTTTCTAAAAACGTTTTTTTCTTCGGTTTTTCCAAAAAGGTCATTTGACCTAATACCACCATTTTACAGGACAGGTGAACAACAATCTTTGTTTCTTGTGATGAATCAACCAACAGTTCCACATTCCATTCGAATAAGCAGGGAAAGCAGAACCACTCAATGAAGAAATTAAGAAACGTGAAGCATAGGCCGCTCATCCACACAGTGACCAGAGGGGTACATAGCTTCCTCTTATTTTACAACAGTTACAAAATCAGAAACACTGCAAAAAGAGTGAGCCCTTACAGGGCCATATTTGGGCAGGACATACATGGAAGGACACTGTGCGAACGCATTTATATTTTTGGTTTCGTGTTCCCAAACCTTCTGGGTTCCCTGTCTGCCTCCATTGAAGTCCCCCTCTCGCTTCACCCCTTTTACTGGTGTGCTACCCTTAATAATCCTTTTGAGTACCAGGACAGAGGTGATTTTAAAGCACTCTGTTTTGGTTCATGGCTGATTCGATTCTATCACCCTGAAAATGTGATTAGAAGTAGGCTGGTGGAAGCTGTGATTTAGTTTTGGCAGGGTTGTAGCCCTTTTAACGATGTAATAGCCCCATAGACCTATATGATATGATAGTTATGATATGATAGTTTATTTATATAGCGCCTATACACAATGTCTTTCAAAGCGCTTCAAGGCAAGGGAGGGAACAAGGGAAAATACAATGACATTCTTATAGGCCATGAACAGTAAGGATGTGAAATTAACTATAGTACTCGGCCTGACGACATTTCAGATAGTGCAAGAGCTAAGACATAGCAGATAGTGAAAGAGCTAAGACATAGGTAAGGAAGGGAGGGGGGGAATGGGAAGGAAATGGAAACAGACAGGCGACTACCGTACTACGCCTGACGACATTTCTGATAGAGCTGGAGAAAAACAAGAGGTGAGGCAGAGGGGTGCCGAAAGGTAGGGGAGAAATAAAACAAGCGACTATCACACTAGGCCTGACGACATTTCAGCTAGTGCTGGTGGGGGGGAGGTGGGAAGGGGGAAGACGAGGTTGTTATCATACTAGGTCCAGGGACAATTCTGATAGAGTAAGTGCGTAGAAGAAAGTAAGGGGAGGAGATAGGAAAAGGGAAAAGGGAAAGGAGGAGAGATCAGAGAGTTAGCAGTCAAAAGAGTGGAGAAGCAAGAGGGGAGAGTGAATACAATTGCAGAAGTCAGTAGTAACACATAATGTTGCAAGCCAGGATACAAGATGAAGATGGGAACAGCATGATTCAGGGCCACCATGAGTACAAGATGCAAAGGAAGTCCAGAATGAGAGTTGAGAAAGGGTGACGCACCGTGAATGAATGAAGTCCATAAAAGTCAAATCCAGCATTGGCCACAAGACGGTGATGGTGAAACCAGAATTTATCAGGACAGACTCCTGCAGAAGTAGGCTTGAGGTGGGTGAGGGGGGAGCAGGGGAGAGGAATCAAGCAAAACAGGCAACACCTGTGTGCAAGAATGGTGGGGGCACAAGGGAACATCACGGGGGGACCAGAGGGGGTGGGGATGGCCTGGGGGGACAGAGGGAGTGACATATGTTGGTGCATGCTTACCTGCTGTCTGAGCAGGGGGTCAGGCCCTGGGTCCTCCTGGTCTGAACAGGTCCAAACAGGAATTGCCCTTTTCTTTGTCTGCCATTCGCTTCAGACGCCCGGGTGAGAGACGCCTTGATCTAATATTTAAGAGCACTAAGGAGGAGGCAGGGCAAAGAAGGTGGGTGGTGCTTAGGCCAGGTGACCTACATCCACTTTCACCTGCTCCCCATCTCACCTCTTAGCATAAAGGTGCTAATGTATTTTTAAAACACTTCTCCCAGCTATAATATTTGCAACCTCCCTGTGTGGTCCATGTGGCATGGCCATAATAGCAGTTTTACTTATTGTAGGATCCTCCAGACTCCACAGAGTAGTCTAGCTTAGTGGAGAAAGACGATGTAGAGCAACACAGTTTCGAATTCTGGGTCTACGCTTAGCGGTATTAAGTGTGTTATAAATACCAATTACTATAATATTAAATTAGAATTATAAAAGTCAGCCTCAGTTTAGGGATAGACTAGTAAATGTGCTCTAAATTCCCCCAAACCACTCATCCATATCCTGCATGCGTTTGGTGGATTATAGGGCCAGCCTGGATGGTGGGTTGCCAACACCTTTGTGTGCTGCATGGACTGTGACTGATGGGCAGACCCTGAAAAAATGAGCTATCAGTGGGAAATCCTGTGCATTTCTGATCTTACTCGAGGATTGCTGTGAGTTTGGGCTGCTGCAGGGGATACCGGTTTAGCCATACTTGCTGTGTCCTGGATCCTATTTCCTGCACATCCGGCTCCTCCTTGCTTGTGTGATCCTTTAAAGGACTCACCCTTTGCTTCTGGCCCAAATGTCTGGAGGAAGGGCAGCATCCTGGTCTGGAAATCTGAGTGGTTTGGTTGTGAAATCTTTTGGGTTGCCTCCGGCTGTTGCTGCCTTCATCGTACTGGTTGTACCCTCCTGCTGCTACCATGGAATGACCTATGGACCTTGTTGTGTTCTGCAATGTTCCTGGTGCTGTAGTTGGCTGTATAATGTTTGGCATTCTGCGTCTTCTCTCCAAGTATTTTCTTCTATTGATCCTTCCAACCTGGGACCTAGCTGGTCCATGGGTTTGAGTGAACCCGACTCGAATCCCCCAAATGCCACTATTCAGACCTAAACCGAACACCCAAACTCACCTAACACCAGCCTTTCCTGGGCCAAAGTCAGAGCAACCAGTGTCATGAGTCATTGGCCCCAGGTCATGGGGTCCTGATCCCACAGTTGATTTCATTCTCAGGTATCTTCTGCTCCCTCATGAACTCGTGGGAATTTGAAGTCTCGCCTTCTTCCCTTGATCCTCATTGTCTGTAGTGGGCCTTATGCTCTGAGTGACCTTCTGGTTCAGGAAAAATAGGCTGCAACTCTTCTTTGGGGTCCCTTCAGTCTCCTTATGTATGCTTGCCTCTCCTGCTGCACCTATTGTGTAAATGTAGAACTAATCTATATGTTCCCTATAACCACAGTAGGTCTATGGGATCGGTCCCATTGATTCTTATGGCAGAAACCTTTGTAAACTTTGTGAACTCCGAAAAATGGATGTTAAAGTATTTAACTTGATTGAGGCATTTCTTCTGATCCCTCTTGGGTCCCCAGAGTTTCTGGAAGAAAGAATACAATTTTAGCACGTACGATTTGTTGTATATACATTTTAGTATAATACATCTCTGCAGTGTACTGCTGCCCATATAATTTACTGGTGGTCGAGTGATTATATTGTTGCTAATTATTCTCTGGGGTGTACAGCTATCTTTTTAGGCCCAGCATAGTGCATCTAATGTTCTCCACTCTTTGCTGGCCCCTTGAAGTCTGGTTCCAACACTGTTTACCCTTTTCCTCACTCCTTTCTAGACACCAGATAGGCTTAAAACTCCCCTATTAATACAAGCCACCATGTTGTGTTTCTTGGAATGAGGGCAAAACTACCTCTTATCCCATTGCTCTGCTTTTCCTATATACATGCTTTGTTTGTATAGTTTAAGGTACTTATTTAACAGCGCATTGTTATCCTAATGCAATACCAAATACATTTTTTTAATATATGTATACAGTATATAATGTATGGTGTATTATCTTGTGAATGTCTATGCACCCAATTCTACTTCTGGTACCAGCTAATCCCTCTCTAAGTGAAGCCTGACCTTTTGCTACGTTACTCATTGATTGAGTTTTGGCCTAACATGGTGGCCTCCCTGACCTCCCACTAAGGAGAGGTCTCTGCACAACCCTGTTGGAAAAACTCTGTATCAGGCTCATTCTCAAATGACGCTTGATTCAGGTTGGCCAGAAGTGTAAAAAGTCCTTATTAGACATTTATGTGGCAGAGACTGTAAAAGCCATTCATGATATTTACTGGTTTATAGCATGTCATGAAGGTGCACAGATAGAAAAGACACAAATGACGTACAACAGCAGCAAGTCAGATGGAGGTTGGAAATGAATGCATGAGCAACTGCAATGACACGATTGTCCTGTTTTTTGCACTGCCACTACTAGGGTATAAACATTGTGGCTGGTGGATTATCGCCAGCCGTGCACCAGCTCTGCAATCCTAAAATGGATGACCGGGAGTAGGCTCACAAAAAACCTGCACGTGTAATAGTGAATGCAGGCACTTGCAGGTGTGTCAACTTGATTCCAATGACATTAGCAAGAAAGAAAAATGATGATGGAGGAGACAGCCCCACACTTCCACCCATCCCGCTGCCATGGGAACAAGCATCAGCGAGTGATGGTGGTGCATATGAAGATTCATGAAGGAGTACAAGTGGCTACATAGGAAAGTCAAGACTGAAGTGAACAAAGAGATATACTATCAGTACCGAGAACCACACAGTTCAGGAGCTCACAGGTACCCATCAACAGTGACCGGATCCATGCGCGAAGGCAAGACCAACGATGAAGGATACGAGTAAGGGGAGTAGTGTGTTCTTGTCATCTGCTTAGAATGTCATGTTTTACATTGTGGCTTCGAGAATGGGTATGCCCGGATAAGAAATTGACAGATAGCAAAGGGGATTTGTGATCGATTTTGGCACTCATCACTCATACCCCCGCAGCCCCCGAACGGCCATACTCTTCTTCTGACAGAACAATGACAGAGAATGGTACCTGGAAATGTCTCTACGAGTCCGGAGTCCAGTTACACATGTGTGTTGCCATAAGTTAAACATATTTATGTGTGTCTACATGTGGGATAACACCACTTCAAGCGTGGCAGGATAACTAGGTTTCCCTGTCAAACAGAGGTCCAACTCGCATTGTATGAGCTGGCAATATCATTTATGGGCCCGGACACATGGAGGCCAGAGTGGGCAACTCGAGTAACACTCTGGCCAAAGGGGGCACCCTTTTATTTGGAGCCCGATTTAGTTTAAAAACAGGGCACTATCAAATAAAAGGAATACAGAAAGAAACAGGTCCATATACAATGGCGATAGAGCACCTGCATCTTCTGGATGTATACCGTGGCAACAACGTCTAGCAAATACACCGTGCAGAGTTACCCATTAAGCGAGCCCACAAAATGACTAGAGCAGTCACTAAACTGGCCACCAGCTCTGAAATAGCATTGATATTAGGTACAATTACTATAATAATAGTAAGGCAGTTGTTCTCTTTGTGTAAACATAGGATGGTAAGGACACCTGAAAAAAGTAAGAAACAGCAGCCATCTTCTTCGCTAGGTAGACAATGTTCTGTGTTCGGTAAACCGTAAACTGCCCCTTTTCGATGATCTAGATGGTCTGGGTATCACCTACACGAATTACGCCGATGATACACAGATCCTTATCCCGTTGACGGGGGATTACGGCAAGGATTTGGCCTTTGTGAACAGAGTATGCCTCATCATCCAGGCATGGATGGCCTCTCATGGTCTATGCCTGAAAGATGAAAAAACTGAACTCCTCATTCTAGGCACCCCATGCAACATTAATAGATTCGGCCAGGATTACTCCTCCATCAAAATTGACAACAACAACATTACTGTGGCTAAGGCAGTCAAAACCCTTGGCTTCTACATAGACTCTTCGCTAACCTTCAGAAAACAGGTAAATGCTATGGCCTTGGCCACCTCCTATACCTGCAATCTTATCAGAGCAGCCAAGCCCTTCCTCTCACCTAACAACTGTATTACTTTAGCGAGAGCTCTGATCCTGTCCAAACTGGACTATTGCAACGCCCTCTATGTAGGCAGCAACAGCACTGTAACGGTTTTAGGTCATAGTTTCGAAAACAAAAGGATCGAAGGCCTTTTGTTCGGCAGTCAAAGGACCGAAAAAAAGGATCGATTTTTTTTTCTTTTTTTTATGGGGGGTGGGGTTCCCCCTCAGCCCCCTTTTTTCTTTATTAAAAACACTTTTTTAACCCCCCAACCTAAAAATATATATAAATAAATAAATACAAAAAATTCAATCCTTTTTTTTCCGATCCTTTTGCATTTGAGCAAAAGGTCATTCGATCCTTTATTTTCGATCCTGTGACTGGACACCCACTGTAACCATAGCTGTATTTTATCCTGTGTACCAATGTAACATAAGCTTAACAACCCTCTTTATGCCTTCGCGCCCTAATACCCTCGGGTCTGGCGCACATTATAAATAATAAAAACAAACAAACAAAACAAAGGATGGAAGATGTATTTACATTGGAGGACATTTTCAGACCTTGTCTATGTATGTACATAAATGCTGTTTTATAATAGGTTTTCGGAGTGAGCCAAACAGATGCCATTTTGATTGTGATTATTCCTTTAGGTGCAACGGGAAATGCTGACATCAGCTTATTTGAGGCCCTGGTCACTTGCAGCTCACACCCCTCCCATACCAGTGTGCAATGGAATGCGCGAGAAGCACTGCGCTGGGATATGGAAAAGTGGGAATTGGGGGCGAGGTGGTACAGCTGGAACTAGTTCGGCATATTAGCTTGGATCCATGGTAGCCTACCACAAGTTGGTGTACCTGGTGGCTTTCCAAATTGCATCATCTATTTCAAGTTCACACTCATATTTTTTCCCATCCCTCTCCTGATCACTCTTTTTCTTCTCTCTCTGCTTCTGATTTCACCAAATATTTCACTTCTAATGTTGCATCACTCTGTGTCTGTTCTAATTCACCTTCCTTTTTTCTCCATTCCCCTACTTTAATGGCCACTTTTCTTTCTCTTTCGGGAACAGACATTGCCACTTATAAATCTCAGAATAAGTCGACAGCTTCCTGCACAGAGAACGTTCCCCTCTTTACTGAATCTTAAAGTCTACCCTTTGCTTGTTACCGATAGTACCTCACAGGTGCCCATAGAATAGCTGGGGCTCGTTCTCCAAGTCTGAGTAACCAGCTAATTCTGGGAGGTGGGGATTGAGTGGGGAAAACAGCCGAACTGAGTAGCCAATCACTCCACACATCAGCATAGGATGGGGAGGAGCAATCAACCAATACTGACACCTTATTGGCTAATGCCTTGCACCTGGGTCCTCGAAAAGGATTCTGTCCACTTTGAATGTCCCACCTCCTCTCCCTCTAGGGAAGCAGATGATGGTCGCTTGACTGATGGACTTGCAGACCAGAAACCTCAATGACATAGAGAGGTCTGGATGCTTTGGGGGATAGAAGATTGGGAAAGGTTACCAAAGAGGTAAATAGGGGAAAGAGCAGACGCAGGATGCAAATTACTGGGGAGCCTGGCGTAAATAGAGTGGGGCAGAAAGAGGAGATATCACGAACGAGTCACTTTAAGTTGTCCTTTGTGTTATTTCATCTTACATTACATCTTATAGGTCCTATATCAAACCTTAACCTTGCTTGATGCTACCTCTGAGACCAGTGAAGTCTAATGGATGTCCGTGTGAGTGAGACATGAGTGGCAATTTAAGGCTGGAGTCCCATTTTGCTTTTGTGCAAATCCAGTCCCCCACAGTGCAGGTGGGCAGGTGTCACAACAACCTGTACTAAGAGAGGCAGAGAGACAGTGAGGAGTGAAGGAAATTGGGGTAAAGGGTGAGGAGAATAAGAACTGTGCTTTACAAGACATAGGGGGACGAGGACGGAGGGAGGGAAAGAGTAAATCCTACAGGGCGTGATTGGCAGATATACTTTCATGGAGAGGGAGGGTTTTGCAGTGTTCAGGACAGGTTAAACATCATCACTGAAGGAGATATACAAAAACCTATAGGATAAAAACTTGATTCAGTAGAAACCATTTGGAAATGTTCAAATGGAATTTCCACAGGGGCAACCTGTCTTAAAATAAAGACCATAAAATAAAAGCCACTTGCCATGGGATTGGTGGAATATCTCAAGGTGTTGTGTGCCACCTTCCTGTAGCTCATTCTAGGGTAACTTCTTGTTGGCTTCTAAGGAATGGATTCTACTGGATAAAGCTGAAGCGTTATAGTTTTGAGTTACGTGCTATTATCACTCACTCAATTTCTGCTAACTGTGAAAGGGCCCAATCCAAGATTTTATTTTTACACGAAATTAAGGTTTCCAGGTTTTAGAATCAGATGTTTTGCGACCATCAGCCATCTTCCTATCTGTAATTTTTCAGATAATTGTATGTCATCAGATAAAAGCTGGTGCTATACAGGGCAAGGGACACACAGGGCCTCATTATGACCCTACCGGTACGGTTAACAAATACCAGCACTTTACCGGACCGACAGAGTACAAGTATGCCAGTGTGGGTAACCTGACTCACCTCCAGCCAAGAGCTGGAGGTAACACAGGCCCCCACCGGCATAAACAGCCGGTATTTTCTGCACCAATATTGCCTGTGCCGAGAATACCAGCAAATTCCCCCGTGGAGTCCAATGTGACTCCATGCAATGGGGAATTACTGGTTGTTCCACTGCCTGTAATATCCCGGTATTACCAGGATATCAGGAGGCGGAAATTGTAGGTGTCTTTGCCGGAATCCTAGCTGATTTTCCGCCAGGATACCTGCAGAATTGGAATGTGGCCCACGGTACAGTGGACAGCCAGTCCACATGGGTTGATGTGTTTCTCATGGAAATGAATGTAATACAAATGAGAAAAATCCATATAATTGAATGCATTATTGGGCCATTTGAGGCTACAGATGACATACATAGGCACTAGCTCCACCTGTGAGGTTGTACCTTACCATATGGTGACTATGTCAGGCATATCTGCCTATTTGTACCTGTGCACTTGATGTAGCCCCCTGCACCATGCGGTGAGGCTTTCCAATCTGTTCACCTATAATATGTCGCATCTTGCCTATCTGTACCTGTGCACTTGATGTAACCCCCCGCACCATGAGGTGAGGCTTTCTCAATCTGTGCACCCATAATATGTGGCATCTTTCCTATGTGTACCTGTGCACTTGATGTAGCCCCTGGCACCTTAAGGTGAGGCTTTCCCAATCTGTGCACCCATAATATGTCACATCTTGCCTATTTGTACCTGTGCACTTGATGTAGCCCCCCGCACCATGAGGTTAGTCTTTCCCAATCTGTGCACGCATATTATGTTGCATCTTGCCTATTTGTACCTGAGCACTTGATGTAGCCCCCCGCACCATGAGGTGAGGCTTTCCCAATCTGTGCACCCATATTATGTTGCATCTTGCCTATTTGTACCTGTGCACTTGATGTCGCCTCCCTGGACCATGAGGTGAGGCTTTCCCAATCTGTGCACCCATATTATGTTGCATCTTGCCTATTTGTACCTGTGCACTTGATGTAGCCCCCCGCACCATGAGGTGAGGCTTTCCCAATCTGTGCACCCATAATATTTCGCATCTTGCCTATTTGTACCTGTGTACTTGATGTAGCCCCCCGCACCATGAGGTGAGGCTTTCCCAATCTGTGCACCCATAATTTGTCACATCTTGCCTATTTGTACCTGTGCACTTGATGTAGCCCCCCACACCATGAGGTGAGGCTTTCCCAAACTGTGCACCCATTTTATGTCGCATCTTGCCTATTTTTACCTGTGCACTTGATGTAGCCCCCCACACCTTGAGGTGAGGCTTTCCCAATCTGTGCACCCATAGTATGTCACATCTTGCCACTTGATTTATAAATATGATGGCATATTTACTACATTAGAGGCCATCCTTGACATTGACCTATCGGCGGTGTCAATGCGTGTTTGTTCCTGAGCACAACTTCACAAAGCCCATATGTATCCTATAGTTCAGCAGCTGAAAAGGGAAACCTATCAGGGTAGTCTCTTTTTTTCAGAAAGGGAACAATTTGGGACCATTTCAAAGAGTCAGGAAAGGTTTGGCCTTTTATTGATGTGTCCTATTCCCTTGTTGTCATTGGATACATTCTCGTTTGAAGGTTTTGTAAGAAACAGCAGGTCAGTCCATCCAGGCCTAGTGAGTTCTTTATCCACAGGGTGTAGATTGATCTATATACTTTAACTAGTTTGTCCTTATGGTACTCCAAATGTTTTTTTCCATTGTTCATGGATGCCATCCTCGTTGGGAAGATGAATTTGTTTGCCCATTTGATTTTGTTATACGGCCAGGCACATCATTGGCATTTAAAGTCGTCCAAGGCTGAACGGCTTCTTATATTCCACATTGTAATTCACCCATCCGTTTTCCAGTTGTTCAATTACTATGGTTTTTATATAGCTGTGTTGTCGGGAAATTGAATATTGCTTATACTGTTCATGTTTCATTGGAAATGAATGTAATACAAATGAGAAAAATCCATATAATTGAATGCATTATTGGGCCATTTGAGGCTACAGATGACATACATAGGCACTAGCTCCACCTGTGAGGTTGTACCTTACCATATGGTGACTATGTCAGGCATATCTGCCTATTTGTACCTGTGCACTTGATGTAGCCCCCTGCACCATGCGGTGAGGCTTTCCAATCTGTTCACCTATAATATGTCGCATCTTGCCTATCTGTACTTGTGCACTTGATGTAACCCCCGCACCATGAGGTGAGGCTTTCCCAATCTGTGCACCCATATTATGTTGCATCTTGCCTATTTGTACCTGTGCACTTGATGTCGCCTCCCTGGACCATGAGGTGAGGCTTTCCCAATCTGTGCACCCATATTATGTTGCATCTTGCCTATTTGTACCTGTGCACTTGATGTAGCCCCCCGCACCATGAGGTGAGGCTTTCCCAATCTGTGCACCCATAATATTTCGCATCTTGCCTATTTGTACCTGTGTACTTGATGTAGCCCCCCGCACCATGAGGTGAGGCTTTCCCAATCTGTGCACCCATAATTTGTCACATCTTGCCTATTTGTACCTGTGCACTTGATGTAGCCCCCCACACCATGAGGTGAGGCTTTCCCAAACTGTGCACCCATTTTATGTCGCATCTTGCCTATTTTTACCTGTGCACTTGATGTAGCCCCCCACACCTTGAGGTGAGGCTTTCCCAATCTGTGCACCCATAGTATGTCACATCTTGCCACTTGATTTATAAATATGATGGCATATTTACTACATTAGAGGCCATCCTTGACATTGACCTATCGGCGGTGTCAATGCGTGTTTGTTCCTGAGCACAACTTCACAAAGCCCATATGTATCCTATAGTTCAGCAGCTGAAAAGGGAAACCTATCAGGGTAGTCTCTTTTTTTCAGAAAGGGAACAATTTGGGACCATTTCAAAGAGTCAGGAAAGGTTTGGCCTTTTATTGATGTGTCCTATTCCCTTGTTGTCATTGGATACATTCTCGTTTGAAGGTTTTGTAAGAAACAGCAGGTCAGTCCATCCAGGCCTAGTGAGTTCTTTATCCACAGGGTGTAGATTGATCTATATACTTTAACTAGGTTGTCCTTATGGTACTCCAAATGTTTGTTTCCATTGTTCATGGATGCCATCCTCGTTGGGAAGATGAATTTGTTTGCCCATTTGATTTTGTTATAGGGCCAGGCACATCATTGGCATTTAAAGTCGTCCAAGGCTGAACGGCTTCTTATATTCCACATTGTAATTCACCCATCCGTTTTCCAGTTGTTCAATTACTATGGTTTTTATATAGCTGTGTTGTCGGGAAATTGAATATTGCTTATACTGTTCATGTTTCATTGATTAAAACTGCTCTGATCTAACCATGTAATAAAGGTCTCCCCTCACAAGATGTATTGGTCCAGGCTCCAAAGTTGAGAGATGTCTGAGGTTGTTATCACAGTCAGAATCATCACCATATTATCCATTTACACCCAACTGATGATGCGATCACACTATGAGCAGACACAAACAAATTCGTTTTTAGAGAGTTTTTTGCAGCAATGCGTATGGATCTATGTAATTGCTATGAATCAGGTAGGTTGTCACGTGCGATATAAGGCAATAAGTACCATGTAGCAGTCACGTATGACAACTCTAATTAACCCTTACCTGTACAATTTTCTTTCCCCATTACGAAATACATTTGGCAATCAAGGAGATTTTTCTCAAAGACACAGATTTACCAGCCCTCATGCATTGGCTAACCCAAATATTCATAAGCAGACCCCAATATTCATAAGCAGTTTATCTCTAAAGGCTCTGGTCCATCATCTGATAGACACCTACAACTAGCCGGAGCGCCTCCCCCTGGATCTCTACAGTGGTATCCGTCATGGTGGCAAATGTAGAGTTTGGGTTCAGGCTCAGTTGATGTTGGTCATCAGTGTGCAATCATTTGTCAACCCCTGAAGAGGGGTCCTACCAGTTAACTTCTCTCTTCACTGGCCATCAAATACATTTTTATCATATATAAAAAAAAGAATACAAAGTTATATGTGCCTGCACTGTATACTGCAACATCTTAAAACTGCCTTTTCCAGGGTATCCACATTAAACAAGCTGTTTTGAGATAATTGGTTTGAAGCCGCTATGTGCAGCAAATCCATCTAGATTACTCACAGTCTTCTTTAGGGGGTAAAGACTGTCTATTTGGGGTATACCATAGGCATCCTGAGGGTGAAAGCGAGAGCGCCCATCTTCCTCACATATTAATTTGCATATACAGTTTCAGGAATGCCTCCTGCATACATTGATAGATTGATTGATTGTTTATTTATTAGGCACTTATACACAAGTGTTTTAAAGTGCAACCAAGCACGAGAGGGTGAGACATAAGGAAGACAAGACAAAGGGCCTCATTACGACCCTGGCGGATGGACCATGGTGCTAATAGCACCATGGTCCATGCCGGTAACTTTCCGACTCCGCCATGGCGGAATGGGGAATTACCACCCCATTCCGAGGTTGGCGGAGTGGTAATTCCCTCTTCCGCCATGGCCCTTCCCCATTCCCATTTTTGCCACATAGGGCATAATGGGAATGGGGAAGACGCTAAGTACGGTGCCGCAAATTGCGGCACCGTACGTAGCACCAAGGTCCCTTTGCGGCATGGTTTTAGGCGCCTGCAAAACGCAGGCGTTAAAATCACCATCCCGCAAAGGGACCTTGTAATCAGGCGTTAAAGGTCGGCGCCGTTTACAGCGCCGTAAAACTCTTAACGCCTGACTCGTAATGAGGCCCAAACAATCTTACTAGGCATGGAACATTCAAATTGCAGAAAAGGAAACGGTGGAGGGGTCAATAGGGACCAAATGCACCCATTCCGATTAGAACATGGGTGAAGTGCAGAGAGATACCACTCTCATGGGTCATAACCTAAGGGCAGCAGATGTAGCAGTAGCTGTAGAGGACATCATAAAACAGAAGCACAATATAATAATATTAGAAGGTCTATATGAATTATTAGTGGACGTTGAACCAAATGGATAGCCACAGGTGATGCCATTAAAAAATGTGGTGGCCTGAGGACCTTCCAAATGCCTTAACCTCTACAAAGCACAATGGTCACCCCACCCTGCTTACTTGGTTCCTGTATCGAAGAATTGAGATGTACGCTTTTATATAATGTCTACCTCTCTTCTAAAATATTGATTTTACTTATAGCATAGAAGTGCCTGTCTGCATTAGAAAGAGAAAATGTATTTTTCAATTTGTAGTGCCTCTGAGCCCACACACCTTAAGCACAACCGAATTTTTCTAGTCCCAGCATGGTCGTACTCACTGGTGCTAGAAATAGAAAAAAGTCATTTTTTTAGATGGTGGCCGTCTCAATGCCTTAGCTAGGGCAGAATCTGATTATTAGTCACTTAAGAGATGTAGTTGTTTGATTCTGGCCAGTACTTGTGTAGCGACTACATTTTGCCAAGAAACCAGACGTACTTTAAGAGCTGGTAGTTGGCCAGGTTGTTTGGGTCTAGGGTCATTTTTTTCAAAAGAGGTCATATGAGACTAGTCTTGACCGGTGTCCGGGAATGACCTTGCTGCGACAGAGGCATTAATGATGGCGAGGAGTGCATTGAGCGGGGGGCCCATCAATATTGGAGTCAGTATGATATAGTCAGAGTAGAAAGTAAGTTTGAGGAAGGTGATTGTTTTTCAGAGGTCTGGGTAAAATAGAGGTGATCATTCAGTCCAGAGGGGTAGTGTGTGTGTCAGCGTGCAGTGGGTGGTGCTAATACTGTGGAAGGTTGATGATGTGACCAATGATGTCTATTTTTTCAATAAAAACAATTTCCTAAGTTGCTGGCTCCTTTGGGTCTTGTGAGGGTTTGGTACAATGCTTTACTACTTCAAAGAGGGCTTTGCTACTGGAGAATTCATAGAAATAGACTACGAAAGAGTGAAGTAAAGTAGGAAATTGTCAGAAGAATAAATTGGAGTTGCCAAGACATTGGAAGAAATTAGTGCCAGAAGAATCAGCGACCTTCTGAGACCTGATAACGAAGTGAAACCTGCCTTCCGCTGCACCACCTTGCTGCAGAGTCACACAACTCCAGAAATACCAGTAACCCACCCTCAGACAATTCAGCAACGACTGGCACAATCATCAATGCTCAGGCTGTGTTTGCCATTTTGTAGATGGCAATATCCTATCAGTGGGTGAATATGAGGTCTACAAACACACACACAATAACACTGATATTAATGATTGTACTTAGCCTTTTATGGGGTGGTAGGTGAATACCCAAATGCTATTACTAGATTCAACATCATAAAATTCCAATGATTCAGATCCCTTTGCCACCTTGGAAAGCCAGTCCTTTTGTTTCTTGGGTTGTGTGTTCAGTGACCTGTCAACATGACATCAATGCAACCCCCAGCTGGACCTTCCCCCATTGCTTCAGCAAAATATCGTGACTACAGTGGTGTCTAGCAGAAACGAACAGTAAGGAAAGCCAGTTTCCCACAATCCACCAATGAGATCTTATTAAGTGCAGGTCTGTCGGTCTGTCAGGTATGCGTTCACTATCCTGAATGTAGAATGTGGTGTGGCATAGTGGTGAAGCATGTGATCCTCTGCCTGGCTGTAACAGTGAGAAACTTTATGCATCATCAGAAGTAAACAGAACAGAACGATAAGCACAAAACCAGTCCAGAACAGATTAAGAAAAGGAGAGAAGTGAATGAGCAAATGAGGCAGGCATACATTTCAAGATCCCAAGTGTGGAAAGATTGGATTTGAGCATTTGCTTCTGAAGAGTAAAACCACTTAAACCCCTGGACTGGCCTCGACTAAAAAACTCAGACCCACACACTCCTGCAACAGTCAAAAGCTGGTCGTTCCCATGTTCAAAAGAACAAGCGCTGGTGGATCAAGCTTCCCTGTCACTGCCCCCTCCTCTGGAACTCCCTATCACTTGCTCTCAGAACAGAACTTTCTTACAAATCCTTCAGGAAACAACTTACGGTGTGGCTTTTCAACTGACTATTCCTCCACGTGACATGACTCTTTGTGGACTCATTTATCCAAGCCACAACACCCTGACGTTGCAACTTGACATTTCGTTGATAACTGCTACACTCATGCTTATCAATTATACCTCATGTAACTAGCGCCCAATGATAGAAGTGTACCAAAAAGTACTGGAACTGTGACTCTGGCGGGGGACATAGGTGGAAGGAAAGGAGCAACGTGCAACACATTTTTCAAGGGTTGCAGCCATGCTGGTTGACAGCCAATTGAGTTGAAATAGATTTCAGTTTAGCTGTAAGTGATATCCGTTGTTAAAGTGGCAAAGTCTGCTTTAACTTCATAAACTACAGTTCTGAAATGGTGAAAATGGTTGCAAAAAGTAGTAGAGCTGTTTACTGTAAAAGATACTGGAACACCGCTCCCGACTGCTCACCCTCACTTAGACCATTGCTAGCGCCCAGTTGCCAGCAGGATCACGCAGGCTCGCGCACGCTTTACAAATGCAAAAGTAAATAATTAAATAATTAAATAAATAAATCTGGCTTACCATCGTACAATACCAGAGCTGAACAACACAATGCTCAATTACTCATGCTCTGTTGGCCATCCCTAGCTTACATACTATCCAATGAACAGAACCACCTGACCACTATCATACTATCATACTCATCATGAGAATTACCATAATTTCTAGGTCCAATAATTTCCAGGACCACACTTCCACCATAATGAACTATATTCAAAGTACAAATCCAGAGTCCATGAGACCAACCATTGAAAGGAAACCTACAAAAAAACCTACCTAATGAACAACTACATACAAAACGGTGGGGCATTGTCCAAGCGCCCCAAAATGAATAAAAACAGAAAGGAAACCTAACACTAATTAACTATATACAATGGTGGCGGGCAAGTCCTACGGCTCAGTTGTTGATTTCCTGGGCCAGGGCATCATCGAACTCCTGTTCCATGTCCTGGAGGTGGGCCTGCTCCATGGCCCCGAGGTTCCGCAGGGATGTAGCCATGTTCACCTCCAAGTCCCTGCGAATTGCCTCAGCGCCCTGCGCATGGAGTTCTCCGCCCTGACCGTAGTGAGCTGTGCCATTTCCGCCCCCCGCCGCTCCACATCTATTTGCTGGCCCAAACGCTACCACATGGAAGACACTCCCAATCCAGGGTCCTCCTGCCCTCTGGCCGATGCCTGCCCCTCTGATGTTGATGGCCCCGAGCCATCATCGCTCCCACCTTGTGCCTGCTGCTGCCGTGCCTGTGCCCTGCCTCTTGATGCCTACACATCCTCCTCCTGCTGGGGTGCAGTTGTTGGTGTGGCCACCCCTGCTGGACCTCCGACTCCCGACTGTGGCAGGGATGTGTCATCCACCAGCCTGGCCGCTGGGTCAGAGGCAGCTCCACAGGATACCCAGGTGATACATGGGCCGGAAGATGGCACGGAGGACGATTTGCGCATAGGGGGTTTAGGTGAGGAGGGGGTCGATAGAAGGTCCAGCACACGGAGGAATCCAGCACTGGTGACCTATCCTAGTAGGTCGACGCGGACAAAGAGGCATCCGAGATGAATTGCAGAATCTTCACGAAAACACTGCATGTCACCTCGCATGCCCCGTTGACACAATGCCATCCCAGCCAGGGCAGGCTCAACACGGTCCCGGATTGCCACGTCCGCAGGGAGAGGAAGGCCAGTTGTTGTACGCTCATCCCCTCCCTGAGAACGGGTCTGGACGTAGGCATCCCTGCTGGTGGGGGATGATGCAGTCACAGAATCGGGGACAGGATTACACACAGGCACCTCCGCGGCGGCCTGTGCTGGCTCCTGTCCCTGCCCCTGGACTGCACCTCTAGCACCAGCGGAATCCCCCCTCCAGACCCAATGTGTGTCCCTTCCACGGCCTCCTCCTCAACCAAACCCCCCACCAACCTGAATGACACCGTGCCATCTTCCTCCATTGGACCCTGTGGGGTCTCAGCTGCCCCTTCTGCTGCCGAGGAGTCCACCTCCGACCTCCGCCTCTTGGACCTACCCTCGGATGTGGCACCAGACTCCTCACTCCTCGACGAGATGACAACATGGGAAAGGAGGCGGGACTTGCGTCTCCGGCTGGCGGTGCGATCCCTGCCTCTTTGCTCCACAGCAAAATCTCCGCCCTATTCATCAGTTGACGCTGCAGACAGGGAGAGATAGAACACAGGCATCAGGGCACTGTACAATGGTCTGATACACACATGACAGTTGTACATGAGTGGCAGTGTCAAACTTCAGACATGGCATCACACTCCCCAACACACATGTCATTTCAACTCACACACATGAGCAAATCAACAGGAATGTTGCAAAAGGCAGCACCATCCATACACAAGCAACACCATGAGCAACCGAAGGTGAGCCTGACGTCACATGCAGCACGGGGAGTGCAGAACACATGCACACACGCCACCAGACATAGATGCATCTGTACATCTCCACCACCTGTCGCAGTGATAACATCGCCATCCATGTCACATCTGGCAATCAGACTCCTACATGTCAGTGTCACGGGCATCCATGGTGTATCACAGTTGCACACTTGTCAAATACTGACACATGCAAATGTACATAGTGCAGATACATGCAGGTGGAAACAGCATCCATGTGTGACACCACAACCATGCCACAGTACATATACAGAAATTTTGAAATGTGTGCACTCACACCTGCATTTGGCCAGCATGCTTACCAACACATACACCATCGATGCGTCTCACACATGAGAGGACTCACATGCGGCAGGCTCATGTCCCTGTACATACACATCCATACATGGCCCTACAAAGACATATGTGCAACCTGCACACTCCTGCCACACCTCAACGTGCACAGCGTCCAATCAGTATGCATGTACACTTAACGCTCGACTCCAGGCGGGTCTGCCTCTCAAGGACCTGGAGGTGGAGCGCTGGGTGTATATGTTCCATTACCCTCATCTGGTTGTTGTTTAGGCGAACCCAGCACGCCCCAGCATCCACTGCCTGCAAGAGGTGCCGGGCCTTGTTGAGGGTTCTGGACCTGAAGTCCTCCCAGCGCTTCCGGACGTGTTGAATGTCGCAGACTGCCACCTCCTCCACATTGATGGCAGCCACAATGTCCATCCAGATCCTGTTATGTCCTTCAGTGTCGGCGTGCAAACTTCCAAAGAGGGCATCATACTGCCCCAGGAATTGCTCCACCAGGATACCAACTTCATTGGCACTGAAGCTGGTAGCCCTTTGCCTCTCTGGCTGGGGGTAGCCAGTGATGCCAGATGGTGTTAAGTCTGACATGGCAACCCCAGAGGCAGGTGAGGGTGGGCAACTGGGTCCTAGGGCTGGGCTGTGGAGCGATGGAATACCAGTCGGGAATCTTCTGTTCCAGCAGGGGTGGTCACAGCAACTGCACCCCTGCAGATGGCTGACGTGCAGGCAACAAACAGCAGGGCCTGTGTGCAACAGGCAGGCAGGCAGCAGCAAATTGCAGGTGGGAGCGTGCTCGAGGTTCTCGGGCGCAGGAAAATGGCCTTCTGGGCATGAGCGTGGTCTTCTGTCTGTTGTTGGGTGGCCAGCTTGATACAGAGTGATTTGGCACGTGAAAAAACGACACCTCTGCATGTAATTCGAGGAAAGGCCCTTAGCACATAAGCGCGTCTGTGATGTGATTCGCAAGGGCGTTTCCCTCAACACGGGTGCATGTTGATGGTAACGTGCAAAAACTGCATGTCCGGGTGTCACTGCATGTAATGGAGGAAAGTGACGTTGCATGTGTGGGATGGGTTAAAAGGTACGCGTAGGATGCTATTTTCTTGTACGTGCTTTTTGTGGATTGCGAGCGGGTGATTCTTGTACTTTTTGTTGTTTCACACGCGATTACTTCACAACGGTTCCAGTTCGTACTCCCTGTATACTCAGACAGCGTTCAATTCTTCTTTTGGTGGGGGTGTTGCCAACGCGCACACACGTGTCTTTTTCACATTCTTTTTCCAGGCAGACGGTGAGTCGCGCATGTATTTTTAAACTGTGGTCACCCCCGTGTGTCACGTACCCATTCAGAGGTCATTGTAGGATGCGTGTACCACGCGTACGCTTATTTTTGTTTTTCTGGGTGCCACAGCATAGTGTGGGTTCTTTATTCCATGCACGTGGTCTATCAGGGGTCGCATGCATGTTAAATTTTGTTTTCGAGGTGCCTGTGCATTGCATGACCTGTCATCTTCCCCCAGGGGTCACAGACAGCATTGCTAGAGCACTAGGGTACCTATTCCATCTAGTACCCTATCCCCTTCACCCCAATTGCCAAGGACAATTGTTTACTGCAACTCTCATTCGCACAACAACATAAGTGCCATGGTTGGGAGTCGACCAAGCAGTAAGGGAGGCAAAAGGAGGCCCACCTCAAAGAGATGGGTGTGGTAGGGGACGTGGCCAGGATGTGCAGGGTGGCCCAAGAGGCCAGTGTGTGGAGGACCAATCAGGGCCACCTATGCACCCCCCCATTGGGTCGGGGAGATGTAGCTGACACCATCCCAGTTCAGGCCTTGTTAACCTGGCCCATATTGCCAACCGGCACAGGATGACTCCCAGGCTGACTTCTGTGTCACCAAGTCGAAGCCACGTGTGACAGTGCAAAGTTGCTGTCACCAGGCCACGTGGATCAGGGACTGCAATGTCATTTGCTGCCCCAAGTAGCCAGGCTGAGGAGGCTGCAGGGGCAGCGGCAGCTCAATCCACCCCAACTCTGAGTCTCCCACCGGGGCAGTGTTGGTCCAAGTCCATCACACCAAGGTTGGTCCTGCCAACATCACCCAGCAGCCAATGCCTGCAGTAAGACCTTTGGTCATCGTGCCTTTGGCTACTTCCAGTGCCCAGTCCACCTGCGCTTCTGCCCCTACCAACCAGAGCAGCGTAAACCACTCAGGGTCCGCACCACCTTCCAAGAGGAAGAAGGGTGCTCTTGCGGTACAGGCTGGGACCCCAGACATGGCTGCCCACTCTGGCACATCAAGGAAGCCTAGTTTCAATGATGCAGAACTAGATGCACTTGTGGGCTACGTGTCGGCCCATGGCCGCAAAATGGTGGTGACTGCAGGGTGCAAGACTATGACTGCTCAACGTAGGGCCCACTGGCAGACCATCGCGGACCACATTAGTTCCCTTGGATTTGTGAAGCGCACAGCTGATGATTGCTCTAAGCGGTGGAATGACTGAAACGCTGAGCAAAGAACAAGCTGGCTTCCAATCAGGCCTCTACTCTGGTGACTGGTAGTGGGTCTCCACCAGAGGAGGAACAACTCACTGAACATGAGTCTATCGCTGGAGCATTCATCACAGAGGATCAGATCCAAGGCGTGGGAGACCAACCAGATCTTGAAGCAATGTCCGGTGAGTGACCATGCATGTGTGTGCAATCCATGTGTATGTTGCTTGGGTGATGTGTTCTGATTGAGTGCCCGGTGAGGCTGTGTAGTCATGACTGCTATGGGTCACCCATGTGGACCCTCCAAACCATTCCCTGGCCTTGGGTTTCCGTTTCACAGTATCCCTTCTGACCGCAGTTGACAATTTGCACATGATTACTGCACTTGCCCTTCAACTGTTCTCTTGCCACAACATTGTCCATACTGTTTTCTTGTTCATTCTGCCTGATTGATGAAATAATTTGCATTTTTACCAAACATTTTTGTGGCCTTCTGCCCCAAATTTGACATACTTCAGTCATAGATTACACCCCACAATGGCCCACATTTCTCAACTTATTATGGAAATGATTTGAACAATCAGGCTGATTGAGTAATGTGCACCTACACATGACCTGCACACAATCATTTTGGGGCCCTGTTTGAATGTTGAATATGACAATTGTATTCTTTCATGTGGAAGTGAGCAACCATTGATGTATCGATGTACTTGCCATCACTGCATCAGTGAACACTGGCTTTGTTGCAGCATGTGGCACATGCGTGTTTTAATGATAATAAAAATAATAATAATAATAATACCAATAATAATAATAATAATAATAATAATAATAATAATAATATTAATATAAAATAATAACAATAATAACAATAATTTGTCACACTTTTATCCATGTTCAATTTCATGATGTCCATCTCACATGGATGGGTGACAGTAGTGATTTGCTACCATCTGGGTGTCCTTGTCAAATCTACCATGGCTATGCTACATGCCATCTGTGTGCTGGCATGTGTCATGTATGTGGATTGTCCATGCCACTCACACGCTAATGTGTGATGCCAGTGCTATCCAGCATGCAACGCATGTGTTGGTTTTCCATCTTGGAGTCATAAGTGTCTGCTTTTTGCCTCGCCTTCCAACTCATTGACAGTGCATGCATGCCAGAGTTATTGTCATGTGTGACATGTGTCATTTATGTACTGGATGTCTGCCTCGTCATGCCTATGTGTGTGTGCTATGGTGCTCATGTCTGTTTTCATTAGTTATCTTTCATGTTTTTGCAGGTGATGAGGCACTTGATGCTGTTGAGGAGGAGGAGATGGCGCAGAGCCAGGGGTACTCACAGCCACAACCGGGCACCAGTGGAGGACGTGGGTTGGTGGTGGGTGAAAACCCAATCTTCCTACAGACCATACTGTCCACGGGTGTCTCTGGGTACACCTCCGGCGACCACTATGAATCAGGTGCTGAATCGGACATTGAGACATATGTCCCGTCGCAGGTGAGTGTTTCTGGCAGGGATGCTATTCTGTCCAACCCACCTGCACTGGGGGTAGACCCCTCTATGGGGATTTCAGTGTTGGAACGTCCGCCTGTGGCGGTTACAGATGCAGGGTCACACTCCGCAATATTTGCTCCTGTTCCTGGGACAGCAGATCAAAGGAGGAATGCAGTCCTGCAGCCTCAGGCAGAGCCAGCACAGCAAGGTGCACATCACCTTGCCTCAAACACGTGTGGTGCCTGCCAACGCGGTGGCCGTGCACCACCAGGCAATACTGTGTGGGAGAACTCCATCTACACTATAGCAGCACAACAGGGGGCATCGTGTGAAATGATGGCTCAGTCAATGGATAGGGTGGCCACTTCCATTCTCCCCCCTGAAAGACAGATGGAGCTCCAGCAGCAGGCAACAGAGTCCATTTGCCACTCACACAGGGAGGACATGTTGGCCTCCGACAGTGAGCGGCGGGCTGGACTGGAGACTCTGTGCAAAGCTATATCTGTAGAGTCACAGGCACACAGGGAAGCCCTGAGGTTGGAACACAGCTCCCTCAGAGATACTCTGTGTGAACTTGAGGTGTCCCGGGGTACAAGGGCAGAACAGCAGCTGGAGCAGTTGACACTCACACTCTCAGCTGAGCTCCAGGCAACCCGTCAGGAGATCTGGGCATCACGCGAGGCCATGCAGGCAGACATGCGTACTACCCATGAGGTGCTGCATAGGGATCTCCGTACCATCATCCTGCAGAACCAAACCTTTCAGACCCATATGCTTGCTGCCATGGAGTAGCATGCCAGGGCTTTGCATGGTCTGCCTCCCATATCACGCCCACCTTCTAATGTACCACCAGGGGGTGATGACAGCGAGAGCAGTTCTCCCACTGTCGCGTAGCCGTGCAGGCCATGAGCCCATGGAGGCTCTTTTTTCTTCTCAACATCCACGCATGTGGGTGTTGGGGTGCACCCTGTACCTCATCCCTCCTGGGTGGCCTCACCCCCGGTCCACACATGGCCATTTTAAAAAAATATATATATTATTTTTATTTTTTACATTTACAGTGTGCTGCTTTGTGTGGCTCCCGTAGGCATCCACTGTGTATTCCAGTTGGGCACATGCTGGCTTGTCCTGTCTTTGGGTTAGAGACTTGGGTTCCTGACACACACACCCCTCCTGCTTCCCCTTTCCATGGGCTTGCAAAGGGTGTGACAAAGTGACAGTAACTTACACAGTGACATTTGGCTCCCATAAGTTCTGTGGACAGTCTGTAGTCAAATCTGTGTATACATCCCTAGTGGGTATTGTTGTTGGAATCTCCACTGCATGGTGGATTTATGTATGGTTCTACATCCATGACTTTTTCCTTATATACATGTACCTTCTTCATTTTGAGAAATTTAATTGGAAACTATGTATATGTTAATATGTGGCCATATGTTTATATCAGGAATTAGATTGTGCCCATTAATCTTTGAACCATGACACCTAGAGAATAATAATAATGTATATGTACATAGTGCTTTAATTAGGACATATTACATAATGCTATTATTGCCCAATTGAAGTTGGTACTCATTTATTGACCTCGGAAGGATAAAAGGCTGAGTTGGCCTTGCCGGGAATTGAACCTGCGACCTGTCGGATTAAACACTGATCAGAGCAACAAGCGGATAACCAGCGGAGCCATCTTATTGGCCAGAAGTGGAACATATGTAATTTTAAAGTGTATTTCAAGGCAGTTGTGTCGCCATAACTTCCATCGAAATCTGACGTATGAAAATTATGTTATAATCAATAATGTGTTTCTAGCTTCTCCAAAAATGTTCCAATTCCGAAAGTTGGGGAGCTAGTGGCTTGTATTAGATATCTGTGTAGAACATTTTACATTTATAACTATTATAATTTTTGTGTAAATGACAAAAAAAACACAGTTCACATGTGCAGCATCCTGCCGAAATGGAAATAATGTTCATCAGTTTGCCATGATTAGAGGAGTACAGATACATATACGTTGTAATGTGTATCTGTAAATTGCAAAGTTTTGTCCTGTAGTGACTTTTTATGTGAACAATCTAAAACATGTAAATGGTAAATGCTAGTAGATATGTACCTCTGTTCCATCATTTTAACTGCATAACTCCCAGACCCTATCAATAGAAAGGGATTGAACCTTGGAGGAGGATAGGATCGTAAACTTCCAGTGAAAATTCAGTGCTAGTGAGTTGACACCTCCTGATCTCACTATTGTGGGGGTGGACTTAGGCAGTAAGAAGTGGCTGCACAAGCCAGATGGGGAGAGCTGCCTTAAAATATTGAAGGACTTGACTAACATCATCTGGGTGAAACACTGAAGGAAGGTGGCATAATTTAACCTTTCCATGATAGCTGCCTAAATATTATCCGGGTGCAACTATTGAAGGCTGAATCGAGAATTAACCTTGCAAGGGAGACAGCAATTGAGAAAGACAAAATAAGCTGTGATATTTGCAAGGAGAGCAGGAACCGAGGGATGCATATTGGTGGCTATCTTTGACTGAAGTCCCTGACCAGCTCTCTGTGCTTCTCCAAGAGAGGGTCCTGAACAGGTGGTGTGTTCATCTAAATGAAATCAATTGTATTGGGGATCTGCCTGCCTTAATATTTTCCCATAATAGTGGGTGGAGGCAAACTGTGCAGTTTTTAGCACATTTTACTGAAATTAATTTAAATAACTCCCATATAGATTGACGCAAAGGGAGCTCAGGGGAGTTCAATGCCTCTGCCCTCTTTCCAAGTGGGAAGTTAAGTTATAGTAATTGAAAGTAATTGGGCACATCTATTTTTCCTTTTAACACCAGACTCCTGTAGAGAAAAGGGGTTTCATTGACCCAAAAAAATGAAATTCCTTACTGTCACCACTTCCCAGACCTTGCCTTAAAACAGAGGGGTGCTGAATATAACTGAAGCCTGGGTTTTTGGTGCTGGGTATAGAAGTGCTGGGTTAAATGAAACCAAGTGTAATTTCTAATTGAAAAATGCACACTCTCTCCTGAGATAGAGTAAGTGACCCCAATAGCAGAAAGATGTTGTATTGCTTTTGGGTGAAGAAGAAAGAAGGGTTCTAACAATCAAAAGTATTCTCAAAAGTCTGTGTGATTTCAAAATGGCTAGCATTTTTTATTGTGCAGGAAAACTAAAAGATGCAAAGTACTGCATGTGTAATTTGCTTTTGAATACAGAATAAGTGGCAGTTGGTGTAAATCTAAACCATATCAAGTAATATTCATGCTCTAGTAATGTGTCAAGCTATTATTTATTTTTGACATCAAAGGGGTTCATGGGACAAGAGTTTGGACCTGTTTATTTGGCCCATGTACCTGAGACAAAAAGGAAAATGTGCGTTTTGGATTGAAGCTTCATTTTCTGCCACAGAAAAGGTAGCGTGTGTAATCCTTTATGGCAAATATTAATTGAACCGATCATTTAAATAAATATATATTCTTTCTGAACCCCGGCATGGTTCTTGGCTCATTTTTGGAACAGGGGAAGGGATATACGTGTTTCTATATGAGTCATCGCCAGGGCTAGCTGAACAAAAATAAGCTATATGTTGTGTGTCCTCTTAATTTGGGAGGTGGGAACTCCCCATGTCAATGGTGGTCTCTCAATATATTGTTACAATGCTAATCCCTATTGCCAATCCCAACTGCTACCTGCCCTCACCAGCCAAATCACATGCTGGTGGGATGTCTTTGAGCTAGCTCTATCAAGCAGGAACATCCAAATGTATGATGTATATGGCTTGACAATGTTATTTCTAAGCGGCCTTCTAAGAGTTAATCACTGAACAGCAGATGTAAATGCTCCGCTGATGTAATATGAATGTCTTAACCAAGTGTGTCTTCAGCCACTTTGTTTATAGGTAGTATGTGTGTCCTCACATAAATTCCTTGAGCTGAAGTCCTTTTAAAAAGAAGCATTACCTACAAGCAAGTCAACAGTTTTGGCTTGTTTGTAGGTATTAGATAGGCACTGGCAAGTGCTGGTATCAAATGCAAGCTACTCAGACCAGTTTTCAGCTGTTGCCATTTAATGGCCACATAGTACCGTTATATAGTTTGGGTCTATTTGACCTAAAACATTTGACTTAATCAAATTTGATTGTATTTATTTGACCTTTTTTTCAGTCTAAAATGCGGGAGGGGACCCCTGGCTACCCCCTCCCCACTTCCCCTCCACCTAATCTATACCCTTACCCATGACGATATATATATATATATATATATATATATATATATATATATATATATATATATATATTACATGGCCACGGTAGTGGCCATGTAGTTATGGTTAAGTTGCTGTTTCCATAGGAAGAACACTTTTTGGGCGGCTTATAACTTCGCTCTCCCTGGACGAATCCTCACCAAACATTGCAAAAAAGGTATTTGGGTCACTCTGAATTTTCCTGCAAAGTTTGGTGAGGATTCGTCCAGGGGGGGCAAAGTTATAGGGGGGTCCCAAAACTTTTTTTCCCCCATAGACATAATGGGAAAAAACTTTGCTCATGCCTACAGCCCAAACCGCTGGACGAATTTACACCAAATTTACGGCAGGCCCTGACTCATGTCCCCCTGCACCCCCACCCACCCAGCTGTGACAGGCACCTGCCTGCAGGCCCCGACTCATGTCCCCCCACCCACTCACCCACCCAGCAGTGACAGGCACCTGCCAGCAGGCCCCGACTCATGTCCCCCCACCCACTCACCCATCCAGCAGTGACAGGCACCTGCCAGCAGGCCCCTGACTCATGTCCCCCCAACACGTCATCACGATCCACAATCATGGGCCTTATGGCCACCCAAATCACACACCACGCCATCCTAGTCCAAGCACACAACCAAGTATTACATCCACCCCACATTGAAATCCCCATCACATGATATATCCCAAATGGCAAGTATGCACATCAACACATGTCCCTCACACACACACACAATGGGTGCAAGTGATTGAGAAAACACACATCATGACATGCATGAAACCAAAGAGAGAATACCACACATTGAAGTATGAAATAAAAATGTATTAAACATAAAAGCAAGGGAATTAAACGAAACACACAATAATGGAAATAATAAAGAATAAGCTGCGTGTCCAAAATATAAAATAAAAATGCGTGAAAGCAGAATCCAAATCAATCCAAAAGCACATGGGTCCAAAGTGTCTGTCCATCAAAACAAATCCAAAGTGAAAAAATAAGACAAAACCATTGATCCATGGAAAAAAAAGGAGTGAAATCCAGTGTAGAACTATATTCAAAGTACAAATCCAGGGTCCATGAGACCAACCATTGAAAGAAACCTACAAAAAACCCTACCTAATGAACAACTATATACAAAAAGGTGGGGCATTGTCCAAGCGCCCCAAAATAAATAAAAACAGAAAGGAAACCTAACACTAATTAACTATATACAATGGCGGCGGGCAAGTCCTACGGCTCACTTGTTGATTTCCTGGGCCAGGGCATCATCGAACTCCTGTTCCACGTCCTGGAGGTGGGCCTGCTCTATGGCCCCGAGGTTCCGCAGGGATGAAGCCATGTCCACCTCCAAGTCCCTGCGAATTGCCTCAGCGCCCTGCGCATGGAGTTCTCCGCCCTGACCATAGTGAGCTGTGCCTCTTCCGCCCCCCCGCCGCTCCACATCTATTTTCTGGCCCAAACGCTACCACATGGAAGACACTCCCAATCCAGGGTCCTCCTGCCCTCTGGCCGATGCCTGCCCCTCTGATGTTGATGGCCCCGAGCCATCATCGCTCCCACCTTGTGCCTGCTGCTGCCGTGCCTGTGCCCTGCCTCTTGATGCCTGCACGTCCTCCTCCTGCTGGGGTGCAGTTTTTGGTGTGGCCACCCCTGCTGGACCTCCGACTCCCGACTGTGGCAGGGATGTGTCATCCACCAGCCTGGCCGCTGGGTCAGAGGCAGCTTCACAGGATACCCAGGTGATACATGGGCCGGAAGATGGCACGGAGGACGATTTGCGCATAGGGGGTTTAGGTGAGGAGGGGGTCGATAGAAGGTCCAGCACACGGAGGAATCCAGCACTGGTGACCCAACCTAGTAGGTCGACGTGGTCAAAGAGGCATCCGAGATGACGTCCAGAATCTTCAGGAAAACACTGCATGTCACCTCGCATGCCCCGTTGACACAATGCCATCCCAGCCAGGACAGGCTCAACACGGTCCCGGATTGCCACGTCCGCAGGGAGAGGAAGGCCAGTTGTTGTACGCTCATCCCCTCCCTGAGAACGGGTCTGGACGTAGGCATCCCTGCTGGTGGGAGATGATGCAGTCACAGGGGACAGGATTACACACAAGCACCTGCGTGGCGGCCTGTGCTGGCTCCTGTCCCTGCCCCTGGACTGCACCACTAGCACCAGTGAAATCCCCCCTCCAGACCCAATGTTGTCCCTTCCACGGCCTCCTCCTCAACCAAACCCCCCACCAACCTGAATGACACTGTGCCATATTCCTCCATTGGACCCTGTGGAGTCTCAGCTGCCCCTTCTGCTGCCGCGGAGTCCACCTCCGACCTCCGCCTCTTGGACCTACCCTCGGTAGCTGCGGCCACGAATGTAGCACCAGACTCCTCACTCCCCAACGAGATGACAACATGGGAGGGGAGGCGGGACTTGCGTCTCCGGCTGGCGGTGTGATCCCTGCCTCTTTGCTCCACAGCACCATATCCGCCCTCTTCATCAGTAGAGGCTGCAGACAGGGAGAGATAGAACACAGGCATCAGGGCACTGTACAATGGTCTGATACACACATGACAGTTGTACATGAGTGGCAGTGTCAAACTTCAGACATGGCATCACACTCCCCAACACACATGTCATTTCAACTCACACACATGAGCAAATCAACAGGAATGTTGCAAAAGGCAGCACCATCCATACACAAGCAACACCATGAGCAACCGAAGGTGAGCCTGACGTCACATGCAGCACGGGGAGTGCAGAACACATGCACACACGCCACCAGACATAGATGCATCTGTACATCTCCACCACCTGTCGCAGTGATAACATCGCCATCCATGTCACATCTGGCAATCAGACTCCTACATGTCAGTGTCACGGGCATCCATGGTGTATCACAGTTGCACACTTGTCAAATACTGACACATGCAAATGTACATAGTGCAGATACATGCAGGTGGAAACAGCATCCATGTGTGACACCACAACCATGCCACAGTACATATACAGAAATTTTGAAATGTGTGCACTCACACCTGCATTTGGCCAGCATGCTTACCAACACATACACCATCGATGTGTCTCACACATGAGAGGACTCACATGCGGCAGGCTCATGTCCCTGTACATACACATCCATACATGGCCCTACAAAGACATATGTGCAACCTGCACACTCCTGCCACACCTCAACGTGCACAGCGTCCAATCGGTATGCATGTACACTTAACGCTCGACTCCAGGCGGGTCTGCCTCTCAAGGACCTGGAGGTGGTGCGCTGGGTGTATATGTTCCAGGACCCTCATCTGGTTGTTGTTTAGGCGGACCCAGCACGCACCAGCATCCACTGCCTGCAAGAGGTGCAGGGCCTTGTTGAGGGTTCTGGACCTGAAGTCCTCCCAGCGCTTCCGGACGTGTTGAATGTTGCAGACTTCCACCTCCTCCACGTTGATGGCAGCCACAACGTCCATCCAGATCCTCTTATGTCCTTCAGTGTCGGCGTGCAAACTTCCATAGAGGGCATCATACTGCCCCAGGACTTGCTCCACCAGGATACCAACTTCATTGGCACTGAAGCTGGTAGCGCTTTGCCTCTCTGGCTGGGGGTAGCCAGTGGTGCCAGATGGTGTTGTGTCTGACATGGCAACCCCAGAGGCAGGTGAGGGTGGGCAACTGGGTCCTAGGGCTGGGCTCTGGAGCCATGGAATACCAGTCGGGAGTCTTCTGTTCCAGCAGGGGTGGTCACAGCAACTGCACCCCTGCAGATGGCTGACGTGCAGGCACCAAACAGCAGGGCCTGTGTGCAACAGGCAGGCAGGCAGCAGCAAATGGCAGGTGGGAGCGTGCTCTGGGTTCTGGGGGGCAGCAAAATGGTCTTCTGGGCAGGAGCGTGGTCTTCTGTCTGTTGTTGGGTGGCCAGCTTGATACGGAGTGATTTGGCACGTGAAAAAACGACACCTCTGCCTGTAATTCGAGGAAAGGCCCTTAGCGCATAAGCGCGTCTGTGACGTGATTCGCAAGGGCGTTTCCCTCAACACGGGTGCATGTTGATGGTAACGTGCAAAAACTGCACGTCCGGGTGTCACTGCATATAATGGAGGAAAGTGACGTTGCATGTGTGGGATGGGTTGAAAGGTACACGTAGGATGCCATTTTCCTGTACGTGCTTTTTGTGGAGAGCGAGCGGGTGATTCTTCTACTTTTTGTTGGTTCACACGCGATTACTTCACAACGGTTCCAGTTCGTACTCCCTGTATACTCAGACAGCGTTCAATTCTTCTTTTGGTGGGGGTGTTGCCAACGCGCACACACGTGTCTTTTTCACATTCTTTTTCCAGGCAGACGGTGAGTCGCGCATGTATTTTTCAACTGTGGTCACCCCCGTGTGTCACGTACCCATTCAGAGGTCATTGTAGGATGCGTGTACCACGCGTACGCTTATTTTTGTTTTTCTGGGTGCCACAGCATAGTGCGGGTTCTTCATTCCACGCACGTGGTCTATCAGGGGTCGCATGCACGTTAAATTTTGTTTTCGAGGTGCCTGTGCATTGCATGATCTGTCATCTTCCCCCAGGGGTCACAGACAGCATTGCTAGAACACTAGGGTACCTATTCCATCTAGTACCCTATCCCCTTCACCCTAATTGCCCAGGACAATTGTTTACTGCAACTCTCATTCGCACAACAACATAAGTGCCCTGGTTGGGAGTCGACCAAGCAGTAAGGGAGGCAAAGGAGGCCGACCTCAAAGAGATGGGTGTGGTAGGGGATGTGGCCAGGATGTGCAGGGTGGCCCAAGAGGCCAGTGTGTGGAGGACCAATCAAGGCTACCTATTCACCCCCCATTGGGTCGGGGAGATGTAGCTGACACCATACCAGTTCAGGCCTTGTTAACCTGGCCCATATAGCCAACCGGCACAGGATGACTCCCAGGCTGACTTCTGTGTCACCAAGTCGAAGCCACGTATGACAGTGAAAGTTGCTGTCACCAGGCCACGTGGATCAGGGACTGCAATGTCATTTGCTGCCACAAGTAGCCAGGCTGAGGAGGCTGCAGGGCAGAGGCAGCTCAATCCACCCCAGCTCTGAGTCTCCCACTGGGGCAGTGTTGGTCCAAGTCCATCACACCAAGGTTGGTCCTGCCAACATCACCCAGCAGCCAATGCCTGCAGTAAGACCTTTGGTCATCGTGCCTTTGGCTACTTGCAGTGCCCAGTCCACCTGCGCTTCTGCCCCTACCAACCATAGCAGCGTAAGCCACTCAGGGTCCGCACCACCTTCCAAGAGGAAGAAGGGTGCTCTTGCGGTACAGGCTGGGACCCCAGACACGGCTGCCCACTCTGGCACATCAAGGAAGCCTAGTTTCAATGATGCAGAACTAGATGCACTTGTGGGCTACGTGTCGGCCCATGGCTGCGAAATGGTGGTGACTGCAGGGTGCAAGACTACGACTGCTCAACGTAGGGCCCACTGGCAGACCATCGCGGACCACATTAGTTCCCTTGTATTTGTGAAGCACACAGCTGATGATTGCTCTAAGCGGTGGAATGACTGAAACGCTGAGCAAAGAACAAGCTGGCTTCCAATCAGGCCTCTACTCTGGTGACTGGTGGTGGGTCTCCACCAGAGGAGGAACAACTCACTGAACATGAGTCTATCGCTGGAGCATTCATCACAGAGGATCAGATTCAAGGCGTGGGAGAGCAACCAGATCTTGAAGCGATGTGAGTGACCATGCATGTGTATGCAATCCATGTGTATGCTTGGGTGATGTGTTCTGATTGAGTGCCCGGTGAGGCTGTGTAGTCATGACTGCTATGGTTCACCCATGTGGTCCCTCCAAACCATTCCCTGGCCTTGGGTTTCCGTTTCACAGTATCCCTTCTGACCGCAGTTGACAATTTACACATGATTACTGCACTTGCCCTTCAATTGTCCTCTTGCCACAACATTGTTCATACTGTTTTCGTGTTCATTCTGCCTGATTGATGAAATAATTTGCATTTTTACCACACATTTTTGTGGCCTTCTGCCCCAAATTTGACATACTTCAGTCATAGATTACACCCCACAATGGCCCACATTTCTAAACTTATTATGGAAATGATTTGAACAATCAGGCTGATTGAGTAATGTGCACCTACACATGGCCTGCACACAATCATTTTGGGGCCCTGTTTGAATGTTGAACATGACAATTGTATTCTGTCATGTGGAAGTGAGCAACCATTGATGTATCGATGTACTTGCCATCACTGTATCAGTGAACACTGGCTTTATTGCAGCATGTGGCACATGTGTGTTTTAATGATAATAAAAAAAATAATAATAATAATAACGATAATAATCATAATAATAATAATAATAATAATAATATAAAATAATAACAATAATAACAATAATTTGTCACACTTTTATCCATGTTCAATTTCATGATGTCCATCTCACATGGATGGGTGACAGTAGTGATTTGCTACCATCTGGGTGTCCTTGTCAAATCTGCCATGGCTATGCTACATGCCATCTGTGTGCTGGCATGTGTCATGTATGTGGATTGTCCATGCCACTCACAGGCTAATATGTGATGCCAGTGCTATCCAGCATGCAACGCATGTGTTGGTTTTCCATCTTGGAGACATCAGTGTCTGCTTTTTGCCTCCCCTTCCAACCCATTGACAGTGCATGCATGCCAGAGTTATTGTCATGTGTGACATGTGTCATTTATGTACTGGATGTCTGCCTCGTCATGCCTATGTGTGTGTGCTATGGTGCTCATGTCTGTTTTCATTAGTTATCTTTCATGTTTTTGCAGGTGATGAGGCACTTGATGCTGTTGAGGAGGAGGAGATGGCGCAGAGCCAGGGGTACTCACAGCCACAACCGGGCACCAGTGGAGGACGTGGGTTGGTGGTGGGTGAAAACCCAATCTTCCTACAGACCATACTGTCCACGGGTGTCTCTGGGTACACCTCCGGCGACCACTATGAATCAGGTGCTGAATCGGACATTGAGACATATGTCCCGTCGCAGGTGAGTGTTTCTGGCAGGGATGCTATTCTGTCCAACCCACCTGCACTGGGGGTAGACCCCTCTATGTGGATTTCAGTGTTGGAACATCCGCCTGTGGCGGTTACAGATGCAGGGTCACACTCCGCAATATTTGCTCCTGTTCCTGGGCCAACAGATCAAAGGTGGAATGCAGTCCTGCAGCCTCAGGCAGTGCCAGCACAGCAAGGTGCACATCACCTTGCCCCAAACACATGTGGTGCCTGCCAACGCGGTGGCCGTGCGCCACCAGGCAATACTGTGTGGGAGAACTCCATCTACACTATAGCAGCATAACAGGGGGCATTGTGTGAAATGATGGCTCAGTCAATGGATAGGGTGGCCACTTCCATTCTCCCCCCTGAAAGACAGATGGAGCTCCAGCAGCAGGCAACAGAGTCCATTTGCCACTCACACGGGGAGGACATGTTGGCCTCCGACAGGGAGCGGCGGGCTGGACTGGAGACTCTGTGCACAGCTATATCTGTAGAGTCACAGGCACACAGGGAAGCCTTGAGGTTGGAACACAGCTCCCTCAGAGATACTCTGTGTGAACTTGAGGTGTCCTGGAGTACAAGGGCAGAACAGCAGCTGGAGCAGTTGACACTCATACTCTCAGCTGAGCTCCAGGCAACCCGTCAGGAGATCTGGGCATCACGCGAGGCCATCCAGGCAGAAATGCGTACTACCCATGAGGTGCTGCATGGGGATCTCCATACCATCATCCTGCAGAACCAAACCTTTCAGACCCATATGCTTGCTGCCATAGAGGAGCATGCCAGGGCTTTGCATGGTCTGCCTCCCATATCACGCCCACCTTCTAATGTACCACCAGAGGGTGATGACAGCGACAGCAGTTCTCCTGTCATTGAAGCGACAGCAGTTCTCCTGTCAATGGAGGTTAATAAATGGAGGCTCTTTTTTCTTCTCAACATCCATGCATGTGGGTGTTGGGGTGCACCCTGTACCTCATCCCTCCTGGGTGGCCTCACCCCCGGTCCACACATGGCCATTTAAAAAAAAATATATATATTTTTTTTTTTTACATTTAAAGTGTGCTGCTTTGTGTGGCTCCCGTAGGCATCCACTGTGTATTCCGGCTGGGCACATGCAGGCTTGTCCTGTCTTTGGGTTAGAAACTTGGGTTCCTGACACACACACCCCTCCTGCTTCCCCTTTCCATGGGCTTGCAAAGGGTGTGACCAAGTGACAGTAACTTACACAGTGACATTTGGCTCCCATAAGGTCTGTGGGCAGTCTGTAGTCAAATCTGTGTATACATCAATAGTGTGTATTGTTTTTGGAATGTCCACTGCATGGTGGATTTATGTATGGTTCTACATCCATGACTTTTTCCTTATATACATGTACCTTCTTCATTTTGAGAAATTTAATTGGAAACTATGTATATGTTAATATGTGGCCATATGTTTATATCAGGAATTAGATTGTGCCCATTAATCTTTGAACCATGACACCTAGAGAATAATAATAATGTATATGTACATAGTGCTTTAATTAGGACATATTACATAATGATATTATTGCCCAATTGAAGTTGGTACTCATTTATTGACCTCGGAAGGATAAAAGGCTGAGTTGGCCTTGCCGGGACTTGAACCTGCGACCTGCGGATTAAACACTGATCAGAGCAACAAGCGGATAACCAGCGGAGCCATCTTATTGGCCAGAAGTGGAACATATGTAATTTTAAAGTGTATTTCAAGGCAGTTGTGTCGCCATAACTTCCATCGAAATCTGACGTATGAAAATTATGTTATAATCAATAATGTGTTTCTAGCTTCCCCAAAAATGTTGCAATTCCGAAAGTTGGGGAGGTAGTGGCTTGTGTTAGATATCTGTGTAGAACATTTCACATTTATAACTATTATAATTTTTGTGTAAATGACGAAAAAAACACAGTTCACATGTGCAGCATCCTGCCGAAATGGAAATAATGTTCATAAGTTTGCCATGATTAGAGGAGTACAGATACATATACGTTGTAATGTGTATCTGTAAATTGCAAAGTTTTGTCCTGTAGTGACTTTTTATGTGAACAATCTAAAACATGTAAATGGTAAATGCTCGTAGATATGTCCCTCTGTTCCATCATTTTAACTGCATAACTCCCAGACCCTATCAATAGAAAGGGATTGAACCTTGGAGGAGGATAGGATCGTAAACTTCCAGTGAAAATTCAGTGCTAGTGAGTTGACACCTCCTGATCTCACTATTGTGGGGGTGGGACTTAGGCAGTAAGAAGTGGCTGCACAAGCCAGATGGGGAGAGCTGCCTTAAAATATTGAAGGACTTGACTAACATCATCTGGGTGAAACACTGAAGGAAGGTGGCATAATTTAACCTTTCCATGATAGCTGCCTAAATATTATCCGGGTGCAACTATTGAAGGCTGAATCGAGATTTAACCTTGCAAGGGAGACAGAAATTGAGAAAGACAAAATAAGCTGGGATATTTGCAAGGAAAGCAGGAACCGAGGGATGCATTTTGATGGCTATCTTTGACTAAAGTCCCTGATCAGCTCTCTGTGCTTCTCCAAGAGAGGGTCCTGAACAGGTGGTGTATTCATCTAAATGAAATCAAGTGTATTGGGGATCTGCCTGCCTTAATATTTTCCCATAATAGTGGGTGGAGGCAAACTGTGCAGATTATAGCACATTTTACTGAAATTAATTTAAATAACTTCCATATAGATTGACGCAAAGGGAGCTCAGGGGAGTTCAATGCCTCTGCCCTCTTTCCAAGTGGGAAGTTAAGTTATAGTAATTGAAAGTAATTGGGCACATCTATTTTTTCCTTTTAACACCAGACTCCTGTAAAGAAAAGGGGTTTCATTGACCCAAAAAAATGAAATTCCTTACTGTCACCACTCCCCAGACCTTGCCTTAAAACAGAGGGGTGCTGAATATAACTGAAGCCTGGGTTGTTGGTGCTGGTTATAGAAGTGCTGGGTTAAATGAAACCAAGTGTAATTTCTAATTGGAAAATGCACACTCTCTCCTGAGATAGAGTAAGTGACCCCAATAGCAGAAAGATGTTGTATTGCTTTTGGGTGAAGAAGAAAGAAGGGTTCTAACAATCAAAAGTATTCTCAAAAGTCTGTGTGATTTCAAAATGGCTAGCATTTTTTATTGTGCAGGAAAACTAAAAGATGCAAAGTACTGCATGTGTAATTTGCTTTTGAATACAGAATAAGTGGCAGTTGGTGTAAATCTAAACCATATCAAGTAATATTCATGCTCTAGTAATGTGTCAAGCTATTATTTATTTTTGACATCAAAGGGGTTCAAGGGACAAGAGTTTGGACCTGTTTATTTGGCCCATGTACCTGAGACAAAAAGGAAAATGTGCGTTTTGGATTGAAGCTTCATTTTCTGCCACAGAAAAGGTTGCGTGTGTAATCCTTTATGGCAAATATTAATTGAACCGATCATTTAAATAAATATATATTCTTTCTGAACCCCGGCATGGTTCTTGGCTCATTTTTGGAACATGGGAAGGGATATACATGTTTCTATATGAGTCATCGCCAGGGCTAGCTGAACAAAAATAATCTATATGTTGTGTGTCCTCTTAATTGGGGAGGTGGGAACTCCCCATGTCAATGGTGGTCTCTCAATATATTGTTACAATGCTAATCCCTATGGCCAATCCCAACTGCTACCTGCCCTCACCAGCCAAATCACATGCTGGTGGGATGTCTTTGAGCTAGCTCTATCAAGCAGGAACATCCAAATGTATGATGTATATGGCTTGACAATGTTATTTCTAAGCGGCCTTCTAAGAGTTAATCACTCAACAGCAGATGTAAATGCTCCGCTGATGTAATATGAATGTCTTAACCAAGTGTGTCTTCAGCCACTTTGTTTATAGGTAGTATGTGTGTCCTCACATAAATTCCTTGAGCTGAAGTCCTTTTAAAAAGAAGCTTTACCTACAAGCAAGTCAACAGTTTTGGCTTGTTTGTAGGTATTCGATAGGCACTGGCAAGTGCTGGTATCAAATGCAAGCTACTCAGACCAGTTTTCAGCTGTTGTCATTTAATGGCCACGTAGTACTGTTATATAGTTTGGGTCTATTTGACCTAAAACATTTGACCTAATCAAATTTGATTGAATTTATTTGACCTTTTTTTCAGTCTAAAATGCGGGAGGGGACCCCTGGCTACCCCCTCCCCACTTCCCCTCCACCTAATCTATACCCTTACCCATGACAATATATATATATATATATATATATATATATATATATATATTACATGGCCACAGTAGTGGCCATGTAGTTATGGTTAAGTTGCTGTTTCCATAGGAAGAGCACTTTTTAGGTGGCTTATAACTTCGCTCTCCCTGGACGGATCCTCACCAAACTTTGCAAAAAAAGTATTTGGGTCACTCTGAATTTTTTTGCAAAGTTTGGTGAGGTTTCGTCAAGGGGGGGCAAAGTTATAGGGGGGTCCCAAAACTTTTTTTTTTCCCATAGACTGAATGGGAAAAAAATTTTGCTCACGCCTACAGCCCAAACCGCTGGACGGATTTTCACCAAATTTGGACCAAGCGCTTGGTCCCGAAAGCGTGCTTTTGCAAATTTGGTGAAAATCCGTCCAGTAGCTTTTTTTAAAATGACCAAAAAGCAGGTCAAAAAAAATTAGTGATATCTGTGTTCGGTTCGCGGACACACTTCCCTGTTCGCTCCGCGGACAGTGTCCTGATTGGCCAATCGTCTTGCGTGATGTTCGCGGACATGCCACGTGTTCGCTGATTGGACGGCGTGGATCGTGAAGCGCGTCAGATTTTTCGGTAGCGCCCGCCATCTTGGATTCGCGAACGTCCGCGGACAGCGTGGTGAAACTTAGTTCAAAATGTGTATTTTGTAGAGTGTGTTGGTGTGTAGGAGTGTTTGGGGAGGGTGGGAGTGTATGAGATAGGATGAAAGTTGTGTTTTTTATGTGTTAGACGTTCTTTTTGTGTTCGATTTGTTTGCGGACATCACGGGTGTTCTGAAATGTTCTAAATAAACTGACTGGGGGGTGTTCTAAGGACTCAATATATGTCCGTTTTGTTCGCAAGCAAAGTGAAACTGTTCTAAGAACACTCGCGGTGTCCGGGGAGTGTTCGTAGGGGGTGTCCTGAGGACGCTGTCCGTATTGTTCTCTGTCAAGTTGAATGTGTTCCAAGAACACCCGTGGTGTCCTGAAATGTTCGCAAATAAACAAAATGGGGGTGTTCTGAAGACGTTTTTGAGAACACTCCCGGTGTCCTGAAATGTTCGTAGGGGGTGTCCTGAGGACGCTGTCCATATTGTTCTCTGTCAAGTTGAATGTGTTCTAAGAACACCCGCAGTGTCCTGAAATGTTCGCAAATAAACAAAATGTGGGTGTTCTGAAGACGCTTCTAAGAACTGTCGCGGTGTCCGGGGAGTGTTCGTAGGGGGTGTCCTGAGGACGCTGTCCGTATTGTTCTCTGTCAAGTTGAATGTGTCCTAAGAACACCCGCAGTGTCCTGAAATGTTCGCAAATAAACAAAATGGGGGTGTTCTGAAGACGCTTCTAAGAACACTCGCGGTGTCCGGGAGTGTTCGTAGGGGGTGTCCTGAGGACGCTGTCCGTATTGTTCTCTGTCAAGTTGAATGTGTCCTAAGAACACTTGCGGTGTCCTGAAATGTTCGCAAATAAACAAGATGGTGGTGTTCTGAAGACGCTTCTAAGAACACTCGCAGTGTCCGGGGAGTGTTCGTAGGGGGTGTGCTGAGGACACTGTCCGTATTGTTCTCTGTCAAGTTGAATGTGTCCTAAGAACACTCGCGGTGTCCTGAAATGTTTGCAAATAAACAAGATGGTGGTGTTCTGAAGAAGCTTCTAAAACAATCCCTGTGTCCTGGAATGTTCGTAGGGGGTGTCCTGAGGACGCTGTCCGTATTGTTCTCTGTCAAGTTGAATGTGTCCTAAGAACACTCGCGGTGTCCTGAAATGTTCGCAAATAAACAAGATGGTGGTGTTCTGAAGATGCTTCTAAGAACACTCGCGGTGTCCGGGGAGTGTTCGTAGGGGGTGTCCTGAGGACGCTGTCCGTATTGTTCTCTGTCAAGTTGAATGTGTTCTAAGAACACCCGCGGTGTCCTGAAATGTTCGCAAATAAACAAAATGGGGGTGTTCTGAAGACGTTTTTGAGAACACTCCCGGTGTCCTGGAATGTTCGTAGGGGGTGTCCGTAGGATGCTGTCCGTATTGTTCGTTGTTAAGTTGAAAGTGTTCTAAGAACTATCGCGTTGTTCTGAAATGTTCGTAGGGGGTGTCCTGAAAACGGTGTCCATATTGTTCGCTGGCAAGTTCAAAGTGTTCTAAGAACACTCACATTGTTCGCGGACATTAAAAGTTTCCCATAGATCATAGTTGAAATGTTTGACTCTATGGATGTGATATGCTTGGCCATGCACCCAAGACTCTATGCCCTGGCAACAACCACCGCAGTATATCACATTCATATTTGCTTATAACTTTGGGTGAAAAACAAATGTATAAGGAACAAAGGTATTAGATACTATGGATGTGATATGCTGCTATGGTTGTCCTTATTATTGTATACTTACTGTTTGGTCTAGTAATGGGAGTCCATGTTTTTCTTCTTCATTTCTGTGATAAAAGAAAATAGCATGCTAGTATTAGTATTTTGTAATGACTTATTACGTTGTATAAGCAATATACTTTTATTTTTTTTCGACCCTCATATTTAGTAGAGTACAAATCAGAGTACTGTGCAATTTGCTCAGTTTCTGTATTTGTTGCTAAAATCATTGGGTCTGTGGGAGAAAAAAAAATCCATGTTGGATTAAAAAAAAAACCTTTTTCTGTTATGCTACAGTTTATTTGTTTGTTTGTTTTCAGTGTTCACTTTTTGTTTCTGGCTAATGCTTTATACTTTGCTTTGTTGTATTTTTTTGGAGCAGTAACAGATTCTTCATTTGTTTTGATATTATAAAATTTTGGAGCAGTTAGATACCAATTGGCGTATTCTAACTGTCTATTTTTTTAATATATTTTAGTGGTTTTGATTTATATATTTGGATATTGTTAAATTTTGGGACAGTTAGATACCAATTGGCGTATTTTAACTGTGTATTTTTTGGCCTAATTTAGTGGTATTCATTTATCTGATTAGTTGTTGTAGAATCTTTGAGCTGTTAGATAGCTTTTGGAGTATTCTAACAGTTTATATTTTTTTAACACAAATTTACTTAAAGGTTTAAATACAGTTTATTTATCAAATTTTGGTTTTAAGAACATCAAATAAGCGTTTGTAAGATTTGCTGGTAATCTCTGCTTTAGAGTATTGGTACTATCATTACATTCAAACCATCCACATTCCTTTTTTATATATGCGTGTAGTGCCCTGAATTGGTTGTGGCTCCTGCGTGGTAGATTATACCTATTGTTGTGAAGGTTTTCTTTCCAAGTGATATTTGACTATGTGTGAATCCAGTCAGCTTGCAGTTGTTTTTGGCACCATCTGCATTGTAACGTAGAAGCATTAGTATTACGTATTTACTATGTGTTTGTATTACTAACGTGGAACGATTATCTGAATTGCAGGTAGAGCATAATCTACCATGGTTTGCATTTTGTACAAGTTGCTGAAATGGAATGGATTCACAATTTGGTATTGATATATATATGAAGCGTTCATTGGGAATTTCTTCTTGTGTCACATTGTTGCACAGAGTGCATGTATGTTTCCACATGTATAAAATCTGGAAGATTTCATTTATAGGTATGTTTTTGTTTTCCAGTACTAATAGTAAGTACATTAGAAATTCTTGTGGATCTTCCTGTGAGTTTATAGTGAATTTCACCATTCCAGCACAGTAGTCCAATTGTCGTCTTATTCCAAACACACTATATGTGTTGTCAGGATTGTTTGCGGCATTTCTGTGAAGTACTAACATTTGCAAACACAAAGGGTCTGTACTGTGCAAGTAAATGTTGTCAACAATTGGTGGTAATTGAAATAGAATATTCATTGCTACATTTGCATAGCAACTTACACCAACTATATTTGAGAATTTAAATGGTCCAAGTAGTTCTGTATCTAACTGCTTTTTTTGGAGTTTGTCTTCCTTCTTTAAAGAAGTACCTGGTTTACTTTCTCTAATTGATTCTTTTTTGTTTGTGGTACTTGATGAAGTATTAGTTTCTTTTACTCTCTTTGGAGGATGTGCAGTGACGTCCTGTTGCATTTCTGTTTGATTTAGTTTTCTTTTACAACGTTTTAGTTTTTGTGGAACAGAATATGTGTTTAGATGGGGAGTGTATAGTGAGCGAAGTCTATTATATTCTAAAATGCAAGTAATATCAGCGTTGACCTTACTTGCATCAAAGTTGATTAGAAATAGACCGTCAAGTGTACGTAAGCGTGATACTGCTACGTAGCTCATGCCTTCTTTAAAGACTGTGTTACCAATATCTATCATTGCTTTGTCTAGGGTAAGACCTTGTGATTTATGAATTGTGACTGCGTATGCAAGAGTTAGAGAAAATTGTTCTCTGCGTACATACATATCTTTGAAGAGAAGGAATCTAGCTGTTGAGCGTCCTATCCGTTTTACTTCTGAAAGTTTGTAATTTTGTTGTCACGTGGGTATGTTTGAAAGCCAACAACTGTACCCAGTGCTCCATTAACTAGTCCTTGGTCCACGTCAAGGTTACGTTTAAGCATTACTCTGTAATTTAAGGATAATTTTAACATCTTTTCTAAGCCTGCTGTGTTTGAGATTGATTTTTCTAAATTATTTAGTCTTGTTGTGGCTTGGTCACACATGGGTAGTGTCATACCATGTACATCTAGTTTGTCTGTGGCGCTAATTTCCATTATTGGTTGCATTTCTTTACTTAACATTATTTCATTGAATTTAAGACAGCTTGCAAGAGTTGGCATTAAGGCCATACAATTGACATTTTTGTGGGCTAATTGTTCCATAACATCTGTAGCACATGCATTATCGCCATAAAGTGCATTAATGTGCCGGGTTTTCAATGTTGCTTCTGCTTCTTTAGATAGTATACCAACTCTCAAACTTTTTAAAATGTTGGTATAAGTTAGATCTGCAGATTGGCGCATGTTTTCTGTTAATTCTCTGTATTGGAAATGTTGCCAAAGGTTGACATTTCCAATGCTGCCAACAGTTTTACGGCAGAGTTTGTGCCCTAATGTTTTAAAAATAGGTTCACCTCTTACTGGTGTTAATTAAAGCAGATCTCCAAAAACAATAATGTGTTTTCCTGCAAAGAGCTCTTCATAGTCTGTTTTGAGTACTTCTTGTAATCTGAAGTGAATCAAAGCTAACATCAGGTTGGAGACCATGCTCACTTCATCTATTAGTAGCATTTTCATTTGTTTCAATACTCTGCGTAATTCCATTGCAGCTTCTGCAGAAAGTTTGTAATAGTCTAATTTGTTCTGGTGTTCTACTGGTAATAGTAGTACTCGGTGTAATGTAACACCACCTATGTTGTAGGCAGCTAAACCTGTGGGGGCAGTGACAACAGCTGACAGTTTGTTGTTTGTCAATTGTTGAAGGAATTTACTAATGATTTTGATTAGGAATGTTTTGCCAGAACCAGCTTCACCACTGACGTACAGTAGTATAGGTTTATAATTATGGCAGGATCATTCTTTATTTTCCTGTTTTACACCATGTGCAATTTGTTTTGTTACTTCTTGAAAAATGCTACTTTGCTCATTGTTTAGTTTTGATTGTAGTATAGTTAAGTCTTCCTTATCTTCATACTGCCACATGGTGTTTTCTACTTCTATCATAGCTAATTCTGCCTCATTTGTTATTAGTGGTTCTCCCAGTGGTTCTTGGCCTCCTGTTACAGAAGGTTGACTACTGTCAGGAGTATCCTTATCTAGTTGGGCTTGGAGTTCTTCTTCATGTTGCTGTTCATTGTGCAACATTGTTTTGTACTGTGTAAAGTTTACATCAGTTATAGTGCTTTCATTTGCTTTGAAAGCATCCTCATATGAGTCATAGTTATCTAGTAATTGTTCTTCTTTTCTCCATGGTTTGAAGAGTTGTGGCAGGGACATGTAATATACTTCTTTATGTTGAGGAGTCTTCAATGACAATTTGATATGATTAATTAAATTTGGTTTAGTGAGTTTAACTAAGCTGCTTTCACAGTCTGTCACTCTATATTTACCTTTTTTTTCATCAGGTTTCATATTATTTTTGTATGTGTAGTTTTGGGCTATTTGGTATAGACACATGTTTTCCAAAGTATTACTTCTGTTTGGGTAGTATGTGTCCAATAAATCGTTTTTTAAAATGGCTTGGCTGTTGGGATCATGTTTGGCTATTGTTTCTATATCTTCATATGATTTTAGAACTCTTTTTCTAGATTTAGCTGGACCAAGACTTAGCCATACTATATTTTCAGATTTACCATACAATGAAGTACCAGTTAAACGATCAGCTGCTTCATAAGATCCACATTCTCTATGGGTGAGCATTTTTATGCCCAAGCTGTATAATTTCTGAGATACTGTTTTATCTGATGACAGGTCATTCCAGAGGTCTTGGAGCTCTGTCTTTTCTGCTTTAGTTAAGTATGCTGTGACATATCGTGCAACTGCAGTAGAATTGTCTGCAATGTACTGCACATCTATGTTTGCATTCCATAAGTGGGCAATGATTGCATTACAATCATTGATATATTTTTCTTCTTCTTTTCTTTTTATGTAATATGTATTTTTAGGTGACTTACCTTTAACACTATGTCTAACTGAAGACATGAGGTTGTTTACTTGACCTGTATTTGTAACTGGTCTAGGGAAACCAAATCGGCATTTGGTGTAGTATTTGCCTTTGTTTTTGTATTTGCAACGACAATATTTTCCACATTTGTGTCTTTGAAATTGTAAAATTTGTGCATGAAGATCACTATTTGTGGCTTATGATGGAATTTCACAAGTGGCATATTTTTCAATAAACTGTAAAACAGTGGCATCACTGTCTTGACCAAATTTAGGAGTATGTTTAATCCATAAAAGCATGTGGATATGTGGTGCTCCTCTGGCTTGGTATTCTTTTCTCGAAAAGAAGTGTTGCACTTCTCCAAGGGGAGGAACAGTTTTATTACAAATAAAATGTAGCATAGCAATGAAGCGATGGTGAAAATATCTTGAAACATTAACAGGATCCAAAGAACAAAGTTCTCCAGGTGTTAGAATATCTATGTTTGTTTTGTGTTTATTTGATATGCGTAGGAAATCATGTAAATCTTCCCATGCATATTCTGCACAACTTAATGTAACAAACCAAGTGGGTGGGCCAAGGTTTCTGATCATACAATGTACATCTCCATGACGTCGAAACCAGTACTCTTTAGTACCACGCATATTTGCTAATAGATTTGTAATATTTGATTGTAAAACCTCATCCTTTTGTTGCACTTTCTCTAATAATTGTGTAGCTGTCATATTTTGAAAGTGTGATCCTGATTTTAATATGTGTGCAACTCCGTAACATAAAGTTGCTAGTTCACTTTCAAAGAGTAGGTGGAATATGTATTCCACATTTTGTCTAAATCTGGGATCATCAGAATACATCCGTAATGAGCGGTATTCTGAAGCTGATATTTGAATAGGTCTATCATCATACCTTCCTCCTTTGCCAGTAGGAAAGAGTAGAGGAAAAGCATGTGCTTCTATACTTTTTTCCCATATACTGATTGGCGATCCTTTTGTTTGACGCATTTGGTAAGTTTCCAGTACATCTTGTACGGTGTCATTACAGTGCAAAGGATGAATTGTATAATGGTCTAAAGTATTTAATATTGTATCATGATCTAGTAGCTCAAATTGACCAGCTTCTTGTGTTTCTTGAATTATTTCAGTTGTATCTTTCAAGTTTTCTTCAATATTAATTTCTTTGTAATATTCATTATTCTCTTTAAGATATTGGAAGGCTTATCTAACTTTATATAAATCTACCAGCTGTTGCCATATTTTTTTGTCTTTTGTAGGTACTCCATTTACTAATATAATTAAAGATTGCTGCATTGGACGTTGCACTCCTAGAGTATGCACATTTTCTTTTAGATTTAATGGTAAATAAACTACTTTTCCATGAATGCCTTTTACCAATTCAGAGGGAGGTAATTTTGCTGTTTTTGGTTGAAGGCGTATTATTGCTTGAAATGGGTGTACTGTTTGAATTATGATGCTCTCATATAAATTAAGTTGTTGTAGAGGTTTTGGTACTGGGTATAATTCCAAATTATTTGTGATAGAACGTGAAGGAGTTTGGTTGTTGTCCAGTTTTGTAGTGCAATAACTGCAAAGTGTTAAGGGCTCAGTTATTTCATATTTATTTTCTGCTACAAGGTAGAGAGCTAATTCAAACCATTTAGAATCTTCATTGTCTTCTATTTTGTATGATAGGTCCACAGTTTTTGTGTTACTTTTATAAAAAATTCTACGGCAACATACACATACATGGTTTGGTACTTCAGCTGATGTACTTTTAAATTTTAGTATTTCTTTTTTGTATGTGTTTAGCAAAAGGTTGCCATGTGTAGAATTGTTGCTTAATTGGTTTAAAGCTATTTCATTCTGTAAATGGCTTTCACTTCCAAAATATTTTTTCTGGATATAGTGAATTTCTTCAAGTAGGTCTTTTGCTGTACCATGTAGAAGGATGTTATTTAACTTTGCTAGTGCTAAAGCAGGACTTTTAGCATAGTACAGTTTATAGACTAGATTTCTTATAGTTGAATGATGTGTTGATATCCTTTTGATATCATGAAAAGTGGTTTTACAAGTAGGTCCTGTAATGCAGGCCAATGAATGTCCTTGTAGTCCTGTGTACTTGCGCACTGGACAGGTATCTATATTTTGCAGTAATTTAATTTTGATTTTGTCTTTGCTTTTTACATATTTATTGAGGAATTGGCGTAAAGATTTGAAACATTGTTTGGGAATGTTACACATTGACGTGCATGGCCATTTGTACACTAGACGTTCTGATTCAGTTGAATGGAGGGGTAATTCTAAGTTTTCAGGGCATATTTTTGTAAGGAGTACTTCTTGCTCCATTATGGTATTATTCACTTTTTCATAACCTCGACCACTGCTATTTATGGCAATTGTATTTGTTTGCTTTTGTTTGTACGCTTCTTCATTAAAATATGGTTCTGTGCTCGTAGTGTGATTCCATTCACCTCCGCAGATACTTAAGAAGTTCTTTCTGTTGACATTTCGCTTATTGAGAAGTCTTTTTTGTAATTTATTTATTAGTTTTGTTAGTGGTTTCATTTTGTTTAACAGTAAAATAAATAAATTTCTTTTGAGAAGAATTGCACTGTCCATCAATGCTTCTAAGATTAATTTCCTACGATAGGGTTTAAGCTTTGAATCTGATTTCTCTCCTGTTTTTATAAGATTTTGAAGGACTTTGTGACGGTATATTTTGGCTAAAATACTTTTCTTGGTATGCTTACTTTGCACTATATTAAAATTTGAAGAAGTAGTTTTATCTGTACTGATAGCTGATTTTCTGTTAATTGTTTTTTAGTTTGTTTTACATTTTGATAGAGGAAGCGAAGTTGTTGTACTTGAAACTTCTTGTGTTTCACTAAATGATTGTATTAGCTGTTTTGATTCAACTTTTTTTACAAATTCTGCTAGAGATGGATGCTTACGTTGGACACCTTTATTTTCATTTGCTCTACTTTTGCGTTGCTTTCTACGGATTTGACTTTTGGTAGGCATTCTTTAGGGTCTGTTGAAAAAAATAAAGAAGATATGGGTTGGGGTGTTCTGGAATGTATGTGTGCTGTGTGCATGAGTGTTTGAGTAAGATGATAAAGATGTATGTAATGGTGTGTGATTGTGCATTGGGAACTAAAACTAGTAGGGATAGGTATTCTTGAATTTATGTGTTACTAAACTGGGGTTCAGATGACAAAAAAAGTAAGCTAGTGGTGTGGAAAAGTACAAATAGTAAATCTAATGTATACAATTAAAACAGTTGTTTGTTCTATAATATGAAAATTGTAGTGGTTCAGTTGGGTAATTTGTGTGTCCAAAAATAGAAATTTGTGGGCCATTCTGGCTGTAAATCGCTGTTTAAGACATGGACATTTTTGGACAAAATGGTACAAAATCTCTATTTTTAGAAACCAAAATAGCTCGTATTAATGTTATAGTATATTTGATTAATAATACAAATATTATGGTGATATTTTACTTACTTTTTTTTTAAATTAAAAGGTAACTTCTTAGTTTTTCTTTCTTCTTCGAATTCGGCTGCTTCTTTTCAGGAAACTGGTCTTCACTGCAATTGTAAAAGCTTCAAATGAATAACTTTCATTTAGTATAGTATTAGTTTGTATATAGCACTGTTTTTAATTTAGATATTGATTTTTTTAATTGAAATCCTCAGTGCCTTCTGTAAAAGCATTAAACTAATTTATTTACATAAGATACATTGCATCAGTTCAGTACACATGATATGTTCTTAATGAACACATTGTATTGAATGACTAACTGTAGCAAAAAAAAAATATCTTTACTATGTCTTGTGAAATTTATAATATATTAGTGAATACCACTATTTCTGTAAGTAAACTGTTCTAGGTAATAGCGCCTCAATGTCATGTCTAATTTAAAGTAATTAAGTAAATAAATAAATAAAAACAAAAAATATGAAATTGTATAAGTATTTTTATAAAGGTTTAAACATAGATTGTGTTTGCATGCAATTTTGTTTGAATATATGTAGTCTATATATTTCATTTAAAAAATGCTAGTTTAACATGATTTGAGAGTGTGTGTGTATAAAGAAAGTAAATAGTATAAAGGTTTATAAGTGATAGTTGATTTTAGGAAATTGAAAAAAGTACAGTAAATTCATTTTACAGATTTTACAAGGTAAAAGTCTGTTTGAAAATGTGTTCATCTACTATACAGAAAATATGCATACCTGAAGTTTGTGTTCATATATATGGATATGCATGGAGCTGCAAGTAGAAATCTTGAAGACTTGTACAGTATTTCTGGTAGATGCTGCTTGCCAATGATATGACACTTGTACTCAGAGAGATTCAAAGTACATTTGCAGTGCTGATCTATGAAGATGCAGTTAGATGTAGAAGTCTTGAATGTGATTGGTGCATGGTCATGTGATTTTTGAGGTACATCCAATGAGGGAATGGCAGAGAGAGTCGAGTGGAAATGGTAGAAAGGCTGTTCATGTTACGATATGTCCGCGGACATGGCGGTAGTTCGCGGACATCGGGAGTTACATCCGGGGATTTTTGGGTTCAGAAGTCATGCAAATGAGAATAAGCACTGAAAGGGATTGTTCAGGAAAGTTTGGTGGGTGTGTTGTGCCAGGAGAGATTTTCTCAGATACTCTTTTTGCTGAGAGAACAAAAGATAGCTATGGCTGTGTGTTTCAGAAAACAGATTGTTTGGATTTTAGGAGATTCATGGATACCTTGGTTGAAGGTGCATGCAGAAAGCTGTGGAGTAGCTGTAGATCTTGGATTCCCACATGTGGAAGTACACTGGCATGGAGTACATGGAATGAAGTGGTTGGACTTGCTACCTCTCTGTGCTACTTTGGAGACAGAGCAACATCCAGACATAATTGTAATTCATTGTGGAGGGAACAGTTTAGGACATGTGACAGGAATTTGTTTGCAATTTGCTGTGAAAGAAGGACTTAGGAAGGTTATGGACATGTTTCCTAATTCTCAAGTGATATTTTCACGGATTGCGCAGCGACAAATGTGGCTTCGTTCTTCTTCATTTGGTCCACAAATGGAAAAAGCAAAGCGCAATGTTAATAAGGCTGTTTGTGCCTTTCTAAGAGATTTTGGCATGTCTTCTTTTCACAATGAAAATATTATGTTTTGTAGTACATACATTTTTCGCAGAGATGGAGTCCATCTTAGTTATGCTGGCAATCAGATTTTTCTGAGAAATGTACAAAATGCATTTTGACCTTTTTTGGAATTACGATTTTGAAGTAGATGTTAAGCATTTACAATTTTTGACTTACAAACACCACCTAAAGGCTCTTTTCAGAGCCACCACTTCTTTCCAGAGAAAATTACAATGTTTGTGATGGAGTAGCAACCCAATTTTTTTAATGTTACCGAACTGTCCGCGGACTTCTAAAAAATACAAAGAGCCCTGCTTCATTTATTTTCACTTCTATTTTTTAACTGGGAAAGGCGGCTCTGATAAGAGCCTTATTTTTTTTGATTTTTGTAATTTTGTATTTTTTTGGGTTTTTCAGACACGACACACTAGGAGAGGAGGATAAAGGAGGGTAAAGGGGGGGACACCAACCACAGGGATGAGAAAGGGCGAGCTGAGAGAGGAAGATGTAGAGTGGGTTTTATTTGGGTAGTGAGCAGGTCTTCTCGTGCTCTGAGACGATAGTCTCAAAAGCACTCCGAAGTCGCTCCCCCCTGCAGAGTATTGTGTTACAGTACATACATACAACTGTGACCCTCGAAAGGTAAGGGCCATCAGCATTCTGTATGGCCTGTGAGGCAGCTTGAGGAAGACGCTGTCCCACAGAGGTGGTCCTTGTGGTGACAGGATCAGAAACAGAGGATGAAGTAGAGGAAATCAACCTGCTACATTCTTCGCAAGGTACAACCCTGCGAATAGCCCCAGAGTGAAATGACCTCAGGTGTCGCTTCATAGTAGTGGTCCCAAAGCTGTACTTACCGTGCTTCCCGCGACTGACTATCATTTTGCACTCATTGCAGGTAACACGGTTTGCACAAGCCTTAGGAACATTACCATGAATGGTAAATAACCGCCACACCCAATACTCACGCCTAGTGCGGGTAGTAGGGTTTTCCTCTACCTCATTCTCATCATCCTCTTCTTCCTCCTCCGCATCCTCACTCCTGTTCCCCTCTTCAGGCTTTTGGGGAGGTGGTGGTGGTGGAGGGGGTGGGGGTGGTGCTGAAGCAGGTGCAGCACCAAGTGGCAGTTCAGCAGCCAAGGATGCCATCTCGATGATGGTGTAGTCTGCAGGTGGCAGCAAAAATCACTGTGTTCTGAAGAATAGCCAGAAACACAATGGGAATAAGCTCTTGGGCATGGTCTTTTATAGGGGTGCTTGTGCACGGTTCGCGGACATGCGCACTGTCCGCGGACAGATCGAACACAAAAAAAGGATCGGAAAGATTCAAAAGGTATATAGAAACTCAAGATTGCTATGTGGGACTTGTGCCATGGTGAGATTTTATTGAAAAAATATTATGGATTAACTGAAAATGTACTTTTAAATTGTTCAGGGACACGAACAGTGTCCGCATTTCAGGACACACGATGAGCGTGGGCGCGGTCATATGATCCGTTCGCGAACTAGTCCGCGAAGGAAGCGCCTGTCCGCTGGACACCAAGTGCACGGAGATTGGTTAGCGCATGCGCATTGATGTCCTACGGACACTGTTCGGGTTCTGAAGTAATTAAAAGTGCGTCACACGTGAAACGAACATTTCAGGACACCGCGTGTGTTCTTAGAACAGTTTAAACTTGGCAGCAAACAGTAAGGACAGATATAGTGTTCTTCCGGACACGTGTAATTTAGTTTATGTACGAACATTTCAGGACACCAATTGTGTTCTTAGAACAGTTTCAATTGGGTAGCGAACACTACGAACAGGTATAGTGTTCTTCAGGACACCTCCATTTTCGTTTACGTACGAACATTTCAGGACACCAATAGCGTTCTTAGAACAGTTTGAACTTGCTAGCGAACAGTACCGGCAGGTATAGTGTTCTTTAGGACACTTTAATTTTTGTTTGTTTACGAACAATTCAGGACACCGCGTGTGTTCTTAGTACAGTTTCATGTTGCTAGGGAACACTACGAACAGTTGTACTGTTGTTCAGGACACATCATTTTCGTTTATTTACGAACATTTCAGGACACCATTTGTGTTCTTAGGACAGTTTTAAGTTGATAGCGAACATTACGGACAGATATAGTGTTCTTTAGAACACTTTAATTTTTGTTTCTTTACGAACATTTCAGGACACCACGTGTGTTCTTAGAACAGTTTTAACTTGCTAGCGAACAGTACGAACAGGTGTGGTGTTCTTCAGGACACCTCCATTTTCGTTTATGTACGAACATTTCAGAACGCTCGCCCTGTCCGCGGACACTTTTATTGTTTTAAAAAAAAAAACGGAAACTATTCACAATACAATATAAAAATTAAACTTTATTTAACATATATTAATTTATGAGAGAGAAGGTGAGGCAGAAACAGAAACAAAAACAGGAGAATTTGGGGTTTCAACATGATAGGTATTAGGTGAAGAAGGGATGGAAGTCTCATCAAAATGTTTTGGATTATGGAGAGGGTTTGGGGATAATTGACTGGGATATGGTGAGGAGGGACAAGTACATGTGGGGCAATGGTACAAGGTTTTTGGTTTGAAATTATTTTCTACAAAAGTTTTTAAATTATTAAAATTAGCCAACAATACATCCATTTTTTCTTCTATATTGTGAAGACTGTTATCCATAACAGGGTTTTCTGAAGTTTTTTCTATTTTGGTATGCTCTGTACAAAAAAATAATATGTATGTTAAATGTATATAAAAAAAATAATAAATAAATGGTTTATATTATAAAGTGTTTACCATTAGTTTCACTATCTTGTGACATTTCTTCATGTGGGAAATTGTCCTCTACCCATTCCAGAGTACTAGACATTACTGTGAGAAAAAAAAAAGATAATATATTTTTTAATCTAATACAGAAAGTTTATAAATATATGAGTAAAATGAAGTACACTTACTATTTCTGGTAATATAAGTCCTATGTATTCAGTGGGTCTGGTCTTGTTCTCAGTTCTGTTGTGTCTGTGAGATAATTATGTTGGAAGCCAATTTATCTTCTTGTGGTATATTCCATTTCAGAACATATTGTATTTAAATGAATGGTTAGTGTGTTACATATATGGGTTACATTTCTTATGTATTACTACATATAATTTGTTAAATGTTCCTATATTATGATATAACAATCAAACATACCCCACCCCCCCCCCCCCACAGTTTTTAGGTAGTGGTACAGTTCTCCGAACATGTCCGCGAACATTAAATAAGTTCGTGGACATCAAGTTCATAAGAAGAGATCTAGTCAGTTCCATATGACATGTATATAAAGTCAAAGTCATTATTGTTAAGTTGTGCTACTAAAAAACTATGAAATTCAGTGAAAAAACTTTGTTAAAGGGACGTTTTGGTTAAGTTGCGCTACTAAAAACCTACGAAATTCAGTGAAAAAAACTTTGTTAAACGGACGTTATGGTTAAGTTGCGCTACTAAAAACCTATGAAATTCAGTGAAAAAACTTTGTTAAAGGGACGTTATGGTTCCAAGTCAAACCGAAAAACCCTTGAAATTCGCCAGATATGGTAAGCTAAGCAACCATAACTCGCGCCACCACTGTGCACTGCGAAGACTAACACCCAGGACATCAAAGATGACATCACAAATGTCATTGATGACATCACTGATGACATCACATGTGTATGTACTTCTCATGAAATATGTGTAGAAGGGATTCTTATTATGTTGTGAAAAAAGTGTTTTTACCAGCCACTAAGGATTGGACCCGCAAAGGGACCTTGGTGCTAATTACGGTACCTTCACAGTACGCAAAACTCTAATAAGAAAGCAGTTATCATTTCACTATTGTAGATGGCAAGATTATGAATATTGCACCTTCATCATGTATGCTGCACACACTGCCTACGTTTCTGCATAAGTAGCTTACTATACTGGATAGAACTTCATAATAGAATGCTATTTATATCAATGCATTGCTTAATGCACTAATTGGCTCATGATATTTATCCCAATAATCCTTGACAGTTTTTGGTCAGCATTATAAGAATCCCTTGTACAGAGTTTTCATGAAAAGTAAATTCACATGTGATGTCATCAGTGATGTCATCAATGACATTTGTGATGTCATCTTTGATGTCCTGGGTGTTAGTGTTAGCAGTGCATGGTGGCGCGAGTTATGGTTGCTTATCTTACCATAACTGCCGAATTTCAGGGGTTTTTCGGTTTTACTTTGAACCATAACGTGCCTTTAACAAAGATTTTTTACTGAATTTTATAGGTTTTTAGTAGCGAAACTTAACCATAACGTCCCTTTAACAAAGTTTTTTTTACTGAATATATATATATATATATATATATATATATATATATATATATATATATATATTCAATTCTATTTGACCGAAACAAAGGTCAGAAAAATTTGATCAAATGTTTTAGGTCAAATGTTTTTAGGTCAATTATGCTAATACCCCATTATATCAGCGCCTGTGAAATGCTTACACCTACACAAAAGCAGATACAGTTGTCTTTGCCTATTAGTTGTTTTGTACTTGATGCTGACAGCTGATTGACTCACAGTTGTTGACCTAGAATATTATTTGCCAGAGTAACTGAATTTAAGAGCAGTCAATGTCCTGCTGATTTCTGACTGAATGGGTGGTAATTTTCTCTGGAAATGCGAACTGCACGTAGGCTTAGACGGCTAATTGCACAGATCGTCGAAAAGTTAAAACACAGGTGTCATCGCCTTTACTCTTCACATTTCGACTGAGTACCTTGAAAAACTGTAAATGCCTCCCTCAGTTAACAAAGGTGGTAAATGGATTCCTATGGAATCAAACTGTTTTTGCCAGGTGGTAAATTCAAGTTTATGCATCGCATTGTCGGCAACATGAAAATCACATGTTGGTGGTAATGCAGCTGCATTTGTCATGAAGAGCTGAAAAAGCAGGTGGTTATGTTAAGCTGAAAATGGTGGTAAACATGTACTGCTATTTTAACGCATGCGCTGGACCTGTAAAATGGCTGCCATTGTATTTTGTGGTCAGCAGCCCTCACTTTAATATCCATAGAAAAGTGTGGTCCAAGAGATATGTAGGTAAACGCACTCAGCACTATGTCAAAATGTTATCCGATTACTGTTCAAAACGTATAAACACTTCAAGAAATGAATACATTTTAAATTGAAGACAATCACTTGTGTCTCATCGTTAACTGTGCTGTCACAAATGCCAGTAAAAGTGGCAGTAAGCTTTTACTGCCACTTTTTGCAAGCCACGGGATTTCTATGCATTCAGCAGGTGGATTTGGGGAACTGAATAGACTCAACAACAAGTCTTCCAGCTTTTCCAATCTGCCTGTGAAATCTGCCAGGCTTACTACCAGCATAAAATGTCCATGATGGCGGTAAACCAATGGATTCCAATAAAGGCCACCTGTTTTTCCACCTTGTAAAAGTAGGCAGATGCCAGTGGAATCCATGTTAAATTCTCCCTGGAATCGTTAATTGCCAAAGGCATTTACCCTTTGTCACACACGTAGTGGAAAAGTAAGGTGTAATGGGGATATCGTCTGCGTCTAACACTTTTCTCTGGTACTCTAGTTAAGGGCTTGAAGGCGTTGTTGGGGACAGCTCTCCTTTTGTCCATCACCTTTCACCAAAGACAACATCAAAACCTTGATGCTGATCATCTCCCTCTTATGCAACTCGTCTCCAAGGCGACAGCATATCCCAGCTCTGTTTAAGGTGCATTCATGTCCCCCTAGCGATACAAATTCTCCCTATCTAGCAATGATCCAAACAACCACTGCCCATAACCGAAAATCACATTTCTTGAAAACATATTGGGAAAAAGAGCCATGGTGCAGCCACTTCATTTTGCGAAAGATCAGACTGCCGACAGGACAGATAGTCTGGTTTCAGACCTTCGAGGAGTCAGTCACAGATCTCTTTTTTATGAGGGAGTAGATCCTCAGAACACTTGACCACAACTCTACATCTGTACATATTCTGCTAGATCTCGCAGCACCATCATACCATGGACCACAGCATCCTTATGAACAGATTGAACTCTTCTATGAGCATCAAAGATCTTGCCATCAAATGGATCTCATCATTTCTTGCTGATCAATCCACCTGCATGAAAGTAGGATATTTCAGATCTCGCCCTTCTGGACTTACACTGGGGATCCCCCAGGGATCTGCACTCTCTCCCTGGCTGTCTAATGCATTCATTAGACATCTGGCATCCACTCTGAATCAAATTCCTCCCACCGTTCAGCTATCTGCTGATGATGGTCAAATAGTGGCATTCAAACTAATTAGGAACGTCACACACCTTGGCAAGATCCCAAACCGCCCGCTGGGTTTCCAGGTTTGGCTATGTCTCAATAACTTTCACCTCAAATCCTCAACATTGGAAATCCTCAATCCCTCCAAGATGGAAACCCTCATCTTTGTTTTTCCAAACTCCTGAATCCTCTCCTTTCAAAGTCCAGACTGTCTTCCCCGCCCCCACTCACTGGCTCACAAAAAGCAAACAAACTAAGTTTCCCCTTTGAGACTGTGATGTCTGGCAAGTCTCAAATAGAGGAAAGTTGACCAAGACACGTGTCCTGTCCAACCATAACTATTGCAACTCCAGGTGCCTCACAGAATACCACACACACAAACTAAGGCTCCTCAAAACCGTGCTGCTTAACAGATCTTGAAGTCCTGCAAGAGAGAGCCCATCAAATCAGTACCCAAGTCACGACACTGGATCCCCTTGGAAGGCAAAATCCATCTGTAAGTTTTGTGTTTGACACACTGATGCCTATCTAATAAAAACCCTTAAAGGCCTGAGAGCCTTATTGACACCCCCATGCCCAAACTAAGAAACAGAGTTCGTTGGGCAACAAGATCCAGGCAAATCTCAAATGTACAGTATTACGAGATGGGCACAACCTTAGCGTTTGCTGCCATGAAGATGTGGAATGACCTACCCAAATACTGAGAACTGTACCTAAGTACAACAGGTTCAAGAGAACACTCAAATGAGTCCAGTTCAAGTCAGCATTATCCATAAACTAAAGCAGCTGGAGGTTATCCTCAGACCGGGCTGGATATCTTAACAGATCAGCATTGTTTTCCTTGCAGGGACTCGTCCCTCAGATTGCATTCGTTAGAGTGCGCAAACTTGGTGGCCTCTTTCTGTCCTTTGTAACCAATGAGTATCTCCTTGTTTATCCATCTCTTGCTATATGCGTTTTGTTTATTTGTAAGATATGTTGTCAAATAGGATTGTATGAATCTCTGTAGTACACCAAGATTGTTTGTTTGTACTAACCTATTACCACCATGTTTATCTCTACACCGGGAACTTTGACACAGCTTTGTTGTAAGTAGGCAAGAACAAAACACAAACAACATTTAAAAAAAAATGATTAAAAAAATAAAATGATCTGCTCACCTAAAATACCCAGAAGATTTTAACCCCTAGAAACAGACTTTGGAAAGCGCAATTTACACTGTGCATAATGTATGCTAGGTTATCACAACGCCCTAGGTGATTGATTTAGAAGTTACTTACGAAAATGCAGCTATGTCCAAATCTGTCACCCAATGACTGTGCACTATAGGCTATTAGTACCCGGCTAGGGTCAATGAGATTGTAACAATCCATCCGATTGCCCCTCGCTGGGTCGTTACCCGGTCAGCAAAGACTTACCTGTTGCACTCCGTGGGGAGCGCGAGTCCCTCAGAGTTCTTTTCTTTCCCAGCCACCATGGAAAGGGAGAAGGGACTATGTGTAGTTCGATTGTCCCGATACATTGTGGCCATTTTATTTATTTACTTTTTATTCTATTTTTTGAATGGCCGCCATGTAAAGGGAGAAGGGACTACACGTAGTCCCTTCTCACTGAACCCTGGTGGCCATTTAAAAAAAAGAAAATCTCAAGTTGCGAAACGTTCACAACACTGTCTCTCAACTCTAGAAAAAAATGCTATTAGTACCCCGTTACAATTTCTTGCTCAGGCTTCTATCACCCCGAGATGCATTACCATACTGGTAATGCCCCCCCCCCTCCTCAGGTTATATTGCTTTATAATCACATCATGGATAAGGGGAGGTGCAAATAATGGATCTTAGTGACTTTCTCTTACCTTTTCTCAGTGGCGGCAGCTGCTGACTGATCTGCACATGGCTGGTCCCCTTTTGCAATGGCGCAGACGGGCTAAAAAACGGTGGTGTGGAAGGTTGCCCAGAGCAATTGCTAGTGGTTTAGATTCATTCAAAACCTTCCACCCATCACTTTTGTGGTCAGTTTGTTTCTCCGTGTGAGAGAGGGTATGCCCAGACGTGGGTCCCTTGCTCGCTGCGCCACAGGGAACCAGGCTGCACCTCACTGAGGAGATCCAACAAGGCCGAAACATGTCTGGGGTTGCTTGGTTTTCTGTGCAGAGGGGACCTGGCCTAGCAGTTCGGGCTGGGCTGCTACCTTCGGTGGCAGCAGCTGCTGACTGATTTGCACATGGCTGGTCCCCTTTTGCAATGGCGCAGACGGGCTAAAAAACGGTGGTGTGGAAGGTTGCCCAGAGCAATTGCTAGTGGTTTAGATTCATTCGAAACCTTCCACCCATCACTTTTGTGGTCAGTCTTTTTCTTATTGTGAGATAGGGTATGCCCAGACGTGGGTCCCTTGCTCGCTGCGCTACAGGGAACCAGGCTGCACCTCACTGAGGAGGTCCAACAAGGCCGAAACATGTCTGGGGTTGCTTGGTTTTCTGTGCAGAGGCGACCTGGCTTAGCAGTTCGGGCTGGGCTGCTACCTTCGGTGGCGGCAGCTGCTGACTGATTTGCACATGGCTGGTCCCCTTTTGCAATGGCGCAGACGGGCTAAAAAACGGTGGTGTGGAAGGTTGCCCAGAGCAATTGCTAGTGGTTTAGATTCATTCGAAACCTTCCACCCATCACTTTTGTTGTCAGTTTGTTTATCCTTGTGAGAGAGGGTATGCCCAGACGTGGGTCCCTTGCTCGCTGCGCCACAGGGAACCAGGCTGCACCTCACTGAGGAGGTCCAACAAGGCCGAAACATGTCTGGGGTTGCTTGGTTTTCTCTGCAGAGGGGACCTGGCCTAGCAGTTCGGACTGGGCTGCTACCTTCGGTGGCGGCAGCTGCTGACTGATTTGCACATGGCTGGTCCCCTTTTGCAATGGCGCAGACGGGCTAAAAAACAGTGGTGTGGAAGGTTGCCCAGAGCAATTGCTAGTGGTTTAGATTCATTCGAAACCTTCCACCCATCACTTTCATGGTCTGTTTGTTTCTCCTTGTGAGAGAGGGTATGCCCAGACGTGGGTCCCTTGCTCGCTGCGCCACAGGGAACCAGGCTGCACCTCACTGAGGAGGTCCAACAAGGCCGAAACATGTCTGGGGTTGCTTGGTTTTCTGTGCAGAGGGGACTTGACCTAGCAGTTCGGGCTGGGCTGCTACCTTTGGTGGCGGCAGCTGCTGACTGATTTGCACATGGCTTGTCTCCTTTTGCAATGGCGCAGACGGGCTAAAAAACGGTGGTGTGGAAGGTTGCCCAGAGCAATTGCTAGTGGTTTAGATTCATTCGAAACCTTCCACCATCACTTTTGTGGTCAGTTTGTTTCTCCTTGTGAGAGAGGGTATGCCCAGATGTAGGTCCCTTGCTCGCTGCGCCACAGGGAACCAGGCTGCACCTCACTGAGGGGGTCCAACAAGGCCGAAACATGTCTGGGGTTGCTTGGTTTTCTGTGCAGAGGAGACCTGGCCTAGCAGTTCGGGCTGGGCTGCTACCTTCGGTGGCGGCAGCTGCTGACTGATTTGCACATGGCTGGTCCCCTTTTGCAATGGTGCAGACGGGCTAAAAAACGGTGGTGTGGAAGGTTGCCAAAAGCAATTGCTAGTGGTTTAGATTCAATCGAAACCTTCCACCCATCACTTTTGTGGTCAGTTTGTTCTCCTTGTGAGAGAGGGTATGCCCAGACGTGGGTCCCTTGCTCGCTGTGCCACAAGGAACCAGGCTGCACCTTACTGAGGCGGTCCAACAAGGCCGAAACATGTCTGGGGTTGCTTGGTTTTCTGTGCAGAGGGGACCTGGCCTAGCAGTTCGGGCTGGGCTGCTACCTTCGGTGGCGGCAGCTGCTGACTGATTTGCACATGGCCGGTCCCCTTTTGCAATGGCGCAGACGGGCTAAAAAACGGTGGTGTGGACGGTTGCCCAGAGCAATTGCTAGTGGTTTAGATTCATTCGAAACCTTCCACCCATCACTTTTGTGGTCAGTTTGTTTCTCCTTGTGAGAGAGGGTATGCCCAGACGTGGGTCCCTTGCTCGCTGCGCCACAGGGAACCAGGCTGCACCTCACGTAGGAGATCCAACAAGGCCGAAACATGTCTGGGGTTGCTTGGTTTTCTGTGCAGAGGGGACCTGGCCTAGCAGTTCGGGCTGGGCTGCTACCTTCGGTGGCGGCAGCTGCTGACTGATTTGCACATGGCTGGTCCCCTTTTGCAATGGCGCAGACGGGCTAAAAAACGGTGGTGTGGAAGGTTGCCCAGAGCAATTGCTAGTGGTTTAGATTCATTCGAAACCTTCCACCCATCACTTTTGTGGTCAGTTTCTTTCTCCTTGTGAGAGAGGGTATGCCCAGACGTGGGTCACTTGCTCGCTGCGCCACAGGGAACCAGGCTGCACCTCACTGAGGAGGTCCAACAAGGCCGAAACATGTCTGGGGTTGCTTGGTTTTCTGTGTAGAGGGGACCTGGCCTAGCAGTTCGGGCTGGGCTGCTACCTTCGGTGGCGGCAGCTGCTGACTGATTTGCACATGGCTGGTCCCCTTTTGCAATGGCGCAGACGGGCTAAAAAACCGTGGTGTGGAAGGTTGCCCAGAGCAATTGCTAGTGGTTTAGATTCATTCGAAACCTTCCACCCATCACTTTTGTGGTCAGTTTGTTTCTCCTTGTGAGAGAGGGTATGCCCAGACGTGGGTCCCTTGCTCGCTGCGCCACAGGGAACCAGGCTGCACCTCACTGAGGAGGTCCAACAAGGCCAAAACATGTCTGGGGTTGCTTGGTTTTCTGTGCAGAGGGGACCTGGCCTAGCAGTTCGGGCTGGGCTGCTACCTTCGGTGGAGGCAGCTGCTGACTGATTTGCACATGGCTGGTCCCCTTTTGCAAAGGCGCAGACGGGCTAAAAAATGGTGGTGTGGAAGGTTGCCCAGAGCAATTACTAGTGGTTTAGATTCATTCAAAACCTTCCACCCATCACTTTTGTGGTCAGTTTGTTTCTCCTTGTGAGAGAGGGTATGCCCAGACGTGGGTCCCTTGCTCGATGTGCCACAGGGAACCAGGCTGCACCTCACTGAGGAGGTCCAACAAGGCCGAAACATGTCTGGGATTGCTTGGTTTTCTGTGCAGAGGGGACCTGGCCTAGCAGTTCGGGCTGGGCTGCTACCTTCGGTGGCGGCAGCTGCTGACTGATTTGCACATGGCTGGTCCCCTTTTGCAATGGCGCAGATGGGCTAAAAAACGGTGGTGTGGAAGGTTGCCCAGAGCAATTGCTAGTGGTTTAGATTCATTCAAAACCTTCCACCCATCACGTTTGTGGTCAGTTTGTTTTTCCTTGTGAGAGAGGGTATGCCCAGACGTGGGTCCCTTGCTCGCTGCGCCACAGGGAACCAGGCTGCACCTCACGGAGGAGGTCCAACAAGGCCGAAACATGTCTGGGGTTGCTTGGTTTTCTGTGCAGAGGGGACCTGGCCTAGCAGTTCGGGCTGGGCTGCTACCTTCGGTGGCGGCAGCTGCTGACTGATTTGCACATGGCTGGTCCCCTTTTGCAATGGCGCAGACGGGCTAAAAAACGGTGGTGTGGAAGGTTGCCCAGAGCAATTGCTAGTGGTTTAGATTCATTCGAAACCTTCCACCCATCACTTTTGTGGTCAGTTTCTTTCTCCTTGTGAGAGAGGGTATGCCCAGACGTGGGTCACTTGCTCGCTGCGCCACAGGGAACCAGGCTGCACCTCACTGAGGAGGTCCAACAAGGCCGAAACATGTCTGGGGTTGCTTGGTTTTCTGTGTAGAGGGGACCTGGCCTAGCAGTTCGGGCTGGGCTGCTACCTTCGGTGGCGGCAGCTGCTGACTGATTTGCACATGGCTGGTCCCCTTTTGCAATGGCGCAGACGGGCTAAAAAACCGTGGTGTGGAAGGTTGCCCAGAGCAATTGCTAGTGGTTTAGATTCATTCGAAACCTTCCACCCATCACTTTTGTGGTCAGTTTGTTTCTCCTTGTGAGAGAGGGTATGCCCAGACGTGGGTCCCTTGCTCGCTGCGCCACAGGGAACCAGGCTGCACCTCACTGAGGAGGTCCAACAAGGCCAAAACATGTCTGGGGTTGCTTGGTTTTCTGTGCAGAGGGGACCTGGCCTAGCAGTTCGGGCTGGGCTGCTACCTTCGGTGGAGGCAGCTGCTGACTGATTTGCACATGGCTGGTCCCCTTTTGCAAAGGCGCAGACGGGCTAAAAAATGGTGGTGTGGAAGGTTGCCCAGAGCAATTACTAGTGGTTTAGATTCATTCAAAACCTTCAACCCATCACTTTTGTGGTCAGTTTGTTTCTCCTTGTGAGAGAGGGTATGCCCAGACGTGGGTCCCTTGCTCGATGTGCCACAGGGAACCAGGCTGCACCTCACTGAGGAGGTCCAACAAGGCCGAAACATGTCTGGGATTGCTTGGTTTTCTGTGCAGAGGGGACCTGGCCTAGCAGTTCGGGCTGGGCTGCTACCTTCGGTGGCGGCAGCTGCTGACTGATTTGCACATGGCTGGTCCCCTTTTGCAATGGCGCAGATGGGCTAAAAAACGGTGGTGTGGAAGGTTGCCCAGAGCAATTGCTAGTGGTTTAGATTCATTCAAAACCTTCCACCCATCACGTTTGTGGTCAGTTTGTTTTTCCTTGTGAGAGAGGGTATGCCCAGACGTGGGTCCCTTCCTCGCTGCGCCACAGGGAACCAGGCTGCACCTCACTAAGGAGGTCCAAAAAGGCCGAAACATGTCTGGGGTTGCTTGGTTTTCTGTACAGAAGGGACCTGGCCCAGCAGTTCGGGCTGGGCTGCTACCTTCGATGGCGGCAGCTGCTGACTGATTTGCACATGGCTGGTCCCCTTTTGCAATGGCGCAGACGGGCTAAAAAACGGTGGTGTGGAAGGTTGCCCAGAGCAATTGCTAGTGGTTTAGATTCATTCAAAATCTTCCACCCATCACTTTTGTGGTCAGTTTGTTTCTCCTTGTGAGAGAGGGTATGCCCAGACGTGGGTCCCTTGCTCGCTGCGCCACAGGGAACCAGGCTGCACCTCACTGAGGAGGTCCAACAAGGCCGAAACATGTGTGGGGTTGCTTGGTTTTCTGTGCAGAGGGGACCTGGCCTAGCAGTTCGGGCTGGGCTGCTACCTTCGGTGGCGGCAGCTGCTGACTGATTTGCACATGGCTGGTCCCCTTTTGCAATGGCGCAGACGGGCTAAAAAACAGTCGTGTGGAAGGTTGCCCAGAGCAATTGCTCGTGGTTTAGATTCATTCGAAACCTTCCACCCATCACTTTTGTGGTCAGTTTTCTCAGTCTCATAAATAAGACACTGTTATAAGTAGTTATAAATATATATAAATAGTTGCCCCTTCCATCACATATGCTGAAGAAAAACACATACATGTGTAGGACTTTGCATGCTTACTACATGCACCACTTACGCCCAAAAGTGGTAGTGTATGCACGGTAAGTGCCCTGATACGGGTGCTAACTTCCTGACAGCTGCCTACACCTTTGTGAATGTTGAGCAATATTGACAACACCTTTCCCTAGAGCTTAGACATACCACCGGGGGACCACTTATGCAGATGTCATCACGGTTCAACTCTATTTTACATGCTCATAAAGTATGCATGCAGCGTGTAGATTATCATACACAATTTTATCTTACTTGCATAAATTACAAGTGTTTTTCGAATCTGTGAATCCAAAATCATACATTATTACTTGTTCCAGGTGCAACATAAGACCTTGTTTATTCGCCTCTAAGTGTCACAACTATTTGAAGTTTGCACATTCGAGGCGAATTTTTCTTTCTTTTGCCGACGAGTCCAGAGGAAACTGAAAATAGCGCCCAATTCCTCCTTCTAAGCACCATGTTCCTGTCCCTCTCTTCTCTATGCCAGAGAGCTGGATAAATCATGTATTAATTCTATATGATGTCCATTTTTTTCGATTAATATTTGCTTTGCACTGGGCAGCAAAGTGCTTAAAGATGTCTAAAACAACACCGAAACATTTAACTTTTAAATGCAGTTTAAAATATATTTGAATCTCATGCAAACTCTTGCGAAGAAACTGTGTAAATTATGTTAAAAAACACAAACGATCCTGAATGCTTTGGTATCCGCATACAGGTTCCACCAGCCAATTAAGCCAGAAAATTGGACACCATTTTTTAATTAAAAACATTAACATTAACTAATGTGTGCATAGATAAAAGATCCAGGAGGTTGCTGGAGGCCCACACGGTCCCAGGAGCACCGCAGGAACATTTACTCTCAGTGACGTTTGATCATTCGTTTTTGTTTGTACAAACTCTCTGCTGTACTTGCAGGGGTGGGAGAAGCTGTCACAACTCATTCATGTTTTATGCGGGAGAGTGCTCAAGGTTCCAGGGAAACGTAATTATTCATGCGAGACTCCTTTGAAGCCCCAGCGCCTTTGAAATGTTCATTCAGATTTCACGAGCCTCACACTTAAAGAGAACGCAGAACACTCTATGATGCTCACTCTTCTGCCATTTAAACCCTGAATAGAGCTAAATACATTTACTGGACTGTGTGCATAGGGTACATAGCTGCCTATTGGCCCTATCTATTCCATGGCCCCTTGAGCCATCCGTCTTTTTCCCTTTGCATGCTGGGTCTTGTATTTTTCTCTTGCCCATTATAAGTAGGAGCCTACAAATCCCAGCATGCAATGCAAAGTCATTACAAGGTTCCACTAAAGGGCATGAGGTTGGGTCCCAAAATGATTACCGACTTTTCAGTGGATGTGCTGCGTGGCGAAAAAGCCATCTCTGGCGCACTTTGTATCAGGAAATCGAAGGAAACTGCACACTCTAAACTGGTACAGACAATCATTTAGAAAAGATATGCCAGGTACGCCTGGGTTGACCTATTTGGGTAGGCAGATCCTCACATGATATATAATGAGCCTGCCCATGTAGTTCTAATTTGTGATGAGCTTGATAATAAGTTTGATATCTGGTATTATAGTGGAAATTGCTATATATTTCGAGCTTGGGCGTAGCTTAATACTGCATGCACTTTCACTAGGAGAAATGTAGTCAGGCCTAGTATTCTAGTTTCTCTGTGTTGATCATTTGAAATCTTCAAGGCATCAGAACGATTACTGTATTCCCTTGCTCCCTTCCCACCTTGAAGTGCTTTCAAGCACTTCACCTGTGTAAAAGCGCCGTATAAATAAACGATAAATAAATGAAATAACATATATTGATTTGATGAGGGGGCTGAACCTGCTGTTCATGATATTTGCTGTTTCGCGTCTTTGTTCATTACAGTGCCCTTAAAATGTTCACATTCCAATGGCTGTGTACTAACTGGGTCAGGGCTACAGTAGAAATATTAATTAATCGATGAAGACTTTAAAATGCTAGTAGTCTACTGGGGAACCTTCGACAGTAAGATGTCCGCTCACATGCCTTGAGATAGTATACTGCATGAGCAGCAGTCTAGCTTTTTTCAAACTCTTTTCAACATCTTTCAATCTTTGATTTCCTCTACCCAGAGGCGTTGCTAGGGGTGTTGGGGCTGAGGGGGCCGATAGCACTGGGCCTATTGGTTGTAGCCCCTGATAGAAGCTCAGGGGCTACAACCAAAAGGCTAGCTAGCCCCGAGTCCTAACAGTCCTGACATTAGGGTAGCCCCAGGTCTTTTCCAGACCTAACAACACCCCTGCCTCTATCTGATGCCCCCATCCATACTTCACGATGCAGGCCGGCTGACAGAGAGGACACATGAGGAAAGGATCTATCTCAATATGGTTTGCTTTCACATTTTTCCCAGTCTGGCTCAATTTCAGTTCGACTGCTGAAAAAACAGGTTATTTGCTTCCAGTTGTGTACTTTGGAAAGCTAGATAAAGCATAGTGAGCATCAACTTGGAACTGAGTGGTGGTCACATGACAGACCAAGAACTTGAGAAGCAATCTTGATTGAAATATTTCTTACAATACAACAAAGACAATTAAAAAGCACAGAATTCTTGGCGCTGCTAGCAATGCTCCATCTCAATGTGACTAATATGTTCAACAATATGGCACCAATAATAATGACAAAAAATTAGCAGAGTAAAAAAGTGAACGAGCAGTCTGTAATACGTAAATTGTGAACGAGCGGTAGGTAATATGTAGATTCCACAGACATGAAACTTGTGGGTAAAATGTTGACTGCCAATCAAACCCTCTCCTCTAGTGTGTGGTGAAATGCTAGACTGATGTAAAGGAGGTCTCAAGCACGATTCACACTCCTACCGCTCATTTTGAAGTACCAGGAACGTTCACGTCGAAATATGTGATGTATAATATGATATGATATGGCATTTGTAACGCGCCTATACGCAAGTGATTCAAGGCGCGACGAGGCAGGGAGGGGGAACATGGGGGAAGACAGACAACGATCCTACTAGGCCAGGTGTCATTCAGATCGCGCAAGTGCAGGGGTAGGGGGAAAGGAAAAAGTGCAAGGGGAAGGAGAGAGGGGGAAGTGCTGAACAGGGTAAGTAGAATAAAAAATAAATAAATAAATAAATAAATAGGGCCAGCTGGTGGCAAGTGCAAGGTAAGTGCAGACAAGTGCTGGGAGGGGGGGTGGCTGTAGGGATGCAGAGACAGTCCCGCAGTGCAGGGGTTGCCAGGGAGGGAGTGCAAGTGGAGAGTGGCTGGGCCAAGGACCGAGGTCGGTGAGAGTGGCCCAGGTGCAGGTTCAGTGCAGATTCAGTGAAGAATTTAGCTGGGGAGAGGGAGAGAGAAAGCAGAAGCAAAGAGGAGGTTTTGAGGTGCTTCCGGAACCGAAGATGGTTCTCCTCAAGTTTCAGGGAGGCAGCAAGGCTGTTCCAGAGGGAGGCCCCTGCCGCAGAGAGAGATCTACCCCCAGCTCGTTGCTTCGAGAAGCGGCTGACCCTGAGGGAGTTGGAGACAGATGAGCGAAGGGCTCGGGAAGGAAGATATTTAGGAAGAGAGAGTTGAAGGTATTTAGGCCCGAGACCCCAGAAGGCCTTGTGGACAATGCAGAGGGTTTTGAACTTAATCCTTGCGGCCACAGGGAGCCAGTGTAGAAATTTCAGTCCTGGAGAGATAAGGTCCCTGGGCTTGAGGCGAAGGACAAGTCTCGCATTCCTGTTCTGGATGAGTTGCAGAGGGCGGAGAGTGGAGGCAGGCAGATTAAGAGAGAGGCTGTTACAGTAGTCCAGCTTCGAGAGAACCAGGGCTCTGGAGACTGTGAGCTTCTGGGGGAAGGAGAGGAAGGGAAGAATACCTCTGAGGAGGTGCAGCTGGTAGTGTGCACCTCCTCAGAGGTATTCTTCCCTTCCTCTCCTTCCCCCAGAAGCTCACGGTCTCCAGAGCCCTGGTTCTCTCGAAGCTGGGCTACTATAACAGCCTCTATCTTAATCTGCCTGCCTCCACATGTATGATGAACAAATAAACCAACAGAGAGCTGCAGTGGGGCTATGCTACCTATTGAAGTACCTGCACATATGAAACCTTGGACAGTAAGGTACCCATTGAGAAAACCATATCGACAAGTGAGACAGAATTACGATTGTCAAAATGCAATGCCTGAAGAAGCCAAGAAGTTCCTAAAAGAAGACGAATGGTGATGTCACAAGAACCCAGACTGACTCACATACAGAAGATATGACGACCTGTGAATGATGAAAAGAGATGAAACCCCATGGATAAGTCACATCCTGAGTTTAAATTGAAACAATTGATGTCAAATGTAAAAAGCTTATGCAATAAGCGTGATGAAGATATGCAGCCAGTTTACATGTGTACATATGCAACAAACCGCAAGAAGCAAGAATTCACGAAGCTTGCTAAAGCTTAGTAGTAAAATAGAGTGTGGCAAGTGCCACCTCTACATAACTACCTCAAGAAAATAACTTTATATATGCACAATAGCAGAACCAACTAAAGGTTACTTAAGGTCTCAAGAGGAGAGCTTCACCACAGGAAAATCAAGAATTAAGGACAGAGAGAAACTCAGACGAAGGCAAGTCATGCCAAGAAGCCAAGGTCGTACCAGCTGAAATAGCTCAACAGTGGATACAATTAATGAAGAGAAGAACAGAGTATCCTATTCTGAAAGGTCAAGAAAAGCCACAGGAGTCAGATGGCTGGCAAAATTAAATCAAATATACGAATTGCATGGAGAGTAAGACGATTTTACGATTGTCGGAATCTTGTGACCGAGCGAGCAGAAGGGATGAAACTTTCACACCTACGCAAGGATTTGTGCCATGCCGAGATGCTTTCACTTTTCCTGACCAAGAAGCAGTCTCGAGGCCAAAATCCAAAGAAATAATTGCCACATGACCACTAAAGTGATGATTGATTGTTGCAATAATTGGATGGAGGCTGGGGGAGCAGACAAGCTCCCTACACCTGGCCGGCTATTCTGCATGCTGCTAGACTGGTGGAAAAGTATGAGTGGGGTTGATGCCAACCCAACCATAGTGGACCAAGTAATCTAGGGTCTTATAGTTAGTACAACCAATGAGACGTTGTACCGTTAGTGACGTCTACAGTAGCCATTTTGAAGGAAGGGCTTAGATACCCCACCTGCCACTGTTTATCCAATCTCCTCACTTTGTTACCATATACAGATATTGCACCTATGTTAAAGTTACCTTCCTAGAACCAATCAAGTTGTATGCTAAGTTTTGAGATATTACACGTTTTTTGTACTTGTCATTAAACGGACTCCCTTTGCCAAACCATTGAGTTGTCATTATTGATTTGATGCGAGAGTATTAATCTGCATGACCCATCCTTCGCGAGGGAGCTGCTGCCTCATCTTAAAGTGCTATTGGGTAACCCCCAGCTCTATGGGCCAGTTGGGGTCATAGTGCACACTTGGTAGCAGAGATAGGATGGTTTATCGACTATCGATTCGATAAGACACCCATTGACCGTCGACATAAGTAACTCTGAGTCCTCGGCAATATCACAAGTCCTTTGCCATCCGGCTGAGTAGCCCTTAGAGGTTCCCCGTAGATAGTGGTTAGATTAAAGTGTAAAACATGCAGGTTGAGGTCTGAAGGAACCTGTGATTTCCCCCACATACCCCTTCCCACAGGTACGAGCAGCTAATCGAGCGAAAAGCAAGGAGATGCGGTAACGAAGGAAGTGATCCCGAGCATCCCGAGAGGAAAAAATGCGAACGGTGAGTGAAAAAGACTGAATATTTGCATGCCTTAGAATAAGTAAGGGAAGGTAACGGAGGGAGGTGGGACAAAAATAACGTTGGCAGATTATATATATATGGAAAGAAATATTGACTCAAGGGTAATAGAGCTAGAGAGAGGATACCGGGAGGCTAACCGAGCTAGAGAGAGGATACCTGAGCAGAGAGAGGAGAGGATACGCCCAAATACCTACACTTTAATATAGCGGTTAGAAGAAGCCTGCATTCAAAGTCCTGAAAAGATATGGCACAATAGAAAACCAGAATCGATGAAAGAAGCGATCTGAAAGGGATGGGTTTACACTCCATGTCGGAGTAAATCATAGGGGCAGGAGATCTGTTTAGCCGACTGGAGTCTGTCTAGTCTGTCACATCTGTTTTATGTTCTCTGACATCATAAAGTAAGACATTTTTGGGGGAAACAGCATGAAAATTATGCAATTGTATAACTAGGATGTTGTATGGCATAGAATGACGGTTGTTGTTTGAAAAGATAAAAATAATTTTTGTGAGAAAAAAACGGGATTGGTGCTTGCGACAATTTGTGCACGCTCATATTGTTGATTTTGCTTAAGAAACATAAAATGTAACAAAGTGTTGTATGAGGAGAAGATAAACAATTTTAAGTATGGAAGACATTACACCGTTAATACACTTGTGCAAACAGTTCCCGAAACATGCACCTAAGGTGAAAAAGTACAGTGCAGAATGGGTTAAAGGAACCACCCACAAAATGTTTATACCATAGCCCCAGGGTGGATCGCTATCTAAAACAGTCTTGCAACACATGACGACATATGTGCACGCCACATATACTGGAAAAAGTTAGATAAACGCCTAGTTAGTTTAGAGCTTTGGAAGATATACCAAGAGGATAAGGAGGAGGAACCGCCGTTAGATTGGATTACACCCGTTGAGGAAACTTAAAGCAGCCACGGGATATAGCAACCCGGCATATGAGTCACCTATGCAAAGTAGTGACGAAAACCTAGACAGAGATAGAGATATCACCTCCAAAGTCCCGAGGGACAAGGAGAGGTGCGAGAAGGAAAAAGGAGATCAGGCACAAGCAAGTACATCTCCAGATACGAATCGAGAAGGAAAAGGATGGAAAGGAAATGAGGATAGAACTGATGAGATGGCATTCACACAGAACGAATGGATGGGAGGTCAGATTCTATTGAAACTCAATGGTAAAGGCATTGAGGATGTGAGACAAAAGGGAGAGTCAGACGACGAAAGCGAAAAGAGAAGGAAAAGAAAAAGGATTGAGAGATGAAAGAATTAGGAAAAAAGATAGACAGAGACGAGAACAGCTGTATCGCGAAGAGCAAGAAAGGAAATGCGATCATACGCCAAGAGCAGCTAATGATCAGGACAGGCAGCATCAACGAAAAATAGAGGAAGAAGAACAAAAGATTCGGGAGTAGAGAATAAAAAGACGAAGGGATGAGGAAATACGAAGGGCAAATGAACGTAGAGATGTGAAGAAACAGGAAGAAGATAGTATCAGAGAGGAAGCGAGGAAGCGCAAAGAGTTCGATGACAACATAGAACGTACGCGATGACAGAGAGCACAGGATCTTGAATATCTGCAAAGAGAGGTTAAAAAACCCGATCCAGTGGTAGACTGGGAGGATATAGAAGAATTCTTTCCTGAATACGATGCAGTACCAGGCACGTCTAGGGCACATATTGAAGATAACTTCGACACCAGAAGCATCGGGGAAACGATTGATAGAATATATGATGAAATGGGGCTAGAACAGGTACCCCAAGGCAAAGGAGAGGACAAGCGTTTTGAGAGCAATCTGTTGTATGACACTGAGGACGCCTATAGAAGTAGCAGGATTAGAGAGATGTCACTAGATAGGTTGACACTGAATAGGAACGAGGAAGATGAGAGGAGTTACAAGAGTTGGGCACAGAAAATGTCAGACGCAGAAAGAGAGGAATATGAAGAAAAGGAAGACGAGAGGAGACGCGAAAAACGCTTCTCTGGAGGAAAAGGAATAAGATGGTCAGATTCTAATGAGACTGCACCTAAGGCATCAGAGTCAGCCACGCAATCAGATTGACATGAAGAAGTATCTTACGGTCAGAGAGGGGTGTCTCCACAACCCTATGTGAGCAAACTAAGGACATTACCAGGTAGACGGTGCTGCGGCAGAATTACCCCTGCGGTGGATAAAAAAATGATGCGGGAACAATTCCCGTTGCTCGAAAAAGGAGGAACTAGGCCACAGTATATACCCTAGCCACATATGGACAGAGAAGATGTGAAGAATAAGCTTCCAATGTTAACATTTGCATATTTCAAGTAACTTTGGGTCTCACCCTCAGTTACTAGGGGAATCCAGACGTGGACCCCATGCTCACTATTTTTAGAGAGGCACAGTTACACCCTACTGATGAGGTTCAACCAGACCGAAACACGTGTCTGGGGTTTCTGTTGTTACTCTTGTTCAGAGGAGAATTGCCTAACATTTCGATGCTGGACTGCCCCAGGGCAGGTCAAAGACTGATACATTTTGGATATTTCTCTTCTGTGAAAGATAGTGAGCTAAAGACTCTGGGTAGGGCTCTTGTAACCAGGACTCATGTCTGGCAGAGAGTCTCCCAGGACCCCCCTTGTTATTTTCATATTTCGAGTAACTTTTGGTCTCACCCTCAGTTACTAGGGGAATCCAGACATGGACCCCTTGCTCACTATTCTTAGAGAGGCACAGCTACACCCTACTGATGAGGTTCAACCAGACTGAAACACGTGTCTGGGGTTTCTGTTGGTACTCTTGTTCAGAGGAGAATTGCCTAACGTTTCGTTGCTGGACTGCCCCAGGGCAGGACAAAGACTGATATGTTTAGGATATGTCTCCTCTGTGAAAGATAGTGAGCTAAAGACTCTGGGTAGGGCTCCTGTAACCAGGACTCATGTCTGGCAGAGAGTCTCCCAGGACCCCCCTTGTTATTTGCATATTTTGAGTAACTTTGGGACTCACCCTCAGTTACTAGGGGATTCCAGACATGGACCCCTTGCTCACTATTCTTAGAGAGGCACAGCTACACCCTACTGATGAGGTTCAACCAGACTGAAACACGTGTCTGGGGTTTCTGTTGGTACTCTTGTTCAGAGGAGAATTGCCTAACATTTCGGTGCTGGACTGCCCCATGGCAGGACAAAGACTGATATTTTTAGGATATTTCTCCTCTGTGAAAGATAGTAAGCTAAAGACTCTGGGTAGGGCTCTTGTAACCAGGACTCATATCTGGCAGAGAGTCTCCCAGGACCCCCCCTTGTTATTTGCATATACCTGTTGAGGCTCAATATTTCACTGTGATTGACTTGAAAAATGCATTTTTCTCACTGCCATTGCAAAAAGACTCACAAGATTTGACGTCATTCACGTTCAGACAGATGCGTCTGAAAAGCACAAGGTTGCCCCCGGGCTACTGTGAGTCTCCTTCAATTTTCAACAGAGTCCTGCAGATGGACCTAAGCAATATTGCATTAGAGAGTGTTGTCTTGCAATATGTGGACGACATCTTAATTTGCAGCACAACAGAAGAAATGTGCAGACACAATTCTATCCAACTATTGACTATACTGGCTGAAAAGGGGTATAAGGTTGACAAAGAGAAGTTACAGTATTGTCACCCAGAAGTGCTATACATAGGCCAGCTAATCTCACATGAGGGGAAAAGAGTCTCCCCTGAAAGGGCTGAGACCATACTGAACACAGCCAAGCCACACACGATAAAACAGATGCAGAGTTTCCTAGGATTGTGCAATTATGTCAGAGCGTGGGTCTTTGACTACAGCTCATATATCAAGCCCTTGTTACAAGCCCTAAAGAAGGCACACGGTACAAAAGAAAAAATTGAATGGACCGACAACATGGAAGAAGGATTTATCGACCTAAAAAAGGCCATTTGCACGGCACCAGTTTTAGGAATTCACGAATATGCAGAGGAATTCTACCTGTTTTCACACACAAATGGCAGTGTCATGACAGCAGTACTCACACAGAGAAACACGTTGGGGTACAATCCCCAGGCGTACTACAGTGAGAATTTGGACCCAGTCATGAGAGATCATTTCCCTTGCGAACAAATTTAGCTGCCGCAGCATTCGCCATAGAGAAGGCTACAACCATTGTGATGGGCTTGCCATTCTAGAGAAACCAAAAGGCACATTGACATCTCAGAGAGCTTCTGCTTATGAAGTGATCATATCGAATCCATTGATTATAAGATAGTGTGATGCAAAATAGTGAATCCAGCTATGTTTATAGCAGAACCAGTCACTGAAGGAGAGCCGATCCATGACTGCGCAAATTATCAAGAATTCTATGATGAGATTCCCAGAGTGAAAGAGAATGCATTGGCAGAAGGAGAAATTGTCTTAGTTGACCGTTCCTTGAGAATCAACAAAAATGATGGGCAAAGATACACAGGCACCGCTGTGATGAAGCACACGGCAAAGGGAGTTTTGAGTACTTATTAGTGTGCCATTACCATCTGATTATTCAGCACAAGCTGTAGAATTATTGGCGTTTATACTTGCACTGGAGAATAACGCAGACCAGGAAGTGATGTGTACAGTGACTCCGCCTATGTGACATTGAAAGTGCACGCAGGCCTAGCGCGCTGGAAAAGGAGGAGCTACCTCCGAGTGGATGGCACTCCAGTGCAGCACGCAGCCATATTGGACAGACTGATTAAGGCACTACAACTCCCAGTGGGCATAGCGGGCATGAAATGCGCCACCCACACGAAAGGGACATATTCTATCCCACGAGGAAATCAAGTAGCAGACACAGAAGCCAAGCGTGTGTCAACCAAAGACAAAGTCATAATGGATGTGGAAATAACTGATGCAATTAATGGAACTCCAAGGGGAGGCACCACAGGAAGAAAGGAATCTTTGGAAGCAGTGAGGGTGTTCTTTAAACCCCTCTGAGAGCTTGTGGTGACAAGACAGCACTGGTATAGGCGATGCCTATAGCCCTATTGAAGATAACAATGGAACAGTTGCATTATCCAGCACTCGTCAAAAGAGAATTTAGCAGCAACGATCGCTGAAGACTGGTTTATACCGAACCTGACAGAGCACGTTGCTTTTTTATGGTGAACTGTATAATCTGCCAACAGTTCATGGCTGGGCATACACTAAGAGGAGTCATCCCAAGGCCTAATGGACCTTTTCAGCACTTGCATGTTGATTATGTCGATATGATTCAAGTATGTAATGGGTACAGGTACCTAATTGTTGTGGTGTGTCCATTCTCTAGATAGATAGAAGCAGGTCCATGTACACACCCAGACTCTACCTGTGCGACCACATTTTTGGTAAGAGAGGTTTTTCCCAGATGGGGAGTGTGTGAGGTCATGAGATCAGATAAAGGGCCTCACTTTGTTAATGCAGTCTTTGAACAGATTAGCTTGTTGCTTGATATAAAGCACAATTTCTCTTTGGCGTATCATCCTCAAGGTAACAGATTATGTGAGAAGCTCAACGGCTTGTTGAAGGAAAGGATAGCCAAATTGAAGCTTACTCTAAAGAAGGGATGGCTGCACTGCCTTCCACTGGCACTCTATGCACTCAGAAACCAGCCTGGTTCTGACCATAACAGGCAGAAGGATGCGAATGCCACTGACACCCCGAGAAAAACCTAGATGTGATGCTCAGCCAACAGGAGAAATCTTAGGGTGTCTGAAGTACAAAATGATTTGAATTACATGACATCTTGTTTTACTGTAATTTCAGGACAGCTGCAGCAATGACAAAAAGGGTGCAGGGCAGCACAGAACACAGAAGGAGATACTACAACAGACCCGATTCAAGGTTTACGTCTACCACCAGTTTCTCCTGGGGACACGGTCCTGGTGAGAAACCACACGAAAAAGAAGTGGGATGAGCCAAGGTTCACTGGTCCATTCAGAGTGGAGAACGTTACTCCCTCTGCAGTCAAGCTAGAAGGAAGAAGAGCTTGGCTATTTCTGGGTGATACCAAGCCATACATCAGAGAAGGCCCCCTGCCCACACCCCAATGCATAGAGACTACAGACAATGGGGAAGAACCAAATTACATGTAGACGAGATCCATGATGAGGATGAAGGACACGTGACCAGCAAAACAAAAGATAAAGAACTCTTGTGCAAGTTGTGGCTTAAAATTGGACATTTCCTCTGAGCAAAAAAGGGGATAAGGACATAAAACACGGACACTCTGTGCATCCTAGCTGCAGGGTGAAGAAGAGAATTGCACATATAAGCCACAACATATTCTGTTGACTTTGAACTTTGGACTGAGGCATGCTGAAGCCTTGATAAGAAAGGATATGCCAAATTTTGATCGAGGACACACAAACTGGAAGAAAATACAGTATCCAGCCTTGTTCCAAACAAGATAATTATTTGGATTCACTTATGGGGCCTCATTACGAGTATGGAGGTAGCCATGGTGCTATTAGCGCTATGGCTACCTCCATACCGGGCTCCAATACCGGGTTCCTGCAATGAGGAATTACCGGGTCATTCCGACAATGGAGGACCCGGTAATTCCCCCAATAGGGCTCAAATGGGAATGGGGAGGGAGGTAATAACAGGCACATTAAAAATGGCCCATTATTAGCTCCCTATTCCCCTCGTGGGTCCCGGAAAAGACGTGTGGTTTTACCAGACGTCTGGTACGGGTCCTGCAAAGGGAACCTCATAATCGGCGCTCACGGAATGAAGGAGGCCGGTCCCGTACCGGCCCCCTTCATTCCGTGAGCGCCAGGGTCGTAATGAGGCCCATGGTGTCCCACAGCAGCGACATCATTAAAGACATTCGAACTAGTATTGAGATCGTAGCCGTCGTTGGTGGGAAGACTCACTAACATCATTGAATTTCTTCAAGACCCTGAAAACGAAAAGACAATAAGGAGGCTACTCATCGTGATCGCTGATCGGTTCCTCCTGCTTCCGGAATACAGGGAGGACAAGGCAAATGTCCCAAGCAGAGGAAGCAGCAAATAGGCTTGTCAGCGTGCTATTCATTCGCTTAATTGAAGACTGTCCGGATCTTGTTGGGAGACGCACTGACGTCTTGACATTTCTTCGAGATTGCAAACACAGAACGTTTAAGCATAATCCTGAATGGAAACATAATTCAGGTGCTCTTGAAGCTCACCGAAATCACAGAATCTGCCCATAGTGCAGCAAGGACAAGACTGATGCAATTAATGGAACTCCAAGGGGAGGCACCACAGGAAGGACAAGACCAATGTCCCTGTAACCAGAAGATAGCAGATTGGTGAGTGATGTCTTCTTTCGCCTAATTGAGGACTTTCCAGAACTTGTGGGGAGGCCTGCCTGTGTTGACATCCTCATTTTCGTCAGAGACCCAGCAAACTCTAGACAGATGAGCATACTCTTGCATGGTATTGTGATGCAGGTTGAACTTTCTAATCATCATCTGAATTTCCAGAGGAGACTGTAAACTTTCTGCCGAGGGACAGATCGAGGAAGTGTTGACAAAGAATACACGTTTACTGACAGAGAAGCAACATGTCTTTGGGCGTGAAACAGATAAGGGGCAATGATTGGGAGCTTGTTTATTTTGAACACGCACACTAAGAAGATTTCTTAAATTATTACCTTATTTTGACATTATCGTGGACAGACAAAAGGAACTGTTTCCAGAAACAAGAGACAATCAAGTCATCAGGCAAAAAAGGACAATCGTTCTAGTTCCTGCAAACTATAGGCAGAAACAGCAGAATCCAGAGATAAAGATCTTGTCTAGGATGTATTAAAGTGTTAGTTTTCTTTCCTTAAATGATAAAGATGGACAAACAGTAACATTGTCATCCCTCAAGAGGAGAGGTGATCATACTGCTCCAGAACTAAATGCTGCCGACTGACCTACAGAGGAATCATGTACCTATGTATTGCATTTATCATTGTTTTACTGTCACTGATGATTCGAACTGCATGTTTTATTGGTGCACAAAGTGTTCTGATTCCAGTGCACCCATCTAATGATGTACGCATGACACCCACAAAGGTACCCAGACCTTTCAAAGTCATTCTTGTTCCTAGACAATCTGACAAAGGAGTGAGTGTGCTTCAAATGGATGTGATTAGCTATGACACGCACACACATTTGGTAACAAACCAATTGAAAAGCCGGAGACAGGGTCGACAGAGCAAGCATGAGAAAAGGTTAATGAAAAATACATACATGCAAACAATTAGTGCACATGCACCAGGTCAATAACTGCAGAACCACAGGCCAAAGAAGGGGAAATGTTTGGGCTGCCTACTGTGAGAATTTCTGCTACAAGTGAAGTAAAAAGACAAATGGAGAAAGCTGAACTTTTAAAGAGACAAAAGGAGTTGGAGAATAAACCAACAGAGACAGCATTGACAAGCACATAT